>NC_137923.1:3203952-3712536 GCF_963457725.1 Sprattus sprattus
TCCCATGGAGTAGGTAAATTACATGCCACACATTGTGACCATTTCTTCTGGTTTAGAAGAGTCCTCTTTGCCAGCTTGATAATACAATTGGGACAGCATTTTCATCCCAATTACATCCTATAAGACACAAGCTGTATGCTTTTAACAACAGATTGCACCCCCTTGAGACAACCAACGCATGTTTGCGCTGCAAATCCCGGATTCACCTCAACACACAGTGAAGTGCCACAGATGTTCTGTTCTTTATGTTGTATATAGCAGACAGAGTTGGCTCTCACTTTCCTGTTGAACTAGCTACATCATGACATGAATTGGGTGGTTGAAATGACATAAATCACTGTCCTTTTTGGTTCAATTATTTTAACACAGAAACCATATCAGATCTCAAGATATGCTACTACTAGGTGCTTTCACAACACGATCAGTCTGAGTCTAGCTGAAGGCAATGCAAAGTGATCGTACATGTCAACCCTAGTGATTAGAAAAAGCACTTGGCAAAAAGGAAACAGGGTTATGTCCTTTCATAAAGGATGTATTTAAATATAAAGAAAACAACAAAATGCAAAACACTGGATTAACACACTGCCCCTAGCAACTGCTTAGCCTTCCATATGTCGCTACACTTGTTGTGGTTCACTCCGCTAGTGATACTGTGACATCAGTTCTAGAGGGAGAGGTGCTATCATGAAATGAGAACCTGAATAAGATATAGGGTACGGTTTCACCCTGAAGTATATAACTCACACATCAACACCATCAAATGAAGTTCTCACTAAGTTAGCTATACCTGCACTGTAACCAGCAGATTAGACATGAGTGGAAGTGCTCTGAAGCACTAACCTCTATATACACTGCATGCCTAACATTAAAATACAGCTATACAGTATCCTAGCCCAACATTACTGATCACCTAAAGTAGGGTGACCAGACGTCCTCTTTTACCCGGACATATCCTCATTTCGAAACCTAAAAGATGCGTCCGGCAGGGATTCCAAAATTGTCCGTGATTTTGTCACGTCGGATATTTGTGTTTCTCTGGGTCTTTCACAAACTAGTTTTTACTCCCTTACAAGTTTTGGAAAGGGTATCTCCCTTACGTTTCACCCTTTTGCGTGAGCTCTGACTGTAGAGAGAACTGTCATTGGTCGACCGCCCTCTCAGTGTTGCCAGATGCATGATAATTATAACTCCAAAGACGATCATTTTGAGCATTTGTACAATACTTCGCCATTTCCAATCTGGCAACACTGAGCACCTTGCCGCTTTCACTAGTAACTAGTATCTTTTCCACATGCAGATGTCATGTGCTGTTGAAAACAATGCAACTAGTGACTAGTTGCATTGATTACAACAGCACATTACACAGGTGTCGTGTGCTTTTGTAAACAATGCAACTAATGACTATTTGCATTGTTTACAACAGCACATGACATCTGCATGTGGAAAAGATGGCAAAACCTTGTTGCAGGGGTAGGGGTCATCTGTATTTGAAAAAAGATGTCAAAACATCGTTGCGGGGGGAGTGGGCGGGGTCATCTGTATGCTACCACTACCATGCCCCCGCATGAAGTGTCCTCTTTTTCTCAAACTCAAATATGGTCACCCTACCTAAAGATTAAACCATTGTAGAATAAACGCATTTGGCAACTATTTAACAGATTGCAGTCAGTAAAGTGTATTCTTCTGCTTCATAGTTTTATATGACTAAAGTACAGTGTGTTGCGCGTTTAAACTATTTGTGAGTGTCTGTCAATTAACGAAAGAAAACATGTAGCTCTAGTTACTCACCTTTTCTATCTAAAATGATATGGGGGGGGGGTAACGGCACCTTGGCCCAGGCCTAATTGGAGCTGGTGTAAGTTTGTAAAGATGTGCCATGCAGCCCAAAATGTCATGGGCTTAGAGATAGCAGTCCAAAGCAAAAGCAATTAAAGAGCTGCAGGAATAATGTCCTCAAAGGCCAGTTGAGCGTGACATAGATGATAAAGAGTCATTATCTGAGGCTTGCTGGGATCAGAGGGGTCGCTCTGCTTATTAAGGTTTGCTCCTACTCACTATCTGGTGACTATGTGAGGGTTTGCTCCTACCTACTCTCTGGTGACTATGACAGGGTTTGCTCCCACCCACTATCTGGTGACTATGAGAGGGTTTGCTCCTACTCACTATCTGGTGACTATGTGAGGGTTTGCTCCTACTCACTATCTGGTGACTATGAGAGGGTTTGCTCCTACTCACTATCTGGTGACTATGTGAGGGTTTGCTCCTATCCACTCTCTGGTGACTATGAGAGGGTTTTCTCCTACTCACTATCTGGTGACTATGAGAGGGTTTTCTCCTACTCACTATCTGGTGACTATGGGAGGGTGAACTATGTTCTTTTCAGTGGTCACCGTGACTCTGCTTCATTGTCCGGTATCTATGTAAAATGACAATTTTATGCAGAAATGCAAACTACTATACACACACACACACACACACACACACACACACACACACACACACACACACACACACACACACACACACACACACACACACACACAGTACATACACACTTGCACCCCTGCAGCCACACACACACGCACACACACACACACACACACAGGTAACAAAAATAAGTATAATCTATTCTTATTTCTTAAGATTACTTTGTGATAATATAAATATTGTAATTATGATGTATAATATAAATACAAACATATACTGTAAATATATGATAATATAATATGCATTAGACCTTTACACCTAAGACACCTGAGGCGAACCTGTCTCTGAACACAAAACTGTTCCCTTAAGACCTACATCGCAGCATGAGCAGAGCATAACAGTCTCAAAGACCAGCCAACCCATCTCAGACAAATGAGGCAGGGAGAGAGTGAGTGTGGTTCCTTTGTGGTGAGTAGTTGGGTATGTGGGAGTGTATAGTCGGATATGTGAGAGTGGCATTCTACAGCTGGGAACTAGCAAAAGAGGCATGCCAGTCTTTGCAATGCATTCCCACAGAACTATTAAGGCTGAGGCCCTTTACTGTACGATCACTGACCTGGGAGGAGACTGGTTTCCAGAGAGGTGGGATTTATTAATGCTCACTAATGTGCTGCTCAGAGAACCATGGCATGAGCATCCCGGGCAGCAAGCGAAACCCCGAGGCATGGCATCAGATCTTTGCCGTGCACGTCCATGTGACAGTGCGAGAATCCAACTGGCCACCCACCACTGAGTAATGACGCATGAACTCGAAGGATATCCACAAACCCATTACTCGGCCATCAGCACACGGGGGGCTCTGCGAGGCTGTGATGAATGCAGGGAGGCCATGTTGTTTACCAGCGAAGGAGATGTTTGCAGGACCTCGCTCGCACCAACACACACACAGCCATACACACACACACACACACGCATCATTCAGACCATTTCAGGATGGCGGAAGGAGATGTATTTGTGGGTCGGAGGAAATGAGTTTGCCGACACGCCTCGCCTTGAGGTAATTGGTTTGCGATGCGGCAGCCGGGAAGACCCCTGCTGGTCAGTTAATAGCACGGCAACGGGACCCCCCCACACCCCCACAGGGGCACGACACAAGCCCAGAGGGGGCAGGAGCTGTGAAGACCTCATCTCATTCACAGTCACCACAGCACACGACCGTCTCTCCACAGTCAGCACAGAGCCAGGGAGCGATATCTATCCAGGCCAGCCTGAAGACACACCAGTGCCAAACCTTGAAAATGGCTGCTTGACAAATAGAGGATAGGTAACACAAGCCAAAAAAATAAACAGTTTTGACTCTACAGTTCAACAGTTTGAACAAAGTTAGGCTGTTACCAATTTATTTCTTACTGTGTAATCATATGTTTTTAAACGAGGTGGTTTCTCTGTTTGCAGACAGTGTCATCCACTGACAGGGACTGTGTGGGAGTGCAATTACAGCGATTCTTTACTCTACGTAGCGATCCTAACTCTAAAATTACAGTTTCTCCCCAATGCAGGCTCCAACGCACTGGTCTTGTGGCGTATGTGTAATGGACCTGGTTTTAATAAATGGATTGCAGAAGGTGGGATGAAAGATATCATGAATCCTCTTTACTTTGAGATGATAGAATTTTTTTTTTTTTTAAAGACTGAAGTTTAAAAATGGTAATTCCTGAGCTGAACACAACATGTAGTATAAGCAACGTACCAATCATGTGCTCAAAGCCCAAATGAGGGAAGTGGAATGTCATTGGGTCTACTCTAGCCATACATACATACATACATACATACATACATACATACATACATACATACATACATACATACATACATACATACATACATACATACATACATACATACATACATACATACATACAAGCAAGGAAAGCCCCAAAAACAAACTGAGATCACTCCATCTAAACCTGCCATATGCACACTGTTACCACTTGTTTTACATAGAGCTCTCATTTCACGAAGACAACGTATCAAACGAACACTCCCACTCATGGAATACACAGGTGCAGGGCAGAACAAAAGGGAATATTGCTCAGATATCAGTGCTAGCCATTCAGTTTTGTTACAAATCTCACACAAAAATCCCTATCAGAGAATTACACCTACAACTATCTTGTCTCCATTTATAGAGGCTCACAGCCGACCCTAGCTGCTATTGTACTGACTAATGACCACCCCTCCCCCTCCGCATTTCCTCCCAGATTCCATTTTCTCATCAGACGGAATGAGGTTCAGACCTCAAGGCAACATGATCTGCCATCCTACAGCCCCTGGCCAACAGCATCAGTGCTCCTCAGCCCTACGAGTTCATCAATGCCCTCACCACACCTTAATCAATAGTCAGTCACATTCACATTTGTTAAAAGAGTGGAGTGTGGTCTTAAAGGTGTCACTGCATTCTTAATATATTTTTAAACAACCCATTGACTTCAGCAGCGTTGTTTGCTCGATGTGAAACTGTATTGTTATCATTGCTTACAAATTCTGCCTATGACTTGAGATAATTCAGCCTATTATCTACAAACACTGTTTGCTATCAGGTCTACAGCAGATTTCCTACATAACCAGGGATCATTTGTCACCGGTACTTAATGCTGTGCACTTTACAGACCCAAACTCTGAGATGATAAAATGAGTCTAGCAGACACACATGAGTATCCAAATGAGATGCAAATTAAGCTGGTTAAGATTACAATTCTGATTTTAAATATTAAAATCCTGGTTGGGATATATTATAGGTCAATCCGTCTACACACCTACACATCTATGCCATTTTCTTTCATCTGTGCCTAATTACTTGTTTACACAAAAATACCTGCGTAGCTCCATCTGTGAAATTGTATCTTTATTATCCATAGCCTGTAATTTATGTCTATAGCCTCTCTCAGTATCTCTCAATCATACTAGTGATGACCTCATACGCGGAGCACAACCACGGAAGTGTGTGGAATGTAGCTGCTGCCACATAAACACCACAAGTGTAAATAAAGATGACACACACAGGCCCTGGAGCAGATCTGCAGATCTATAAATAGATGACAAGAGCCCTGTCGCCTCCCATACTTCTCATTTCATGTGTCAATGGGTTTCATAATCACTAGTGCAGGTGCTCGCTGAGCACAGCTTGCCTGTCTTCGCTGGAGCTCTTTCAAAAATGAGCCGCTCAGGTAGGGACAGGCCTTCTGCACTTCTGTCCGCTCGTCTACGCTTATGAACACAATCAAACACAACTTCCAGTTCCACGGTCTGTGTGGCGTCCTGTATGGAGGCTTATTTAAATGACAGAGCTAGGTGAAGACCTCGAAGAAAGTCCTATTTTATTTGAGGGCAGAATTATGCTGGGGAGTGACAGGTGCTCTCACCGGCTATGGGAAGCCATCTGAGAGGAATTCTTTGTGAGGTTACCAAGGGAACAAAGTGAAGTCTGATACTGTGTGATGAGGTACTGTAACCGCTTCTGGGAGCAAAGAGCACAGATATTTTGACAGACTTAGTGCTACAATAAAGAGGTCAATATCTCAAGTGGAACTGCAGATCACCCACAAAATAATCCAACTCATAACTGAGAGGACTTGAGGAGACGTTAAGTTCTATTGTGCAGTTATATTCCTTGCTGTCATTTTGTCGCCTGTAGTAATACAAAAGTAATGTTTCTCTAGAGGAACAGTGTTCCCGTGTATCCTTGACGGTTTGTTCTAAGTATTTAAGTAAGTTTTGTACACAGCCAGGCATAATTGAAAAAATGTATGTGGCATATGGTATTGAAATTTGCTGTCAGGTTCACATCCAAATGTTTGTGAATACAATATATTGCAATGCCAATATGAATATAGTGAACGTTTTGCAGGTTGCACAAAATAGTATATACGTAAAAGGCTAAATACACAATGCTAACAACTGACAAAGAATATCCAAAACCTTTCTCAATCTAAAAAAAAAAAAAAAAACAGTTCTTCAAAGAATCCTCATCCACATTCACTCAGGCCGTTTGATAAAAGGCAGGAATAATTTGCCCCAGAAATATGGGGCATGACAAATATCAACAGATTCATGTACACAGTGAAATGCTGACATGACCAAAAGCTGTAAAACTAAGATCCTGGCCAGATACAATGACATAATGGAATAAATACTGGTATAATGACATAAAATGTAAGTACATTCTGGAGACAAAAGAGAGAGAATCCCCACAGCTTGCCTCTTGTCTCTTTCGATCTCGACTATGCAGTAATTTAGCCAGGGTAATGGATTGTTGGAGCCAGAGGTCCACATTGGAGTGCTTTAAATCTGTGCTGTTCGGATCTGTTCCAAGGTCAGTTGTCACCTGGGATCACATTGGCCTACACATTTCAGCTGATGGTGGAGGAAGTGTGAACAACCAATGAACGTCTGACATCAAGACAGCTATAGCTGAACTGACAAAGCTCAATGTATGACCCAAGACACATGCAAGTGGGAGAGAGTTCACAGGGGCTTATATCCAACTCTGAGCTGAGGCAACCGAGGGAGTATACCTTACAGATAAAATTGCTTTATATACTTATAAAGTAAAACACACTTAATTTGGAGAATGTGTAACCTAACAAAACATTAGAATCATTGGCTTGACTCATGAGCTATGAGCCAAAGCTATTAGTCAGCTATTCATCATAAAATAGTGAGTCCATTTTTTTTATTAGGCCTACCATTATAAGAGTATCGGAGCTACAGTTAATGGACTTAAAAGCTCCAGGCTCACTTAATGCTCTCAACAAAAACACAATTTTTGGCAAACCCCAAAATGCGATCCTGAGGTGGTCAGCTCTGTAACCCTGTAGTCTGAGATAGCGTATAATGCAAAACTGTGCCTAAGAAAGACTTAAAATGTACTGTAGATCAAGAACTACTTGAATGCAGGCACTTAAACAACACAAATAATAACCACTAGCAGTTTGAAGACAAATAGTAGTGTAACCTGTTCGGCAGAGAAGGCTCAAATAGTAAAGGTGTTATTACACCAGGATATTTGCCATTTGTTCAAATAGCTGCTACCTTCAAAAAGAAATAGCTCTGAATTGTTCCTTGATAGGTAAAAAGAAGCATGTTTGCATGTTTGTTTGAAATATGGATATAAGCCTTAACACAAGGCAAGAGTGAGTCATGCCACTAGCCTGTGGGAGTGACAGTATTGCTGATGACAGTTGCAGCATCCTACATCAAGGGTAGAAGACTGTGTGGCTAACTAGCCTTCCACTTTCGAAACTCTATCTCTGCACAACTTTCACAGGGATGCAGGCAGAAACTATATAACAAAGAAGTCAGAAGAGTTTGCAATCCCACATTTCCAGTCCACTCCACTCAATCATCAAACGTGTTGTAAAGTGATAACATCAAAAACATTCATCGGCTTTTAAAAATGAGCAGCTCTAAAAGCGAGAAGTGTCGACGCCATTTGGTTACAGGCTGATATGATCACTTTACTTCGGTCCAGTTGGATTCTAGACCAGGCCCATTTCCAACGCCATTAAGACAAAGAAACAACAATAAGCACAGTGACACTTGTGGGACTCCAACACAAGGCCACTATGACAGTGACACACAAGCAGAAGGCCTGTTTTTTTTCAGTTGTAATCATCACTGATGCAGTCCATTGGGCGCAAATGCACCATTTTAAATAGTTAATGATAATAACCCCACTCTCGTATGAAACCTTATGATTTTCCCTCCATGAAAGTCGCTAAGGCTGCTGATGTGTGTCCATTACCTTCCATCAACAGGGGGCCTATTTCAACCAGTCTATGCACAGTATTAATCTTCTGTTGTGAGCTGCTGATTTGACAACAGCCACCCGCAGCACATTCGACGCAACTAAAATAAATCACTGGCACAAAAATAAAAACACTGGCACAAAAAATAATTCAGTAGATGCTACATTGAACTGATGAGTAATTCTAAATGCATGGCCAATAAGGATAGACCAATCACATTTGAAATGAGTGGCATATCTTTAAACAGAGGAATTCATAGTCAACTGGTGTGGCGAGATCCTTTTCCACTACAACAGAAAAATACAATTCTATAAAAACTTCAGTATAATGATATAATATCTGTCTATCTCTCTAGCCCACTTAAAGGATCAATGTATAAGCACATGTGTGCACTATTAGAGAAAGTGGAGGGGTAGTCTTAAACTAACCTTATCAGTATTTTAAGTCAGAATCCCTTACCCTGAAGGTACAATCCTCAAAACGGAATCACATACATCATGCCTTTACTAAGGTTCTGTGTGGCTTCCTTTAGTTTGTCTTTCATGACAAAATATGATCTCGTTTAACCGTATGTTTTAACAAGGCCCAAATGCATGGGGTTAATTTGACAGCATGCATCAGTATTTTCTTATTTTATTTATTGTCAGTCCAAAACTGAATTCCCTAAAACTAAAATCACAACAAAATCCACATTAAATTATCAATCATGATGTCTTCAGGATTTGTCAGACAACTATTTCATTGGTACACAGTGTTGGTCTGGTGTTATTTTGGATTGTTTTGGGTGAACTGGCAGTTTCAGAGGGTAGGCTTAACTGAAGAAAAATCAAGCAGCATCTAGCACTGAAGTATACAACTGAAAGTAGCCGGGCCTTCTACAATCGGAGCTGGTGCGAGGGACATATTCAAGGAAAATCGAATGCCTACTTTTTGGGAAATATTGAGGAGTTGCTCATTCCATAATAAAAGCTAAATAACAACCACAACAATCGTAGCATTTTCTCCCCTGTATCCAGTACGGTTAGGCTAATGTACTAAATAATGGTCTCCATTAAAAGACTATTTATTCAGAACATCGTCTTGTACCTTAATCCATGTCCTACATCTTTATTTTTCGCTGAAATCATAATTTCATCAAATTCATCCAATTGTATTCTATTTCATCAAATTATCATCAATCGTTCATGTGTGGAAAGCTATAAAGTCAGGTGGGTTATCGTCGATCAAGAAATATTAAAAATAAACGATATTCATCAAACGTTGGATCAAACATGCGGTTGCATATTTTAGACAAAGGACGAACAGTCAATTGCAGTCTGTGGTCGACCAGCATAATCTTAAAAATACATCACTGAAATTTAGGTCAATAGGGAAGTACTACATTTTTTTTCTCCAATGCAACCCCGCATCCGCCTTGGATGGAGAATCAGTCTCTAATGGATTCCATTTTCAGTTTAAAGCCAGTATACTATAGCCCAACAACTGCAGGGATCAAATCGCTTGGTCCCCTAAGCATTAAAATAAAAAAAATACAAATGAATAGGTTATAAAATTTGCCGACGAGTCAATTTGTTCTTTTGTTTGAATGTACGGTTGAATAATAACCACCGTAGCCTATTTAACCGCCTAAACATTGCGGTGTAGGTGGGGAGTATGACAGCTGGAAAAGCAACTGGAATGACATTGCGCTTACCGAATAATATCCAGGGGAACCGTGGTTGTGTCAACTCCCCGCTCGATTTCTTCCAAATATTCAAAGACCACAAACGCTGACAATCATTCCTTGTAGCTGGGATGGATTATAAACCTTGGCTAGAAGATGGTGAGGAACGGGAAAGGTAGCATCCGTTCAGTGTCCGAAGAAAACGGCTGGACAAGAGCGAAACCGGATGACTGCGGTGCGCAGCTACGGAGGCAGAGGTAGGAGCGCTTGCACTCTCCTCCTGTACCATCCTTTCTTCCCATTTGACATCGTGGTGCGGTGACGGTATAAAGCCCGTAGCGACATCTGTTGGTTAAATCAGGGACGGACAGTTTTTTTTTCTCAATCATTAAATCTAAGGTAATGTAATCTAATGTGTTCAAGGAGGTCTATCAACTTCAGCCAGTGCTCAACACTCGAAGTGATTGAATCAGCAGTTTAAATTACATGTTTAAGTTTAGGCTGAGTGGTCTCACTGTTTTGGCAAAATGATGTGACCATTAGCACCAACACAATACACAATTTGTCTTGATAAATATTGAGACACACTACCTATCCGTTCGACAGGTATGTGTAGGTTCTTTGATGGTGACCCTACAGTACCATGGATCTACATGTGCCTGTTGTGCCCATGTATAGGGGCTCAAGGGTTCTCCAAACTGAAAACCTTAATAAAAGAATAATATTAGCAAATATTTAACAAAGGGGTGTTCTGCTATTGTCATCAATTCACAATGGAGTATTGCTGAAGTTGTGTTGAAGCATCAGGAAGGACTAAGAAGACTGACTAAAAGTTGTATCTTCCCAAAGGCCACTAGAAATAAAAACAGCATGGATGTTGGTTGGGTCAGGGTCTACTTTTACAACAAAGTCACATCATAATATTCAACAGTTAACAGTAAACAATATACCCAATATCTTGGATTTGGATTTAACTTAAGCAACTAAACACCATGACTTTGTTTAAGCTGAGCAAGTTATTTAAGAGAGAACTGTTATCAACCTTACAATCCTTTGAGACCACACAACCGACGATTTTCATTTGTTCCTGAATGTCAGTCCAGAGCACAATGGTGTGATGATGTCATACAAAATGGCCCCCTATTTGATAAAAAACTTCTCTAATCCTCTGCACTGGCCATCTAGAGCAGGCCTGAAACAGACGACCCTCCGAGTCCAAGAGCTTCCACTGTGGATCAATTTTCACCCTGTGTGACTGAAGGGAAACCCATTCACACAGTGACCTTGGCAAGAGATTAGAGAATGAAAGGGCATGGATTTAGTCCCTCCAAAAACCATACCCCATTTCAAGTCCTATAGCCAGGCTAGTTTGTCTGAGGATAATGGAACAATGACAAGATAATTGCAAATATTTCATTAAAGTTTTGAAAGTACACTCATAAATTAATCTCAGTGTGTTTAATTACTGCGTTGGCATTATTCAGTTCAAACCTGATTTATAGAATAAAACTTATGGCACAAGGAAAAATGAACCCTTTCTATGCTTCAGCACACAAGACACTCTGGTTGAACCCTGACCAAAAACCCAGACTTGCAGGGTTAACTGGAGCATTTAACCATAGGTCTACTACTTCACTAATATTTACATTCTGTAATAGCTTACCTGATGTGTGATGTAATTTATATGAAGACATTTTGAATTAGGAAGAATGTGTTCCTGTATAATATTTCTACAGTAGACAAATAACCATTTATTCAGATTTAGGCTACATTGAGCACTTTCACATGCAGGTGATTTTGTTGATTTGAAGCGAGTCAAAAGAATGTTCGGTTATAACATTATTCCAAAGAACTCAATGTTGTAGGATTGACATTTTAATAAAATGGAAGAGACGGCAGGAATAAACCAACACAAAGAAAGAATTTAGGAAAGACCTTTACTTGGAGAAGGGTCTACTGTGGGGACTCATTTCACAGACAAAGCAGCAGCATTGCACCATCTTCCGGACAGTACATGTAAATGCATATTTAACATCAAACACAATTGGGTTTCAAGGGAGTCACCCTTTACTGTAATAGCCTAAATCTATGATGTCAGCATTTTAAAGTGGTGACCGATTAACCCAAAAACCGCCTTTTTGCTTCTGAAGCAAGTGGACTAATTTGTAACCGCTGCGCCAGCTATGCAGAAGCCTGGATGCCTAGTGTCAGTAAAAACACGACATACTGGTTAAACACTGGTTTGGGTTAATTTTCAACGAAGACATAGACCAAGTCTCGAAGCATGAAATTAATGAATATGTGCTTGGTATAGTGTCTCAGATTACATAGGCTACACTGTCCAGTGACTCCGCATATTTTCTTTACCGTGACTAAGATACCAGGGAAAAGACTCAAACCGCCATTACGCAGTCGCACGAAATACGCGGACGATGTTATGCTAGGTCTAATCTGTTAAATAATTTAAATCTGCATGATGGAAAAAGAGAGCCTACTCGGATTCTATCGCTGTATTTGATTTGGAAGCCCACTAGCCCAGTGATAAATGTCTGATGGTCGATGGTGAAAGAGACATACGATAGTCATCTTTTTTTATTTAGAATCGAGTTAGTCGCAATATATTATTGAAACGACCACGGGAAGCGATGGATTTACCAAAATATCCTGTAAAACAAGCTAAGAATAAGGTAAGACTCAAAAATGTTTTAGTAACGTTGCCTAGTTTCGGCCATGTTAAACATGATGAGCAACCATGTGATTAGCCTATATTTCACAGTGCGCAGCCAAGCTATCTCCAGGTGCTTGATGAAAACTACATCTGCAGAGGGATAGCCGTAAAGTTACCCTGAACGCATTTCCATAGACTGACCCCGATCTGAGATTAACATTTCGCCCAAATCAGAATAAATTATTAATTGTTGCATCAAGGTCCTACGAGCTGCTGCACCCTGAGAAAAACACAACGCTTTCCCAACCGTGTTAGAATACAACCACCGTGTGTGTGTGTGTGTGTGTGTAGGCCTATGTAATTACAGAAAAACGCTTTATTGTAACTTCTTTTTTGACTCCCAGTCATTTGTGTTGTAATTATTCAAATATCAAGCTTGCTCACTGAAGTGCATTACTATAGAAATTACGCCACAACACTTTGCATACATACAATATAAATTGAAAGTATTGTGAAGCTGGACCACTAAATCCTCCTTCCCCAGCTCCTCCTCATTCAGGTGTATTATTTCACCCATTCTGTTCTGCCGTTTTCTTGTGACAGAAAGTGTAAGCAGCATGTGAGCATCAACCAGATATGACTGATGTTGAAGCGACATATGCCGACTTCCTCGCTTCTGGAAGATCTGGCAGACGAAATGCTCTGCACGATATCCTCCAGAGCCCAGATGACTCGGACCAGAGGGATCTGGTCCTCACCTTCTCAGACCTCAGTGTCAGCAAAGCTGGTAGGTTCCTGTGGAATAGCTCTGCATTTGGGATCATCTTGTGGCATTTTTTCCTTGGTCAATGGGATTTGTTTGAACCTGAAAAGGATCAACACACCAATGCTCTTTTCATCCAAAATGGTCAAATGTGAAGGGAAACTGAGTAACTGAGCTTTACTGAAATGTTCTTATTTCATGCTTTTGTTTGATTACATGTGTTAATTAATATAACATGGCGGGAATTATAACAAACACAGCATATACAGGTAGTCTTCATTTTTCTTGTTTTGTATTTTATGTTTTGCTGGAATAGGTGAAGGAAATGGCCCCAGTCGCAGAGGCTCATCATCAGACGCCAACCCGAATCATGGTAGACCTGAAACTGAGAGAAGATAAGCGGCCACGTCCTTGGCAACTGCCACCTTGCCCTTGACACCCCATGCACTGACAGCTAGATGGGAATTGCCATGGCATATGCAATTAGGTCCTATCCTTTTCCAGAGTGGAAGGCAGTGTGACACGAGAGGTGTTTCCCAAATGAACATGAAATGACAGAGGCTATTTACCTGTGTCTTCAACTGGGTTGACATGGTTTTCTGTCGCATGAGTTATCTGGCATGGGACGACCAGTTGCACACTACAGTGGAGGTTAGTGGGGAGGGAAAATGTTAATACGAAGCAATGATATTTGGTTATGAGCTACGGGAAAGTTTCAGCAACTATCCTGTGTAAGACAGACTTATTCTACTTCAACCACTTTCAGGATCTTCTTATCTGTACTTCATTTTGGTAATTTTTTAAAAAAAGGGGTAAATTATATCAAGTCTACAGTTCAATTATCTTAACCATAACATTTAATCCCAGTAACAGTAATGGTGTATAATATTTACCATCATATCCTTTTGTTTAAATGTGTTATTCATTGGATAGTTAAGCACTCAAATGATTTCATAATATTGTACTGTAATAGTCATCACACACAAAAACATGTAATTTTAATGAAACATGTAAGTTTAATGAAACACCGTTAATCACTCTAATAAAATGGCACTAAACCATTGAACCATTTGTTCTAACTGTAGATTTCAAAAACATTTGTGTGACAATACTTTAAACATGATATTTACAACAATAAAAATGCTCTGTTAAAGCACAGATGAGGACAATAACTACTACAGGTCGGATAGCAAGCATCTCTGCATGTCAGAAGTTCTTTTGGCTGCTTTTTTCCCCGAGGAGCCAATAGAGTGTAAAGATTTGGACAGAGGTAAACATGTAACCATTGATAATACACATTCTTTCCATTGATCATTTTCTCATTGTAACCGTCATCAATTTCGATTGATCATATAGGCTATAACAACATTGTTCAAACAGAGCTTCTACTGTCCGTAGCAATTCTGGTTGGTTTCTCCAGAATTGCCTACCCTAGCTTTCAGGACAGGTGCTTTTGATGGGCTTGTAATGGCCAATGCATGTTAGATGTCTATCAATTAAGACATGTTAGTTTGCAAAATGTGTGTACTTTTAACTGGGCAAACAGCACTGTGCTCATAGTTGTATAGCAAAACCTTTACCCTGTATCTTTTATGGCCTAATCGATGTGCTGTGGAGTTGACGAGAAAGATAAAGTGCAGGTGTTTACGAGCCAAAAGGCAGGATACAATCTAGAAATACAAGTCTTCAGTTAGGTAGACGTGTCAAAGTTTTAGGTTACCTCTCAGCATTGGTAACCATGGTCCCACACATCTAACTACTCATCCCATATTTGATCTGTCTGCATCTAGCCATAATTGCAAGCGATTGCTAAAGTATTAGTTTAGTATTAGCATTTTGTTCTCTTTTTCTCTGGTCAAATCTAGTTGTGCTCTGTGGTGATGTAGATGAGTTAAGCATGATGTTTGAGTTAGCAAGTCTGCACTTTTTGACACTCCAAATCAGCACAATTCACCTGTATTTTTTTGTTTTGAGTTTGTTTGTATATATGTTTTGATGGGCACAAAATATGCATCCCAGTCACACTATCAGGAAATACAACACTGAGGTAGAATGCTGCCCCAACGTTTCCTGCTAACGAAAATTAGCATGTCAGAAGAGCTGAAGGCTGTCACAGCCAAAAAAATCTCATTCTTTTGCTGCAGTAGGCTTGACTCGTCCGGCTTAAGCGAAAAACTTGCCACATAGTAAATCCTGAATGCATGGTAAGGGGCAAAGCAAATCAATATGACCATCACAAAGCACAGGCTTTTCACCTGTGCCCAGAACTCTTGGTGATTAAGTGCAGTCTTGCCATGTTTTTTGTATATCATCCCCAGTATACAAAGCTGGATAGCCAGCAAGACAAAAGTCACCACCAGCAGCACGGCACAAATAAGGTAGTTTATAACGGCTACACCTGTGCTATTCAAGGCGTCTCCAAATACAAAGCACTGGGTGGTGTCGGTTGTGTTGTCTGTGCCGTCACCATACTTTGTCACAGTCACAGGTATCATCAGCCCCAAGATGAAAACCCACACAGTCAGACTGGCAATGACAGCATGGAGTCTCCTGTAGTACTCCAGTCTATCCATTTTGCTGAAGAAGGTGATGAACCGCACAACCAGGATGATGACGTAGAATATGAAAGCAATGTACATGTGGGCGTGGATCATCACGCTGATGAACTTGCAGAAGTCGAGTCCTAAACTCCAGGAGCCCCATGCGTAGAAGTATATGCGGAAGGGAACAGTCAGCAGGAACACTAGGTGCACGACAACCAAGTTGAGCACCGC
Organism: Sprattus sprattus; assembly: GCF_963457725.1. Classification (NCBI taxonomy): domain Eukaryota; kingdom Metazoa; phylum Chordata; class Actinopteri; order Clupeiformes; family Clupeidae; genus Sprattus; species Sprattus sprattus. The sequence goes on from NC_137923.1 coordinate 3,220,055, forward strand.
CATGGCTGTGACAGATCGCACACTGGTCTTCAAGATGTCAATCGAGAGTGCGATGCCAGAGATGCCGACAACAAGGACCACAGAGTACATGGACAGCAAGGTGTACCTGTACTCATCTGGCAGAGTGGTGTTGGTGGAGTTCATTGCACTGTCAAAGATGGAAAAAATTAAGGAATTAGAGTATGTATGTGAAAGTGTTTTTTTGTTTGTTTTACAATTCACAATTCAGGGCCAATTACTGACAAAAATCTAGAACCTAGAAAGTCTTCAAAAATACTAGAATATTTTGTGGGTCGTAACACTTTGCACATAGCTTGACATTTTAAATCACACTAATCACAAAGAATTGTCTTCATAAGACTATTTCAAAACGCTCCTCATATGGGATTGTTGCAAATGGAGGACATACAGTAGCTTCCATAGTGATGCTGTCATGTGTTATGTCTATTCCTTGTTTTGGTCATTTTGGTGTCTATGTGGCGCTTTGTTTACCTAGTCACGTGCCTTTGTTTTCCTGTCTCTGTGTTCTCTGTGCCACTGTTCTTGCCCCTTGTGTTACTTCAAGGTTTCTTTGTTCTTGTTAATTGGTCCCTGCCCACATGTTTCTTGTTCACTTGTTATTTTTTTCTATTTATGACCTGGGGCCCTTTTTTGGCGGCAAAAACGGAAGTTGGAAAGCCGAGCGGATGTTAATTGGTAAAATGTTGGGTTAAAGCAGTTGTGCCTGTTGTACTGGACCTGTTTTAAAATGCCCTACCACATACTTCAAACTGACTGTTGTATTGTTCTTTACATCAGGGTAGCCTTTGTGATTTAAAGCCTGTAAAAAAATAAAGCGTTTTGCTCACCTAAATTCCATGACAATCTAACGTTCTTTTTATTGAGATTGAAATAGTCCCTGATGCGTAGGCCTACATTCTGAAAAATGTATTTTGGACAAGAATGTGCGAGGTGCAATCAAAAAGTTCAGAGACTGCCTCAATAAAAAGCAAAAAAATGAATAAGGCCCCTAGTTTTTTACCTAGCCTTTGCGATCTCGTTGTTTGTGTAACGTTACTGTTAACACGTTGTTTTCTGTTCCTTGTGTGGTGTACCCTGGGTCCTACATTGAAGAAAGCGTGACAGATGCTGATGCATTCCTGTTGCCAGTCCCAAACTCGAAGTTGGATGTGATCAAGGTGTTAGTGTTAAGACTAGTATTCCTGGTACAATCGTATGCACCTCAACTTGCCCTGCGTGTGGGTGTTTAGTTAATACAATTTATGTCAGTAGGTTGTAATAACCCTATTCATACTGTATATAGTAGGGGGAAGCTGCAAATACATGCACCCATGCATGTCAAAACCTTTTTTTTTGTGGAAGATATGATTTTCCCCATTTTTGCCATGACCGTGTCATTAGTTCCTCTACAGGTATACACTAACTAACTGTCGGATCAATGCATAAACTGTCAGTGCGGCTTCGGGAATCAAACCCTGGCCGCTGGTTTTCTGATCCAGTGACCAACTCACTGAGCCAAGAAGGAGGTAGGAGTACCCAAATGCAGGATGTGTTCAAAATGTTCTCTTTAATTTCTCCGCAAAAAGGGAAAATCCAAAAACACTACAAAATGGTTCAAACGCTCAAAATATTAGAATGAGATACAAAGGGTTAAAACAAGACTAAGCTAACTTTAGCAAAACAAGAGGCTAGGACTTACAAAGACTTACTCAAAAACCTCAAGGCCGGTAACTGGCGAAGGAAATTGAGATCAGGAAACAAGAAACCAGAAAACCAAACAGCTAAGAACAGGACAAAAGACCAGGTATAAGAACTCTAGCTAACTGGTCATGACCAATCAGCTAGCAGGTGAAAAAATATGGAGGAAAAACAGAGACAGGACTAAACAAAAGCACATGTACACAAACACACACAAGCCAAGAGTCTTTTTATTGGGCGGCCAGGAGGTCCCAAATCGTGGCAAGACCTCCTTCTTTAGAAACGGCTTCTGATGTGCCCCGGACGATCAGGATGATCCTTGAGGCGGCCTCTAAAGCGTCGAGAGACCAGCCGGAGCGGCAAAGGTGGCATCTTGGCTGTCTGGCTCTGCTCAGGTATTGTAAATGGACGACCACTAGACACTGAAGGAGAGTGCCGGTTCTGGACGAGGTTCAACCTTCGCGGGGCTGGCTTACACCTTTTTGGGGCTGGTTTGGACCTTGGGACTGGCTTGTGGGACGACTGGAAAGACCTCTCGACACCTTGCTGAGGCTTGGAAGAAAGACGACCAGTGGTCACTGAAGGAGAATGCCAGTACTGGACCAGATTGAACCTTCTGGCTTGGAACTCAAAACTGATTTGTGGGACAGCTGGAGGAACCCGGGGCTCTGGACAACCTGACCATCTGGGCCTCCTGGCTTACGATGGCATCTGGGCTGCCTGGTGCACTGGGGCTGGCGGTATCTGGGACTGCCTGGTGCACTGGGGCTTGCTGCATCTGGGACTGTGGTATCCAGCACCTGGGGCTGCCTGTTCACTGGGGCTGGTGGCATCAGGGACTGCGGCATCCGGGCTGTCTGGTTCACTGGGGCTGCGGGCATCTGGGGCTGCGGGCATCTGAGACTGCGGCATCCGGGCTGCCCGGCTCACTGTGGCTGGCGGCCTCGGGCTGCCTGGTTCACTGGGGCTGGCGGCATCTGGGATTGCGGCATCCAGGCTGCCTGGTTCACTGGGGCTGGCAGCATCGGAGCAGCGTGGTTCACTAGGAATTGCAGGCATGTCACTGGAGTTGCCCTGCTTTGACCCGGACACTACGCTCTGACAATGATGAGACTGGGCAGTGGAGGGGCAGTTAGTTGTGCTCGCAGGAGCAAGAGCAAAGGTGGCTATGTTTGCAGAAGCAAGGGCAAGGGATGCCTAAGAAGCTCGAGAAGTCAGGTCAGAGAGTGTGGTCCTGCTGTTGCACCCTTTGGTCACAGTGGGCCAGATGGTGGCTTTGAAGGTCCATGGTGGCTTTGAAGGAATGGGAGATGCTAGGCAAACCTGCTGGGTCCATTGTGCCTGTGTCTATTTTCAGTGCGGCTTCGGGAATCGAACCCTGGCCGCTGGTTTTCTGATCCAGTGACCAACTCACTGAGCCAAGAGGGAGGTAGTGGGACCCAAATGCAGGATGTGTTCAAAATGTTCTCTTTGATTTCTTCTCAAAAAGGGAAAATTCAAAAATTCAAAAACACAAAAACGGTTGAAACTCTCAGATTAGAATAAGAATCCGAGGGCAAAAACCAGACTAAGCTTACTTCAGCAAAACAAGAGTCTAGGACTGACAAAGACCAACCAAAAAACACAAGGCTAGTAACTGGCGACTGGAGACAAGGAAACCTTGAGATCAGGAAACAAGAAACAAGAAACCAGAAAACCAAACACCAAGAACTCAGCAAAGAACAAGACAAAAGACCAGGGCTCAGTTTGTTGACCAATCAGCTCGCAGGTGAAAACAATGGAGAGAATACAGAGTCGGGACTTAAACAAAAGCACATGTACATAACAAGCAAAGAGTCTTTTTGTTGGGCGGCTTCTAGAGGCCAAGAGGTCCCAAATCGTGACATAAACACAATGCAACACTGCTGTCTGTTCAGCTTACCTGTCTTTATTGTTCAAAATATCTCTTAAAACCAAAACAAAATGTGCGTTTCAAACCATAATTAAAGAGGCTATGATTTGTGCTATAAAATCAACTATGTTTTCAAATAGTTTTCTTGATCACAAAATATTAAAACAAAGTAATACGAGCCACTGTTGTCAGGGACCTCAGGTGACACAGAGACGTTTAGATGATGGAGTTTATTTAGAACAGCCAAAACCAGGGACACAAAAACGGAACAAAGCGTAAGAAAACATAAGGCAAACCAGGAGTTAACACGAAATAGATAACAAATATCGGAAAAATATGGGCAGGAGCACAGGAGGAAATGCAAACAGATAGGAAGGGGGGGTGTGGTGGGAGCAGGGATCAGCGCTGGCATGACAACTGCACATACCAGTGCTATTCAAATATTAACTACCGATGTTTGGTTCCAGCGGAAAATAGGTTACGTGTGCTGAATTAGAGCAAATCGAAATATACTGTACATGACAGTTAAACTGTACCAGTATTCATCTGTGGATAAACTGCTGGAAGCAGCGATAAGAAGAGGCAATGTGCCAAGTAGAGCACAATGAAATAACCTATATAACATGACAGTTAAACTGTATTACTGACATTTATTTATGAATTAAACTGGACAGATCCTAAACCTTGTGTTTATGGCAGATATAACCTCACTTTTGGCGCTTGACGCTGTGCGCAAGGACGATAAAAGCTATAGCTGTCCACTTGTGATCGGATTACTCATGAGTCATGACGAATGGTAATACCAGGTGTGAACAACCTCTTAAGATGTTGAGTGAGGTTTACTCACTGCCCAGCACCGTACCCACTGGTACCCACCCAAGTTTTTGGAACCTCTTCAGCTCTGGCATGTATCTTAAAAAATAGCCTACACTATACTACACATGGCATCAGCATTGGGATTTTGCTCCACAGTTTCTTTGGAGTTCATCCACAAATTTCAAATGTATATGTGATATATAAATATATATTGTACATGTATTCTTAATAATGTCCTCCTGCAGTGAACTGTCATCGAGAATTCAGGTGGTGAGCACTTTAATGCCCCTATGACCATTTCTGGAGAATCATACAAGAAGGAAAATCTTCAAATTGCCGGTATTACATTATTGTAAGAATCATGGTCCCGTTTCAAAGAAAACAAAACCTTTTTAGCAACTAATTTGGGGTAATACACGAATAGAGATATAGAAAGCATAATTGAAATATGAACGAGAGAAACTGCGTTTGTCCTTACCACATGGCAGCTGTCCTTTCAGCCAATGAAACAGAACTTTGTAGCTCTGTGGGCACGACGTGATAAATATTCACTTTTAGACATGTAGATCGATGCTCTTTCTGCCTCTGTCTCACACATATTGAAAAGCAGGAAGCAGTGATTGAGTCAGTCACAGGGTAAATACCTCGAAGGAAATTCTTGTTATACTTCCTTGAACTTTGGATCTTATGCAAAAATGTGCAATTAAGGGTGTCACCCCTGCTGACACTGGAAAACACACAGTTGTGTGTGCATTGCTACAGTCCCCTGTGTGTGCTGTGTGTGCTGTGTGTGCTGTGTGTGCTGTGTGTGCTGTGTGTGCTGTGTGTGCTGTGTGTGCTTTGCTACAGTTCCCTGTGTGTGCATTACAGTTATCTGTGTATGCATTGATACAGTTGTCTGTGTATGCATTGCTACAGTTGTCTGTGTATGCATTGCTACAGTTATCTGTGTATGCATTGCTATAGTTATCTGTGTATGCATTGCTACAGTTGTCTGTGTATGCATTGCTACAGTTGTCTGTGTATGCATTGCTACAGTTGTCTGTGTATGCATTGCTACAGTTATCTGTGTATGCATTGCTATAGTTATCTGTGTATGCATTGCTACAGTTGTCTGTGTATGCATTACTACAGTTGTCTGTGTATGCATTGCTACAGTTGTCTGTGTATGCAATGCTACAGTTGTCTGTGTATGCATTGCTACAGTTGGCTGTGTATGCATTGCTACAGTTGTCTGTGTATGCATTGATACAGTTGTCTGTGTATGCATTGCTACAGTTGTCTGTGTATGCATGGCTACAGTTGTCTGTGTATGCATTGATACAGTTGTCTGTGTATGCATTGCTACAGTTGTCTGTGTATGCATTGCTACAGTTGTCTGTGTATGCATTGCTACAGTTGTCTGTGTATGCATTGCATATACATACAGTATGTACCGCTCCATCACGCCATCCTGTTCAGTCCCAGCCCCTGCTGCACTGCCACGACACTGGTCAGACTGAATGGCTCTGTGTGAAAAGAGGTGTATCCAGGAGTTTCAGGACAACGTCAAAACCTGCTGTTTAGTGGAGCAGCTCAGACAGTTTGTCTGTTTTTAGTTTTTCAGGTTAATTCATGAGCTGGGTTTCATGCCACCACTGTGTTTTTTCATAGGGTTACTATAACAAGCAAGATGGTCTGCTCTTCATGTGCCAGCATTTATGTTATTTTCATGCATTAAAAACAATGTACATGCATCTGTGTCACCAAAGGCAACATCTTCGTCACACAAGGCGATGGCAGACTCAGAGTTGATTGCCGTGTGTTTGGAGTTGCTGTTGCTTCCTAACTCTTTAGTTAAGATCTAAGAAACAAATTGAATGTGTGCATGCTTGTGTCTGTGCGTATCTGTGTGCATGTGTGTGTGTGTGCGTGTGTGCGTGTGTGTGTGTGTGTGTGCCAGAGGACGCCAGGGAAGTGCTTCAGACTCTACACAGAGAAGGCCTACAAGACTACCTTTCTTTGGCCGATAGCGACTTGCTGTCTGGATTGTCTTCTGGATTGGGATGACCCTCCTCTTTGGTGTGGCTTTATGTATTGCTGTGGACTTTGCTGTGGAGACTATCTGTGGGGTGTGGTTTTAGTATTGCATACTGATAAAACCTTTTGGGGGAAGGCGTGTATCTTACTGTTGTGTGGATATTGTGTGGGAGGCTCTCATGGTTGGCCATTAGGGTTTCTGCTTATCGCCTAGTGGAGTTCTTTAAACAGTGGCTCTGTGTCTACAGTCCTGTCTCCTTGTAGTAAATACACATTGCATAACCATTTCTGAGTCTGTGTGTTGTCTGTGACCTGGGAGGATGTGGTTCCTGTTACCTGCGAATTGTTGCTTGGTACGACAATGGCATTGTAGATAGTTAATAATTGCAAAAAGTTGTTAATTATTATAAATACTGTTTATTCAAGTTTGGATTAATTATTCTGTGTTTTCTGTAAATAGTAGTGCAAAATGTATTAGTACAATGGATGAAAACTAGTTAACCTAGCTAATTCCGGTGCTCTTACATTTTTCTGGGAAATGTTTATCAATGTACACTGTCCCTTTTCAAATAAGCGCATAACAGTATTGAACCAAGTGTGAAAATGATTGTAAAAACTATGGGAACAGATAAAAAGAAATGGAAAGATCTGCATGAGATAAGCCCTTGGCAGTGGACATTCTGGTCCAGGTATATGGGAAAAGGATCAAATAATGATTACACATAAATAATAAGAATTATATGTGTATGAGATGATATATGATGGTATGTCTAAACTATAGAATCTTAAGTTTCTTATGTGTGTTCAGGCAGCTAAATGCAATTATTAAATAGCCTAGATATGGATGCAAAACAGGTACATTGTTTTCTTCCTTTATCCTTTTTTCCTTATCTCATGTTAGAACCAAGGCAGAAATACGCTCATAAAAGTGAATGACTTTCTTTCTGTGATCTAAGCTAAATTCAAAGTGAGCACGCAAACTGACTGATCAGTAATAATAAGAATTCTCCTCTTTACTAAAACAATTCATGATTCTTTGAAATGTTTTGTTTTTAATGATGAAGATTGTTTAGTGCATAGGCCTTTGTCTATCTACATAGCTCATATTTATGTCGATAACATGACGAATTTAAAGAATTTGAGAGACAGAAGTTTTCAGAAGCCTACCTGGGTGTTGTTGCCTACTGATCATCAGAAAGGTGTGGGTGGAGCACCGAAGTAGATTCTATGGGGTGGAGAATGTTCATCCGGGAAATACGACTGACCCCCTCAACGTGACCCTTTAAAATCGCAAATATGGCGGAGGTGAGAGGAGAATTTTAAAGATGCTCTCTAAATTGAAGTTCTTTTATGTTTTTCCCATTGAAAATATATTAAATATGTTAACAGTTAGTAAAATGTTTGGAGTCGTGTTGATGTGTGCCCGAAATATTTCAATTTGTTTTAGCCTTGTATTCTGGAAACTTATTGGCTAATTCCAGCCAGGGTAGCTTGCATAGCCTGCTAACGTTACCTACATTTGATATCAGAGTTAACATTATAGGCTGCTAGTTGCGTAGCTGCACGGGAATGAGCGTAGGAAGGTTACGATATTGTTCTTAGATATAGGACTGACCTCTTTTTTGTGCGGTTATTTTTTTCATATTTAAGACATTTGAATACAGTGACTTTGTGCTGTTATTATTGAAAGAGTGTCAGCTCATACTAGCCAGCTAGTTGTACGTAGCCAGTAAGCTATCTATGTTAGCTAAGTTGACTTAATTAACGTCGCCAGCTAGCGAGCTAATGTGAGACCTTATCAACTAAACAAGAAGTTCATCAAAATGTAAGGCTAGTTAGAGTAAGACATGTCATCCATACAATAACGATTCACCCCAGTGAACTTTCCTCATATGTTTTATTTAAATAAGTCAAGTTTGCAAAGGTTAACGTTGCCCAGTGCTCGATTCATTAAATTACACGGCGCGCTTTTCGAGTTTTACTTCCATCCAGAGGTTTAGCGGAGTGATTAGAGCTTGGAAACAGATAGAGACAACAGAGGCTAATTCACTGATATTGTCCAGTAATTTTTTGGCAGCTTACATATGTGACACCACTTTACGGACTTCTTTGGCTGTATATACCTGATATTCACATGAAAGTTTGAAATATTTTTCTTTGTTTTCCCCCAAGCCCTCCTGTGGGGATTCAATTCCAGGTAAATATGACATTTTGACATTTAAACGTGTGGTAATGTTATAAGTAGCCTACTGAGTGTAAGCTGCATCTCTTTTATGGTGCCCTTTTAAATAATTATTGTGTGACATTGTAATTGCATGAAAGTGTTACGTTGTGCACTGTTAACAAGATTAACATCTCTAGGAGTCTCGACCGGATCTGATAACATAGACTTCAATCCCTCGGCTGACATGTTAGTCCATGATTATGACGATGAACGGACACTCGAGGAGGAGGAGATGCTGGAGGGAGAGACCAACTTCAGCAATGAGATAGAGGACCTAGCCAGGGTGTGTTACACAGCGCAGACATGGACACTTGAACATCATCTATTCAACAGTACTCATATTCCAACCGAAATACACAAACACACACATAAAAGTAACTGTATATCACACTACACTACAAATTAGTGTTTTTCAAACATTTACCTGAGTTTTCATTATAATCTTTTTGGTTTCAATATGATATTCTTGATTTTATGTTGGATTTTTTTGCTATTTGATTTGTTACTATGTGTACATTTAACAATAATGTCCATATTTTGAATAGGAGGGAGAAATGCCCATTCAAGATCTCTTAAATCTTTATGGTTATGGAAATGCTGTTTCCTTGGAAGAGGAGGACGAGGAGGAAGATGAAGACGATGAAGAGGAGGAGGACGATGAAGATGATGATGAAGAAGTAGAAGAAGATATAGTTGCCGACGAGAGCAACAGAGGTGCTGTACAGTCGAAAAGGAATAAGGTCAGCATTCAAATGTTTCCCTCTGACATGGCCTCACCGGGTGTTGTGCATGTATGTTGTTTACATATCTGGAAGACCGCAATCAAGTATTTATAATGCAATTTATAAATATAGTGAATGTGGGGAAATGGTTCTTAAGTTCTACCCTTGCATGTTGTTTCTTATAAAGACAGTGAATTATCAGTCAGAATTATGTTCACAGATTTACCATTTTTGAATGAGTACTATTTAAGGTGAAGATTGGCTGTAGTTTTAAATGATTGTGTACACATTTAGGGGGAAGGGAACGTCTCTGCAGAACAAGCTGAGGAGTATGGGCCCTCCAGTGATGGCTGCACTCGTTCTGGCAAATCTCACGGGACTTCAGAACTCATCCGTCCCCAGAAGTTTTTTGAAAGTATGGTTGCTATTATACCAGAATAGTTGCCATGTATTCTTTTTAGTTGTAAGCTCCTTTAAAATAGTTTATTTTTTTTATGTTGGCTGTCCAAGAATCACCCTTAACTGTGACAATATAACTGTAACCTGCTCATGGAAGAACTGACACGTCTTCACTTTTTAAATAATTCTAATGCAACATCTGTGCTACATCTTAAGTAGTGTGTGTCTCATTCAGTAATTGCGTTAACCAGCTTTCTTTACTGTTTAACCAGATAATGAAGTTGAAGAAGAATCGGAAGATGATGAAGATTACATTCCTTCTGAGGACTGGAAGAAGGTATATTTAGTTTCAGCAGAATTGTATGTTAAATTTTTTTGTTCTTGTAAAATGTATCATAATAGTTGGTTTGTCTTGATAGGAGATCATGGTTGGCTCAATGTATCAAGCTGAAACTCCCTCAGGATTGTGTAAATATCAAGAAAATGAAAAAGGTGAGAATATTAAGGGGGGGACATACTGGATATATGAAGCAAATTCCTAATTGTGTTTGTTGTTAATACAGGAGGATGCTAACTTTTCCTCTGCTTTCCAGCCATATTCCCGATTTATAGCTTTCAGGCAGTATTTTAGGCAGTATTATTCCTTGGACTCTCCACCAAAGAATTGATCCAAAAGCCACATACCTGAAGCCTTTTGTGTGTGCTTCTTTCTGGTAGTGTATGAAAATGATGATCAGCAACTGTGGAATCCGGAATTTCTTACGGAAAACAAAGTTGTGGAGTTTTTAACCGAGGCTTCAAGACGGACTGGAGACGAGAGGGGAGTTGATGCCATCCCTGAAGGATCACATGTCAAAGATAATGAGCAGGTAAAACCATTCATCATAGAGCAATCTGTAACATGCTTTGGGAATAATCAAAACGCACAAGATGTCTTTGTCCACTTTCTCTTTGATTTCCATGCATACCCTTCATTTAGATCATCCAGAGAAAATCTAGGAAGTTTCATGAAAACGGCAGTGTCCTTGTCACATGTGTAGTGTGTTTCCAGCTGTTCAGTAAGAGTTGTTAAAGTGTCCCAGTCCAACTCTGCGCAGGAGCTCAAGGGTTGGGAAAATGTTGGCACTGAAAATCAGATGCAGATCTGTCTGCTGTAGGCTGGGCTAAAATAGCATCTGAGCTAAACTGTAGATCTACTAGGGCATGAGGCAGACGATACAGACTCATTTGATCAATCTACACACTATTATATTGTAACGGACAGAAATATAAATTTGAAATGCTTCAGGTGAAGGCAGTCATCTTCATGAGTCTTTATTTTCCCCCAGGCCCTGTATGAGTTGGTGAAGTGTGAGTTTGATACTGATGAAGCCCTCAGAAGGCTGAGGTTTAATGTGAAAGCTGCACGAGGTGAGGTCTGATGCACAACACCAATGCTCTTGGTAATTGCAAGTAGTCTTTAAAGTAACTAACTCACACCCCATTAGCACAAGGCAAAAGTAGCATTTTTGAACCTCTTTAACACAAATTTGGGAAGTGGCTTATGTTCCAAATGTGTACGCTTTTATGCAAGTATGGTTTCATCTTTTTTCCAGAAGAGTTGTCTGTCTGGACAGAGGAGGAGTGTAGAAACTTTGAACAGGGCTTAAAAGCCTATGGAAAAGATTTTCATTTAATACAGGCCAATAAGGTGAGAAGTCTCTTAAGTCTTACATATTTACACATTTGTGTGGTTACTTGATTGTGTGTTAAAAATGAAAGGTTTGTGTTATTAAATAAATAATCCAACATGGATTGCATGGATTGTAATAACCATTTCAGTTTTCTGTTTATGCTCCGTTGGATCTCCAGGTGAGAACCAGGTCCGTAGGCGAATGTGTGGGATTCTATTACATGTGGAAGAAGTCTGAGCGGTATGATTTCTTTGCGCAGCAGACCCGACTTGGAAAAAGGAAATATAACCTTCACCCTGGGGTGACGTAAGTAAACCCACAGACTCCGGCCCTGTTACTGTACTTCATCTGTGCTGAAACAGTATTTGTCTGACATTTAAAACCTTTCCGAAAGACGTATTGGCCTTGCATATTTGGGCCTTTTCACTGATAAAAGTGGTTACACTGAAGGTCATTCATGGCCATGTTGTGCCAGTGTCAGGGCTGGTATGTTGGGTGTGTGTTCATCTGCTGCGGCTGCTGTTTCTGCAGAGATTATATGGATCGTCTCCTGGACGAGACGGAGAGTGCCTCCTCCAGCAGGGCGGCCTCACCGCCTCCAACTGCCTCCAGCAGCAGCACCAGCCACTCCGAGCGGGAAGAGGGGCTCAACCACAACGGTGAGGACAGACCCTATCGTCTCATCCACTATCCCAGCTCCCAGAAACCTGACACACCCAGGCCTGTGCTGATTGCCTGTCGGAGAATCTCCTAAGAATCTCTTTGCTCTGTTTGATTCAGAAAGAACGAATTTGTTGTATGTCCACTACAGAATGGAAGGATTGATTCGGATGAATGCAGGTTTCTCAATCTCCATCTCGAGCACTATATTGGGGCCTTGACTAAATCTTCCATTGGCCATTAGGCATGAAGTTATATTTGCTAAGTCTTTTAATTCATTACCTGTGCTGAAGTAATGGTTGTAAAATGGTTCTAGTACTTAACGCATAAAATGGTTCTAGTACTTAACGCATTCCTCTGCTGATGCTTGCAGGCGTAAACAGCATTGGTGCTGGGTCGTACCCATCTTCACAGCTCCTGTGTGGGGTGGGTCAGGTGAAGAGTGAGGGTCCAGTCCAGTCGAATGGCCCTGCCTACATGCACTCCACCTCAGCCCAGGACTCCAACGGCTGTGACCTCACAGAGACGCCCAGTTCCAATGGCAACGGGGCGGCGGGGCTCCATAACGACTGCCAAGTGTACGAGCCACTCGCCAAGAAGTGCCGGACTGATGGGGAGCCTCTGGCTGAGCTGGAGGCCTCCCGGGCGAAGGAGGACTGAAGCCACACACACACACACACACACCCCAAATTCTAGACCAAATCCGTAGCCAAGATGGCAGGCAGCACTCTTGATTGTACCCAGCACAGTGCCCCCCACCCCTCAAGCAAAACAAACAGTGGAGAGGACTGAGGCATCCTCACATCAACACTCCAGATTGTTTATATCATTCTGCCCCTCTCTTCCAGGGACTGTCTACACGGGAAGAAAAAAAGGTTATTTACAATGTTTGTATGGCAAATTGTCTGTAATATTTTTTTAACTATATATATTTATATTTTCTATAAAAGTATCTAAGTGGTTAAATTGCTGTCAAAGCCATTTTAAGTAGGGAAGGGGAATGGGAGTGACATTTGTTAGGTTAACTTGACTCTGCTACTGGGGTTTAACTGTGGGGAGTTCAGGCAAATGAAGATGCACTTTTCTTTTTGTGTTCATTTTCAGAATGAAATGGGTGAAATCATGTTGGTGAATACAATTACAGTAGTTTATAACAATAATTTAAGGAGGCGAGAGCTGCAACCCATTTTGTTTTTAAATAAGCCAGTGGGGAGATCCCATAGGTTTGTTGGGCAGCATTTGACATCAGTGATGTCTCTTATCAAACACCATAGTCAGCACACTAGCTCTATTTTTTAATATTCTACGTTTCCTTGGGCTTTTTCCAACACTCATTTCGTTGTGTAAGAAAAGCATGTATATCATGTATTTGACATGTAAAGTTTGTATAGATTTCTTAACCTGTACAGCTCTCTTTTGATAACCACACTGTAAATCTATCCGTTGTCTTTTGTCTAAATTCCTGTGTAAGACCACAAAATCCATCATCAAGAAAGGACATTTTCATGTGCTTAACGGCAAACTGGATCTTTACACGAGATATTCCCTCAGTGAAACAGAGATGGCTGAATGTTGGGCATTTCCCTATTGCAGAATGTATGCATTAGTGTATGCCTAGTGGGCCTGTATGGTCTGAGCATTTATTGCAGTTAAAAATGTTGGCCAAATTATGGACAAATTGGCCTAATGTAAAGTTGATTATTTCTCCTACAGACTTTACATTTGAATTTGAACCTGTCTCTTCAAAGTATGTTCTGTAAGTCCCAGTGACTTGCTTTGTTGTTCTTGGTCCTTGGTGGAGGCGATCTAGGAGTACTAGACTGCCGGCAATACTGTGGAATAAAATTATAATTGTGAGAGTTTCATACTAAATTCTCTGATTGAATTCTAATATTGAAACCTAAAAAATATTTTTCAGTTGTACAGCCAGCTCTGCTTCTGTTTGTTAAAACTGTGAATGTCAAAGTTCCATTTCCTTTCTCCATTTTGACATCAGTAATGTACTGTACATGTTCTTGGATTTTACCATTGATCATACTAATAAAAAAGGTTTTCCAGGAAGGTCAGTTAGAATTACATATGTGGGTAACATGAATGTAATGGACGAATCAGAAATACAGCTGAAGACCAGACAATGTGTGTGACATTTTATCAGTTGTGTAGTCAATAATAGAACAGGACTGTAACAGCTAATTTTGATGCTTATTGCCAAAGTAAGAGAAGGAATGCTATGAAAATGGAAATCCTGGATAAGTTATAATGACATTGATCCTGCCACATTAATATTATGACCTGTGTCCTTTAGAGAATTTGGAATTTTCATATTGACTGTTTTAAAAAAATAACGTTGCTGCATTTTGTTGATTGTTGAGAAATTACTTACAAGGAAGTGAGAAGATTTAGTCACCATTAAATCCAAAAGCACAAATTATCAGTTTGAATCTGCATTGTTAGTAAATTGTACAAAATGTTTTCCCCCCCTCAAATGTTCAGAGGTACATTTTAGAACCACAAAAAATGCATGTCACGACTCTTCACATTGTTGTAAGAATCCGTACCTTTTGGTCAGTTGTAACCAGTGTTTTGCTATTGTGAAAATATTCACCTGCAATCCTTGATAATATTCCTCGTGTACCGATGAATCATTTTCAAGCGTAATGTCGCTTTTCCTAAAAAGCATCTTCGGTTTCCAAGTACACATAATTCATATATATTTATATTCAAAATAAAAGAACACATATATCAAACATTTATTTGGATAACCACACATCTACCAATGAATCAATAGAAATTACAGCTCTGTCTTCAATGTGATTTTAACCATTTGAATCATGTTTAGGTTGAGGAACTATAACTTCCGGCAGTATGTTAGCCCCATTAGCTATACCTCTTTAGAATGTTTTGTAAAAATACAAGGTCAAGGAATGTAATATTATCAACATCATTATAAGTCCACATATACACAAAACTAAAATTATTTAAATGTTGAAGATAAAACATGGATTGTGTTGACATAAAAAGAGTTCAAAAACAAACTCAACCGTTCATCCCTGAACCCACATCTGTGAATTTAGTTGTAAAACATAAATCAAATGCCTCAGCAATTTTCTTCTAAATGTTTTTGTGTTGCTCTTCATGGTGATGGACACTCACAGGTATTCCAACTTTAACCACACTTGAGAATCTTCTTAAGATTTTTCTGAGGGGAAAATATATATTTAAGCAGAGACAAATAAAAATGGTTTCTGAAGAGTGATAAGTTGGGTCTCATTCGATTCAATCACAAGCCACTTTACAGGAGGGGACCCCTTGGCCACTAATACAGATGTACGCTTACTAATCCTACTCTGAAATGTACAGTACCAAAAGTGCATTTACTACAACTTTGACTTATGTGAAGTGTTCACAATCTCGGTTGTATTTCTAGTGACCACATTTACTTCAGGTTTCTCAACTCCAGAATGGAATTTTAACAAGTTTCTGGGGCCCATTCCATGTGACTGTCTTAGTATAACTATTGGCAGGGAACTTACTTTTCTGTTCTTGTTCCTTTGTGAAGGTGATGTAGGAGTACACTAAACTGCCAGCAATACTGTCGAATAAAATATCAATACATTAAACCCTAAAAGACAGGACAGCATGTTCACAGTTGTCCTTCTTGACCAAATATGGTGAGCTAAATACAAATTTCACTAAAAACAGTATCTGAAATCATCTTTACCTAATATTTAATCCAATGAAGTTCACCCATGTAAAGATGTAATCTCCACCAAAGGACATCCCAATGTATGTAACCAAAATATTCTGTGGTAGAAAAAGTAAAGTGATATTATTAGGCATGCTATTCAAGTGCTTAAAGTATTTGTTTCCATCAGTATTCATATTTTCTACTTACTTTGATGCAGCCCACAATAGTGGTTGTCAGTGCAGAATTGTATTGTGTACAGAGCACAATGGAATACATTAAAATGAACCTAAAATATTGAAAAAGATTTTTTTTGTAGGAGGGTACAAAAACATGGCAACTCGACACATTTGACAAAAAACACACACCAGAAGTTATTACTTCATGCAGACTTACATACAGGCTATTACTTCAGAGAGTGAACACTCCTCATTTGACCAGTAAAATGTATTTGCCCTTTCTACAAACTACTGGGTGTGGTGTGTTAAAAGGAACAAAAGGCTCTTGTTATGCCATTAAGTAAGCATTGAGCTCTTAGGGGTGTATTGTGCTAAGAAGAATTGCTAACTCATCTGGGTAACAGGACTGACTTCAGTTTAATAATGAGAGGTGGTCAGGGGTTGCTACTAATTTGAACATCTCTTGAGCTTAATTCAATTAATTTCAATACAGCATAGAGTACAGTAAGAACAAATATGCATTCAGCCTCATACATAAAGCAAAACACAATTAATATGCTAATATAAAATGCACTGCTGAAAAAAAAACTTTTACCCCATAACAGATGTCAGTGTAAACTGAATAATGAAGAGAATATCTGACCAGCCTTCATAGTCCAGTGCCTGAAAAAGGTTTATAGTAAAAAGATGATATTCAGGTAACAAAAGCATACAATGTCAAAGAAAGTCAAATAAACAAACGCACAAGCAGTCTTACCTTTTGCATGTCCCCAGTTAAAAATGCAAAAACAGTAGTGGGAATTATCATGAACAGGGCATTGTAATATAGAAGCCCATACTTGCCCAGTTCCTGAGTGAGACATTTACAATATGGAGTGAGACATTTGTATGTATTAAAAAAAAACAAGCAAACATCCAAACATCAGATTGTCATAATTTTTTGTTATATTTTACTACATTATGCAAATCTCTGGTAGAGATTGTTAAAATGCTTCTATGCCTACAAAAACAATGAAATTATGAATTTACAAGGCAGTATTTTTTTATAAGCCCATGCACTCTGTCTGCGCACACAGTTATTTTGCCTTTTTTATTTTAGCAAACGCTAAGGAAACATCAATATTAAGAAAGTCCAATGATTAAGACACAGAAACATGCCTGGGAAGAGTTCTATGATCATAACATTTAGAAAAACAAATCCACAAACCCTGGAGTCAAGCTTTTGCTTCATATATGCCCCATTAGCTGCGGTCAATACATTGTTGACTGATATAAATGCGTAGCCTTGTAGGTCAAAGGCCAAGTCAGAGCTGCAACACACAGACCATTTCAGAGTTATTCCACAAAGCTCTCCTTGTTGGTGAGCTATCTAAATATTACAGTCTATGGCTAAGACTAAGACTAAACATATTTCATTGATATTCACAAACAGGGGGAAAATCATACCTTGCAGCAACTAAAGCTCCAAAAATCATGGCAAATACTGTTAACTGAATAGGCTGAGAAAATGTCTTTCTGAAAGCATAAAAATATATGTTACTTGGTGATTAGTTTATTTTCTGTTTTGTTGACTTTGATATGTAACTTTGAGGTTAATACTGATATACATTAGAAACATACTTAAGCAGAATTCCCTCTGCCAGCATAGTAAATAGAATTGAGAATCTTCTGAGTACCGTGAACATTGGAAGACTGGGAGACAAAGGGAATGGATGAGAACAAAGTCAGCCAAGTAAGTAACAAACGATTTCAGGAATGGGTCTCTGTCCACTTTTGTAAAACTTGGACTCACAATGACATTAACAGTATTTTCATTCTTCTAACACTCCCAAGTCTAGTTAATAAACCTGACTGCAGTCAAGTATATATCTTACACCCTAGATAATAATAATGGCCTGCCAATACACTGTATGACTACTTAAAGAGTTTTTAGAGGTTGTTGGTTCTGAATGACTACACCTTTACAGCCCAAATTATTCAAAAACAGATATGAATGTACAGTATAAGGCATAATATTAACGGGAAAACTGTTCTGCCTTACAGGCGCAAATGCTAGTCCATGAAACGACATACCTTCTAAACATGCTTTTTATATGGTATTACATTGTGTGTGGTGTAGCAGTAGCCAAATAGTGGGTGATTTAGTATATTTCTTACTTCAGTTGTTTTGTCCCAAACAGTCCTGTTATTTGATTACCAACATAAAGGAGTGGTAGAGGAAATGTCTGCATGAAAAATAATTACTTATTAAAAAACTATCCATGTTTTATGCATTGTGAAATCGAACACAGGTGTCACATTTAACTCTTGCCATCAGACAAAAATTCTATTCTGCCACACTGCATATCAGATTTCGCAACAAAGATTATACCAGCATTTCTGTTCAAACATAGGTCTATGCAGGCCTATGACATCAGTGATTTGATCTCCACATGTCTACCGGGTTGATTCTCTGACGACTGGTTATATTAGAATATAACTGCACTTTGACAACCTAGAAGTAGTAGCCTGTACAGATACATTCGGTAACAAACACCAACTACATTTCATATATGCAATGATGACAAACAATAACTTCGGGGAAACAGTGGAAAACCATAACATGATGACATCCTACATGAGTGTATAGCAGACTACTATGACATTAAATCAATAGGATATTGCATCTTTTTAAATCTGATCATAGAATATGTCCAAACCATTGGTTCAAACACCACGTTTAGTAGGCCTAAGCAATTGTCACTCACCTTGCCTGGTATGCTTTTATCAAAGTCAGGAAAATGTATTAGTTTGAGAGTCTTTCCCATCCACAACACAATAACAGTGGCCAGCATCTATAAAACAAAAAATCTTATAAATTCTGCGGTTTTGATGTCAAAGATAAGTTTGCTGACCAGTGGCCTACTGACCTGTCCAATTCCCACACATAGCGACGAGGGAAATCTGCAACATAAACATATTTTCTGTGTAAAGACGTTCATACCAATTCGCCTCTAATTGCTAATTCTATTTGAATATGCTTATTGATATTAAGACTGGTAGGCTACTCCGTGGTACACCTTCCAAGACTACCTTTACCGCGTCATTCACGACATCTTAAAAGGTTCTAGGCTGTGGGATTTCACTACGGCCCAGTAAAAGTAGTTTTATTGAGGGCTTATTACAAAAGCAGCAGAACATTATGGGCGAATTACACTAATAGAAAAGTCAACATAAAATGTAACTGCAACGCAAAATCTTGGTACAACTATGGCCACTACTGCATAACAGACCAGTCATACGTCTCTCACTACAAACCCTTTTACCTGTAATATGTCAGAACGCTTTTGTTCACGACAACAATAAGAAACGAGCTTATTCCATAAAACCCAGCTGCAGCAAGTTTTTGGAAAACAGACGTCATGGTGGAGGAGCATTTACATCCAAAAACTACATTAGCTATATATGTCTACTTCCACCCTACTGTCTATGCCTCAATGTGGTTAACTTCCGCAACAATATTCGACTTCAGACCGTACGAATTTGGCCTCCAGTTGAACACCATTGGTTCAAAAGTGACGTGTCGGCCCATGTGATCTGAAGCGGTCGAGCCATTACTCTAGCTCCGTATGATTTCGGTGGGTTTGGACAGACTGCCGTTTGTAATAGTGTATTATTTCTTGGGAGTTACAAATAGCTACGCACCTTCATTGGAATCACACCGTTAAGAATTCAGCCTTGCACTAATCTGCCTCAAAAACCATGAACAATAGAGTTGTCAAGGGGTAAAGTGGATACTGACTAAGTTGTTACCAGTTGTCGATGCTGACTTGGTGTGAGGAACGGTGAGCTTGACCAACACAAGTGCATTGAGGTAAATTAAATTCGTTTCAAGCTAGCGTCAGGACATAAAAGCGTGTACCTTGGTATCCCTGAAGAGCGTGGCTATTTCTTATTAAACCACCACACGGTTAGACAAAAGCATCCAACTTAACAGTGAAGCAGATGTAAAATAACACATCTCAGCCAGGCAGATGAAACTATTAGAAAAGAAAACAGCTACTTCAAATGAAACAGATGATGGCAAGGAGGAAACAACCAATTGTTTTGGCACAGCATTCTAAACTAGGACATAACTTGTGAGAAATGATGTTGCTCATTTCACTACAACCTGAATAATGCCCCAGACATGAACCCCACAGCACATCAGCAGCAGTCTGCGTAATTGAAATTTGCTGAAATAAAATTAATAAAATAATGAGGCGAGTGGTCTTTTTTTCTTTTTAAAACCACGACTTTAAACATCAATCCACACTACTCATGGTGGTTTACATTTAACACCTCTAAGTACTTTATTGAACAGGGATGTTCGCAGAAGTCTCATTTGTCCAAAATAAAATAAAATAAAATTACATAAAAACAAAATCAACCTGATGTCACCCATGACTGCATGTCTGCAGGAGCAGTATGGCTCTTCAATTAATTGAGCAATGAAACCCACTTAAGGGGGGAACGCCGCACAGGTGCTTGAGATCAATGTCAATTTACAACTCTGAACATTTTATTTTCTCTTTGACCCTCCTTGTGCGT
Organism: Sprattus sprattus; assembly: GCF_963457725.1. Classification (NCBI taxonomy): domain Eukaryota; kingdom Metazoa; phylum Chordata; class Actinopteri; order Clupeiformes; family Clupeidae; genus Sprattus; species Sprattus sprattus. The sequence continues at coordinate 3,240,590 of NC_137923.1, forward strand.
CATGTTTGGTTAAAGCTAAATTATGCTTTTCCATATGTGATCCAAGTGATCCTGCCATTGCGTAGGCTATAGTGCAATCAGACATCCAGATATGGGCAAGAATGGTATTCATACTTTAGTAGCACTCTATCGTTCCACACTGAATTATTGAAATTCTTGGAAATGAAATTCAAAAATAAAAGTTGCAGACCACAAAAGGGGGGAAATAATATTAAAAACAAACCTCATTGTACTGTACACAATTCGTGCGTATATGCAATCATGAGATATGTTATTAACTAAGTGCAAGATAAATCCACAATATAACCTAGAAAATATCCACTACATATTCTCAACACAAAACTAATTCAAGATGAAACTGAGCTGCTGTAACCTGGGGTCTAGGTTTGAGAGGATACGTTTATGGTAGATGAGTACTTCAAAATGAGTCCTTATCATTCAAAACACACTCTCACTCAGTACACACTTACTTACATACACACACCCATACACAAGCACACAACACACACACACGCAAGCTCAAATATATATACACACAATTCTTTTTCTGATAGTGGTCCTAAGTTTTCTATAAGACAACCATACAACCTACAAGGACCAGCCTGGAGCTACACTGGTCCCTGGCTGCCTTTACAAGACCAGGGACGCATCCCGACGATGGTCAGGGACAAGCACAAGTACTAAGACCACTGGTCCACACAACAACAAAACAAAGATGTCAAGAAAGAAAAACAGCAGCATCTGCTTTCAATGGCAAGTGCTGAAATAAAAAGGTAAACCCCACACGTCTAGATAACTAGAGGTCAGGGTTTTCAAAACTTTACACACAAGTATGCCTGGTCGTCTACAATTAAATTATTGGAAATGGGAACGGAGGTCTTACTCCTGGAATATCGCATCACCTAGCATTCTCCTTTCAGTTTAGCCCAAAGGTGATCCCCAAAAGCTTCAATTTCACAATGTGTGAGGGTGGCAAGGCCAAAATGCTGTAAGCATAGCAGGAGCCAGCAACACACTTCAACTGTTTTGGAAATGCATACATTCAAGCAGCAATACAAAATAATTATGAAGAATGCATAATCTCTGTAAAGAAAAAAAAAAAATACTGTATGAAACATCCCTGCTATCATGTTTCTAAATACAAAAACTCTACCAATAATTTGCTTCAGTGTAACAAGAGAAGTCCATTTTGCTATTTTTTAAATTTCCTTTTAAAAGGGGTAGAATTCAGTCCTCAGTGTTAATGGTATGGATGACAGTCTGTCTCATGGTTAAAATCTTTTTTTTTCCCGTTCTTTTTTTGTTGTTTTTTTGAAAGAATTGAAGGATCCGTAAGCATGCAAGCCTCGTAGAGGAGGAGCCCGGAGGGGCATCTGGGATGGCTGGTATCGATGCTTGGTTTTAGGCCAGGGCTGGGAAGGCCTCTGGGTCATCCACGTTGGGAACTGACACACCACTCACCTGTGGACATAAAATGCAAAGGAACCAACACACACCTGTTATTGTAGATGATCGAGGTCAGTGACAACTTCTTGTTATATGCTAGAGTGTTCAACAATACACCAGGGAATAATAACACCAATAATTCGTAACAAATATGGGCAGCGAATGTGTACAGGAACCTGCAAATGTGGGGAGATTTGTCTGTACCAACAAGGTTTTGTTTTGTTAAGGTATGGCAAGCCACTATAGATTTATAAAAAACGTAAAAGGAAGTTTCTGCAAATCGATTAGCAAGTCCGTTCCCCAGTCGGACACCAGCTGGCTGGGCTGGGTTCGGGCAAATGTTGGCATCGGTGAGCGTCTGCAGCTCTTGTCTTTGTGGCGTGTCCACTGGCATTAGTTTCAGCATTTTGGTCACAAGCGTGTTGAATCGGCGGTGGAGCCCATCAGTGAGAGATCACTCTGATTGGCGGTTTAGCAAAAATGTTTTAACTGGAGGTTTCATTTTTTTGCTCCAGCTCTCGACACGGGTTCAGGAAAGCCCCTCGAGCCCGTCTCTGTAGTAGGCCTGTCCATGATCGCACAAAATTGGTGCAGTCATCTCCGCCTTCCTTTCTTTTTCAAAATGCGCCACCCTCTCCCTCTAGAATAGGGAGAGCAGCACACAGCTCACACTTCTGCTCCCAAAGCCTTGCGGGCATGCCTAGCCCCCAGGCAGATGCCCGCACTGCCAGTGGAGATCCTGAAGAATCCATCCAGGGATTAAATCTTCTTGCTGAAGCCGTTGGGATGGCGAGCATGGAACTGCCGGGCGTCATCATTCCTCCCCATTGCCGTGAGAATTTCTTCACAAAGCTGTGGTTTTTAGGGGAGCTGATTGTGGGGTGAGTGGCCCTTAAGTAGGGTAGCCCCGCTCTGGAGGGCTGATGTGCAGCAAGGGGATTGGCAGTGGCAGAGCTGCTACAGAGCATATGTAGTATAACACCTCCCCAGGTACATTATGAAAAACCATAAGGCTCACGGCAGAAAGGAGTGCCAAGCACAGAATCTCAACACAAAGGCTACCATGCGCTGAATGGATGAGACCAGACTTCAACTGATTTCATGGGATCAGGCAGATGTACAATGAATTCCCCCCTGCACCCACCTTCTCAGGTCGGCCACGGCCTCGGCCTCCGCCTCCGTCTCCATCTCCGCCTCCAGCTCCACCTCCGCCACGGCCTGGCCGGTTTCCGCCTCCTCCACGGCCCCCTCTGCCTCCGCGAGCGCCTCCACGCCCACGCCCAGGGCGGCCCAGGTCTCCAAAGTTGATCTCCAGTTGAGAGGTGATATCATTGGCCGGCTTACGGAAGTGGTGCTCTCCAGCACCATCATCAGCACCACCCGGAGCCTTAAGAGGAAACCATGTGCGGTATTGGCTTAAACAACATGCATTTTCATCTTAAGTAATCGCATTTAGGGGTTGACTTCATTTACTGGGCTACAGTTACAACAGACTGACTGCATTTTATGACCGTTCATTCAAGTAAACCATGGATCAATCCAAGAACCATAAGTCACTGTAAGAATGCTGCAGGTATTAAGACAAAGAGACCAGTTCTTGCACTGATTGTGTACCAGAACACACGCCACTCACCTTTTGGAATGCCTCAGGTTCAACCTCTCCAGTTTCAATCAAACCACCACCAGGTTTCTGTAATTCATGAGAGCAAATGTTTTGTCTTAATGAACATCAAATTTCTCATTTAAAAAAGGTGTTGTATGTAAGGATTTTAGTTTAAAACGTTTGAAAATGAACTAAAACTAGCAACAGAATGTGAAGAAATAACCGTTTAATAACACCTATGCCCTGTGTTGCCCAGATATCCACTAAAGTTAGCATGCTCACCAGCTAGCCCCAGTCCATCCTCTATCTTGCCATTTTGCACCTCAAGAGGCACTAGTGAGTCACTGTAGGGAAACGGTAAGGCAAAGCAAGGGGGCCATCATGGGCATAAGCCCACACTGTCAGGAACGGTGTTTTTAAAAGCCAAAATCCCATTTTAGAGGCTAAAATAATGACAGTTAAAGTGTAAAGCCAAATTTTCAAACTACAGAGCCTCAATCCAATTTAAGCGTGACAGCCTGAATTTATGAATGGATCAAGTAAGCATGGCTTTCCTGTTAGTATCAAGAAGTAGCTCAGTAGCGTGCCCTTCGATTAATGAATGGCTTGACGATCAGATAGCTCAACAGCATGAGTGTTTAAAAAAATACCAAGAGGGGCCTGTTTGCCTCATTTACATTCATGTGTCAATTGATGTTGAAGGAGACACTAATGGTCTCAATCAGGTATATGTCTCCATGCTACATGTAGCCTTAAGCTTCCGCCACCTTGGCCAAACTTTTTGTTTACTTCTGCGAAGAGCGAGAAGATAGGGGTGTACAAACGTATTAACACACATCCCCCAATCTGCTTGGGGTGGCTGACAACCAGTCTTGCTTAAATACAGCCCCTTTAAGGGCTTGAAGGGATGGGATGAGCTTACAGAACAAATGTATTGCGGGCAGTTTGTGTGATATACACTTACAATATACAGGCTTCACGTATACTTATATTTCTTTCAAGCAGATAAATATGTATACGAGAATGTTAGCCGCTAACCTGACTTGTGTCTAGCGTGTGTCTAGCAACCACTACTGTGAGAGGAGAGAACACACTCTTACCACAGCAACATCCTCACTCTTGGACTTGTGCAGCACGTATCCCTTCTTCCATTGGCCATCGTTGCCCTCGTTGGGCTTGCGGATGTTGAACTCAACCTTGGTGCGCTCCTTGTTCTGCATGGCCTTCCACTCATCCAGGGTCATTTCCTTTGGGCCCTCCTCCTTCACTTCTTCCACCTCATTTTCCCTTCAAAATGGACAAAGACACAATGCGCTATGCTGAATGCTTGCCTCCCCTCTTAAATCACATTATTCACACTTAATTCATCACAATCAGGAGACAGCATTACTGTGTGTCCAACCACACTGCTCGTTTAGTGTCACTGTGTCATTCCTTCGGGGTATATTAGAGAGGCACACTCACTTATTTTCAGAGTCAGCAGGCGCGTGTTCCTCTCCTTCATGGGTTTCCTCTTGGGTAGCAGTCACTTCATGTTCACTGCAGTACCAAACAAAGTGCATCATTCATGGCTGAGTCAGACTAATCCACTACTGCATCTGTTTGCTACTGGTTACAGCGAGGTAACTTACACAACAAATCGTAACCTTGGTAACAAAAGAATAACAAAAGAATACCACGTGACTGAAGCTAGGCAGATAAACATTTTAAACGGGAGACTAGATAACTACTATTATGAAACTTTCTCTGGAAGGGGAAATGGATCAACATACCCAGCTTCATCCTTTGCATTGCCCCAGTTGTGGGGTCCACTCCCACCACGCTTCTCCTCTCCAGTTTTCTGCCTATTGGCATAAGGACAAAATGCTGCCGCTTAGTTTGGAAATGGATTTGGACAAAAAGATGCCGCTCAGTGGCAAAGTAACACAAAGTCCCACCAACACATCTCACTTCCAACTACTGACTGTGCCCTCAGACCAGACTGTAAACATAACTTACGATTTGTCAGTGCCACTCTGTCGGTCAAATTCACGTTTGCCACGCGAGTCAAAGCCATCAGTCCGTCCCATTCCACGTCCCCTACCGCGGCCCCCACCTCGTCCACCACCACGTCCACGCTGGGGCCTGTCTCCGGCTGGCCTGAGGAAGGGCAACATGCGACAAAGCTATCTCAGTCAACGGTTTGAAACATCAGTCAGGGGTGGATTACGCTAGGCTTCGACACTCTGCAAATTTCCGCTTACCACTTTTTGCTCTTGCATTAACTAAGTTGATATCATATGTAAACAACAATTCATGGTCACCAAAACAATAAGGTTGCCTAGACATTGTTAGATCATATCAGTGATTTCTTGCCATGTTAGCCTTGGAGCTGCAATGAAGTGTAGTTGTGGCGTCTGAAATTGTGGTTAGCCTGTCAGCCAGCTAAAAAGTTAGAGAGCTTAAATGAAGATCTATAGATCTATATACTATAAAAGTTTGATTTTACATTGATCGACTACACATGTCAATAATCCCCCCACCCACACTGTTCCCTACCTGGTTTGTAAATTAAAATGCCTTGCTTTGGATACAGGCGCCATATGATTGAAATCAGCATGTGTGATTTGAGTGTTATTCCAAGATGTGTCAGTGCAATCATTTACTTACTTGTCCACAGGGAATTCACCTCCATCTGGCTTGTCTTCGGCTGGTTTGTCAAAGCGCCGTTCACGTGGGGGTCGTCTTTCTGGCCTTCTATCACCTTGACGACCCTCCCCCTGACCTCCCTGATGTTGGGGACCAGCCTGACTGGGCTGCTCTGGTCTCCGACCAACTCTCCTCATACCTAGATTATATCCCCAAATAAACTCAGATCACAAACATAGCCTCTATGGATTGCATTCTTAACATCTTTTTAATAATTAATATGTATAAGTTAAAGTTTGGTCACTCCAAATAAGTATTATTCATTGTGACAAAAAAACACAGAAAACCAAGAACAATCCTCTCAACAGTCCTCTCATTTATTAACAACTGTATTGTCATCGAACTGTCACAGGGTTATCAAGAAGTAAGGAAATGACCATCGCCAGACACTCCTGACGACACAGACTTGAGGCGAAACAGAAATATCAAACTGGTATGTTTACTTGAAAAGAGGTGGATCGGAAATGCAAAAGAGCGCATCGTTCAGTTACAAAAATGTTTTAGAGGCTTGCGGACATTGTAGTGACTACTAGATTGTTGCTCGCTAGCTTAAAACTACAAAGCAAAAAAAATCGTCATTACCTCGCGCCTGATAATGTAACGTTATCTAAAAATGCACTTGACTCGCTTGCATACTGGCTACGCTAGCTAGGTGGCTTGAGCATCCTGCTTGACAGTTATCGCTAGCTTGGTAGCAGCTAGATATCAAACCAGTCAAGTCAACAAACTGCGTGTGGACATGCACTGACGCACATAACCAGCATCACCTGTCCAATCAACAGCCATGGTTATTCTAGTAAACTGTTGAAAGGGAGGCACTTGACTGTACAGAGAATAATTACTCCAAGACTAATTGTGATGAGATGTCCTCTAACTTGTTCATCATAACATCAGGCAGGAACCATGTTGACCTCATCATATTTTCTCTGTGGTTTCACCCACGTACTAAGCTTCGCTGCAGCAGTATTTCAGAACAGACACTTACCCTCCTTTTTCAGAGGTACTGGGGCCTGCGATTCCTCTTTCTTATCAAGCAACGGGTTCTTTCTATCTTTCTGTGACTCTTTCTTAGGTTGCTTTGCAGCTTGTGCAGCGGTCTTCGTAGAACCAGAGGCGGCCCCATCTTTTTTCTTGTTCTCTGCTGCTTTTAATATTTCAAATGGGTCTGATTCATCATCCAATAGTTGGTCGAACCGATTGGTTACGACGCAACCAAAGCCTTCTTGCAGATGTCCGGGCATGATGGCGCCCCTTCGACGGGATTCTCCTCCGATTCTACGAGGCTTGATGTGAATAGTTAGGGTAAAGCTGCCACAAGATGGCCAGGGAAGACACCTCCTTCTCTTCCGGTAGGCTCAACATCCGGGACATTGCTTTTGCGCCATGTGGGGTGTGTAGTTCGAACGAGCCTGACAAAAAATAAGGCCCAGGCTACATGCTTTTGTGAAATAATTGTCGCTTGTTCGTTTCTGTGAATGTGTCTTACGCTAGAAACCGAACCTTTACCTGGATCTGTCTTTGAAAATCTGTTGTCGTGTGTGTTGTCTTCAGATTACTCCTAACAAGTTAAAGGGGAACGTGTAAAAGTTGTCTGAGACCTGGCCGAGGCTCACCTTGAGCGTGCCAACTGAGTGATGCTTGTTATGATTGCCTATAACCAATACAGAAATCCTAAGACATCATTGCCCCCAATATAAATAATATCCTTCATAAATAAAAGCCTCACAGTTTGTGGGCTGGATTACTATCTTACTTACTATTTCCAAAATGTTTCAGTAAATGAATTAAAGAAAAACAGGCCTAAAACATTTGAAGTAAAGTGCTGTCAAATCTATGGTCATGGAGAGAGGGGCGTGGATAATAGGCTCATTTATCATTTACCAACACATATTCAGGCTAGTCTCTTTCCCAGTCCAACTCTCTCTCTCTCTCTCTCTCTCTCTCTCTCTCTCTCTCTCTCTCTCTCTCTCTCTTACGGGAGGGGGTGCTACAGCTGAGGACATGCCTGCATTGGCAGTTGGCAAGAAGCTGTCTACTCCTTTACATAGCCGGCTACCCATTTTCAGTAGTGCAGTAGCGTGCAGTGACTGTTACAGACTTGCCTCCAAAAGCGACCATAAAATGTGACTAGCGTTATAACATTGGCGAACTTTATGAAGATCACAATAATATCATGGTATTTGCCAGCCCATTGGTCACGCAGTGTCGGATAGTCATTCTGCTGGTGCTCTGTTTGAGAGGCGCTCCGTCTCCAGCACCTTCCGCTGGGTGCCCTGAGCGGTGCGTGTGCGACGAACAACTCGTGGTCCAGTGTTCGGGACAGCGACTATCTACCTTCCCCACCAACCTGCCTCTGGTCACCCGGCAACTAATTCTTTCCAACAATCATATTGATGAGCTCCCAGCGCTGCAGCTAAATTATTTATCCGATTTGGTGTACTTGGACTGCAGTAACAACTCCATCAGAGATATCTCCGAATCCACCTTTGGAAACCTCCGCAAGCTTGTCTACCTTGATCTGTCTTACAACATGTTTATAAAGATAGAGGACCAGACATTTGGCCCCCTGGCAAGTTTGGTGATGCTTCGGTTGACGGACAATCCTTTGCTTTCAGAGATTCACCCCACGGCTTTCGCAGAGAACGTCGCGCTTCAAGTGCTTGACCTCAGTCGAAATAATTTGACCACGCTCAATGTTACTTCACTAATAACTCTACCTGCTTTACGATCGCTCGGTTTTAGCGGAAACCCGTGGAACTGCGTATGCGAGATTGAGGATCTTTGCTTATGGATGCAAATTGACACCTTTAGATTCCAAGGTAGGCTAGCCTGCTTAGTGAATACAGATGTCAGAAATTTTGATAGGTGCTTTTGTCCTCCTTACTAGTTTACTGGGAAGGCCACCCATGGTAGAGTAAACCATAGCTCTGTCAAACAAGAAGTGTGTTTCCAGACAGCAACATTGAATACAACAGATTCAGGTTTATTGGTTGATTTAGTCTGATCCCACACACAATTTAGCTGGACACATTATAATTAAATGAGCATCATTAAAGGATTAACCTGGTGCAACTAGCTTTGTTTGCCCAAATATTTAGGCATTGAATAAATTATTCACCAGCATCTCAATTTCAGAATGCATTATTCAATATGACTGGCATTGTGCCACAGTTCCCCACGAGGGCTGTCAAATGTTGCTCAAAGAGAAGAAGGATGCTGAAGTTTATTTTCTCTTCTAGGAAAACCGAATATTCACATCCAAAACGAACCTTAAATTCAAGTGAGCCCCCTCCCCCAGTTTGCAAATCAAGTCCCCAATGGGCTGGCCTATTTTTCTGTTTGAAGCACATTGTGCTAGCCGCTATCTTTTTGACAGGACAGAAAAGGGGGAAAACATTTACTATGTGGCAGTTTACTGCATCACACTATTGTGATTCATGTCAATCCAAGCAGGGAAGAGCAGCAAATAAAAATCTGCCACTTTTTTCAGCGCTGAAGATTAACATACTATTATGTAAGCAGAGAGGCTGAAAATAGCTGTTTTTGAAGGGGGAAGGTTTGAAGTTATCTCTAAGGCGGTTAAGTTTAATGGAGGTACATTGCACATGAAGTGCTGGGTAATATGGATGACCACAGTTCACACTATTCACATTGTTTTTATTACAGAATACTTAATGGTATGCAAATTAATGCCATATGAAAGCCATTTGTTTAGGATTTATAAAGTTATTTAGGATTAAACTGCAGACATCCACCAGCTTAAGCATCCTTATAAAACATGCCTGTAAATCTGAACCTCAGTAGTCAGCTTTCAAACTCATAACTCTTTCCCATGAGGTATGTGTGAATAGAGAAGGAGTGTTTATCTGTATTTTACACATGCACAGGATTTGGATCAGAAGGGTACAGCATGTTTTTTTTAATTATTTGAAGAGTTAATGTAATGTCATACTAAACAAAAAAGTTCTCTTTAATTTTAAAGTCTTGTGTTCCAGTCTGGATTTCTATCACGTTTAACCCTATTAACTCAGGAAACAAGATCACTGAACGCATGGGAAGAATGAGAAACAAATGGTTTGAGAAGCACCTGGAAAATAAAGATTATATTCCAGACCATAAATAGTAAAGCCTGTCGGCTAATTGTGAGTGCAATGGCGTTCCCATTGAACTAATTGTGAGCTGAGTATTTTTCCCCTTAAAAGGTTATTTTGGTTCTCCTGTTTTTTTAACCCATGTACTTGTCTTCAAGATGAGGGACAGACGGTGTGTGAGGGCCCCCCAGGCTTGCAGGATCTCCGTCTGGCAGAGCTGGGTCTTCATTTGCGGATGCAGTGCCACCCAGGTTTGGGTCACCAAGACTATCTGTTCCTTGCAGCTATCGGTTTTGTCATTTTTGCAGCTGGCACTGTGCTGGCCTGGCTAACGGGCGTGGTGATGGTGCTCTTTGAACGATATGTGAAGAGGGAAGATTGCCAACTTGATATAGAGAAGGAGGAGATGAAAGAAGAAGGCGGGAGATGATGAGAGCTTTTGCAGAATGAAATCCAAAATAAGCAAGACCGCTTAATCAAGGTAGCACTGGCCAGAGTCTGGAAAACTAAACTCTGCCTCTGCCTGCCTGCCTCTGGCCCTGGCTGCTGACAGAGGTAGTATGCAGTGTTTAACGATATCACAATAAACAAACAACAACAATTTATTTCAGAAAAAAAGTTAAATAAAGACCATCAGTAATGTGGTAGTACATTATATTAATGTTTGTATAACGTTAATAATGAATTCATACAGTTATTACAGGTCATTTTATGAATGTTTAAATTCTTATTTGGGTCTGTAAATAAAGTGCGATGAGAGAACATATAATGTGTTTCTTGTGATTAAGTGTTGCCCCAATTTTGGCCTTGATACTAAGACAGCTCCTCTTTGATCTGTCGTTATATGACATAGAATGTGTCATGGGGTATTTGTGGTGGATTTGACAGCAGCTCTCTTGGTAGGACGCTTTGATGCCGTCTGCCCTGATATACTTGTAAGTTCCTATGGATATATACATCCCTCCTTGATGTAACTAAAAAAAGAAATAGCATGACAAGTTTCCATGCACAGTATTCTAACTTGGTGCTCTCAGACAGTAACAACTCCAAACACATTTTCTTGCTTGTGTTTTAGTAATGTTCTAGAGGATTTATCTATTAACAGTTGTTACCAATTATTTAGTGATGTATAGATGGACCGCTATGTGAACATATTCTGCTTCTTCAGTTCAGCAAATATGAATATGTTGCGAACAATGTCAAGGTCAAATGTTCATTTTTCAGGGAACTGCTAGTCAAATCCAGTACTTGCTCGGTGCTCTGCGTGGGGTTAGTCACTTGAAACTAACAGTAACATCTTAAAGTCCACCCTAAAATGTGTTTTTAAAGCTGTAAATAACTGGTATAAATGCACTGTGATGAAACACATACTAAATGCTGGGGTTAATAATGAATAATCAAAAATAAAAACAAAAAATCTGCATTTTCTTGGTTTGAAAATGGCTCAACATGCCATCTATTGTAAAATCACCCCGGACATTGCAAGGCCGAAGCTGACGAAGAGTCAATGGTTTGGGACTTCTCTACGTCACAGACTCTCCATCCAGTACATTTCAGCTCTTTTCCTGCTTCTTAGCTTTGAATTTGTTTTTGCAATGGATGGAATAAGGCTCTAAGCTTGGGGTAATACTTTGTATGTAGACGTGGATCCATGTGGTAGTGACATTTGATGGGAGGATTTGTGTCTATGTCAGGCCCATCTGTGTTAGTACTGCAGCTGTCTTTGTGAGTAGTATGGTTACCAGTTGTATTAGAGCAGGGTGCCATCTGTGTTCCATATATGTATCTATATGCTGCACGTTTGAGCAGAATTGGATTTCATAAGTGTCCAACCTTCATAGCCCAACAGAAACACTTCTACTTTCATGCACAGCGGTGAAGGACACTCATTTTTCTGCCTACCTATGGTCATAGCTTAGCACACTTGATGCATCATCACTATATGTTTTGTTCATATTAACCACGGTCACGGATATTAGCAGCTTGGATGTTTCTGTGTGGTCAAGAAACGACACTAGTTTCTGTAGTAAAGTATAGTTACTCCTTTGTCAATGACTATTTTAAAGGCCTCTGTATTTGCAAATGACCAGGCAGCCACCGGTTGGATACCTTAGGCCAACCTTTGGAACACTAATGAAGTAAAAGTGGTGAAGGTTAATGAGGATTAATCAAGAGCAGTACTCCTGATTTATTCAGAAGAATTTCATCCTTGAAGCCGTTGCACAGAAAAATGAGAAAGGCAGATAGAGTTTTATTTTTTATTGATATATCAAATATATATTTTATTAAAGTTGAATAAGTTAAATAAATAATTTAATTTATCTGATAGGATACTGAATCACTAAAAATGGACAAAAATATCAAATTTACCCAACAGGATACTGAATCACTAAAAATCACCTGAAGTGGTTAATATAAGGACCTGTCTAACTAAATGGTTAATACAGTGTCCAGTATTGAATTATTTAAAATGGGGTCGGGAACAGTTTAAGCATACATTATGTTGGTGGTAGTTAAAGTTGCAGTATGCAGTTGTAATCCAATAGATTTTTTGGTCAAATTTAGCAAATTGCTCCCCATGGTCCTCTAGCTGTCCATTCTGTGTGTGCTTTGTAAATGGGAAACAAAATGGCTTAGTAAGGGACAACCAAAAGTTGTTTCTCATAAAAATTCATCATGGGAAATTGTTGCATAGTGTTACTTTAGACAAAAAAAAGTTGTCTCTTCGAAACAGTCTACCTAAATGTCAGACATATATGTCTGTAGACTTTGCACACAATTTTGGGAGCAGCCTGTTTCATTGGTTCAACAGCTATCAGCAACTGTCCCACATGAAATGTGAGCCCTCTTCTGGGAGCCAGTCACGAGGCTCAGAGAGTCCAGGACATGCAGAAGAAGCCTGCTTCTGTGATGTATGCCTAAACACATGCCCAGTGTTCTGTAGATGACATGTTAAAGGGCATCCCCCTTCTAGAGCAACAGAAGAAAGATAGTGTGAGAAACAAGGGACAAATAAAAGTGGCATGTAATTATGAAAATGGTGGCTCTTAAAAGCACTGTTACACCACATTGTGTATGCTTCTATACGTGGTTTTGTTTAGTTTTAGAACACTGTCACATACCTTTATTTAAAGGGCTTGCTTAGCCAGGTTCCGTTCTGAAATGCCCACAATGCTTTCTGCTAGCCCACGGACGTCGTCATGAGTGTCAGGGTGCGTAATGAGGTCCTTCAAAATGTCCAGGCCCCCCTCCTCCTGAAGCATTCTGGCGTACTGAGAGGCTGAAGAAGGACAAAGATTATCTGTGAGAATAGGCATTTCAGACCTGGCATTAACATGCATCTGGGTGATGCGATCACAAGTGGACAACTCTAAATACATCAGTTCACACCTGGCATCAGAATGCGTCTCCACATGCGTCTCAAGTAACCGCTTGTGATTGCCATCTCAACACTCAACTAACCACAACCCTAACCATGACTCAGATTTCACTCCAGGAAACCAAAATAAATGTGCCCCTTGAAATAACCCCTAAGAAATAATTGAACTGGAATGTGAGGTTTAAATCTGCCCAAAGCACACTACTTCTGCGTCTGACCTGCCCGTGCTGGCCTCACCCTCCTGTACTCTCACCATTTTGTCCACAGACTAGATGCACGGCCCAGGCAGCCCAGAGCTGCACTCCAGTGGGCTGAGAGCCATGGAGCAGAGGGTAAAATGGCTGGAGTGACCTGCAGAGGACACAATATATTCATATTATAAGCAGTATTTGTGCTAGTTACAGTTATCTAGTAAAAGTGCGAAAGAAGATTGATTGTTCATTTTAATGAGGGAGATATTGTATAAATGTTCAACATATTTGTTAGATACCTATAGGACACCATTTCATGTTGGGGTGGGGTCCATGTCAGGATGGCAGAATGCTATAAAGAGATAAAAGTCACTAACTGGCTATGACGCAATTTCCCAAATGTACATACATACATGTGTGTAAACCTGTTGAAACTAACACACTAACATACATAGACATAGCCCATAACAAACACCACATTTACCAGCTTGGTCAGGATGGAGTCATGAAGATCAAGGTCCAGGGTCCAGGCAGACACTCCTGTGGAGGTCAGGTTGGCGAGGATCCCACCTGCAAAGTAGCTGACCCCAACCTCCACGTCAGCACCCCCGAGAAGGGTGAGCACGTACTCCAGGAGGTCTTCATCCATCAGGTCTGCCCTCAGCTCCACTACCTCTGCAATGTTATTCTAAGGGGCAGAGCAAAGTGTGTTTGTGCAATCGCACGTGTGTGTGTGTGTGTGTGTGTGTGTGTGTGTGTGTGTGTGTGTGTGTGTGTGTGTGTGTGTGTGTGTGTGTGTGTGTGTCTTTGGGAGTGTGTTTGGGAAGAATTTGCCAAGAAAACGATGACATTTACAGAATACGCTCAGTTGGAATACATTTTCTAAACATCTCTACCTGTGTTATAATGCCAGGGAGCAAGTACTGCACAATAATACATATTTAATACCAGTGTTCATTCTATATTCCTCAGAAGTCCTAAGATGCCATCAGTTTACCTTTATTTTATTTTAATAAAAAATAAAAAAATAAATGAATTTTAAGACATAATTAATTTACAATCTCGGGGAAACAATATATAACGAAAAAAGACAGATAACAAGCTCTAACGGCAGGGCCGTTAACGTGAGCTTGAGGTCCTGGTGGACTTTATTGCTGATCATCTTTGCAACAAAGCCCTGGGAGATTGGGTTTTTGATAAATGTGTGATATAGCTGAAATAAAAACCCTGTTGAATCTTTTATTGTTTTCATCCTAAAAGTGAAAGCATGGTATTTAGCTGGTGTTTGATTAAGTCAACATAAAGCCTGGCAAATAGGTTGTGATCACACAAAATCTCTGATGTGGCTTTTTCAAGCTGTTTGCTATTACGGGAAAACAGTGTATAATTTCCCTGAGATATCTAATTATTTATGTAATTATCTCGGGGAAACAATAATTTGTCATTTCGAGATAATGATATACGCAGGTAAAATAAATAAAAACAAAGTAAAATAACTCGATATCACAGGAAATTGTAAACTGTAATTTGTAAAATGTAAATGAATGGCATCCTAGGGCTTCAGTATTATACACCTTTCCTATCAGTGACATGCACAGGAATTTTGAAGGGCAGTTGCTCTGCCCTGGAAAAAAGGGGCAACACGTTCATTTTGGTCACCACCGCTGCCACGCCCCCGTCCCCTGATCGCAAATTTTGCCAATATCGTTTTAAACTCTCACTAACCGGTGCTGCCACGCCCCCGCCACCTGATCGCAAATTTGCCAGTATCATTTTAAACTGTCAATAACCGCCGCTGTCACGCCCCATCCCCTGATCACAAATATACATATTTCCTTCGAAGGGGCAATTTCAGTCGAGGAGGGCAAACAGGCAGTTGCCCGAGCAGACTGAGCCCCCTCCTGTGCACGTCCCTGTCTCCTATACACACACACAAACACATCCAACTGTCTTACATATAATTACTTAATTAGTACTGATTGTGGTACCCACTCACCAACAAACCCAAGACTTTCTGCTGGACGGTGGACTCTGTGTGGTAGGACTGCGGATTTCAGAATAGTGGAAATTAGGCTTGCAACAGAACAATGAATGTAACAGATAAGCCATTATAACTTTTATGTAAAACCTTCTTGGTTTGGGCCTAAATTACCTCGAGCACCTCCGTATACAGCTCCAGACCCTGGCACTGGATGAAGTGGCGACAGGCAGTTGGCGTCTCATCTGTCAGGTTCCACAGGGCGCTCAGAGCGAACTTCAGGGTGGAGTCCACCACCCCCGCCGAGGCCTTCTGCTGTACAATGCTGAGTAGTTGCTGAGGTCACAAGGACACATACAGTATGACAGACATGTATAAAATGATTGAAAAAAGATCAAGATACATTAAAGCCTATGGAATAACGTGTGAGATAAAGCCAATATTTAGCCAAATACCACTGGTTGAGTACATACCTCCATGATAAAGGCCTCCGCACCAAGTCGTGTAGTCTCCTCAGTGGTAAGCTGTGAAGATACATATGCCAGGCAAAGACACATGAAGGACTGTGCGGAACATTCTCTTAGCCCATGATGCACAGTTTTCTTTCACTGTCCTTTGTTTGGTCTAAATGATGACCATGATGTTTAGGTAGCACAATGATACAACTAATTAAAACAGCAGCAGCAATCTTGTAAATTATGTCGTAAACTATAGTTCATTATGTGTGCAAAGTGCACTGACATAGTAAAAGAGAGATTTCCTTATCTAGTATAAATCTATACATATTCATCCCCTCTGTACCTTAGACACCAGTATGGAGACAATGGCTACAGCCATCCTCTGAAGGGTGTGGTCCTCACGACTGCTCAGCCAGGTCATAACCAGCTTAGCTGCATCAAATCTGACCAGACACATGTCAAACTATTAAGCACTGAACATTTACAACCATAGGTCAGATTGAAGTACACCATATGGACTGACCTGTCAAATCGGACCTCTTGTAAAAATCGGTCATTGCAGAGTGAAAGTAAGCAGTTCTTCTGTAACTGTAACGGAGGAAGAGAATTTGTTTGTTAAATTGCTGCATATGCATTATTTATTACAAAGAGAAATGCATGTTTGTGAAAGACTGAGTGAACAAGCTCTCAAGTGTGCAAAGGAACCTGTTCATGGTTTGGAAAATTCCTCATGGCTGTCAGAAGCTGATGAACTGTGATTCTCAGAAGTTCCAGTGGCATGCTTAAGGTCTTATCTTGAGTTGTGAGGTTGAATACACAGGCTGTGGCCACCAGCTGGACATGCAGGGACTGTTCGTGATTTTTCATTCCCATGGACACCAGCTGTAATTCACACAAAGAGTACTTCAAAATACATAAACCCTGTGCATCATCGGTGCCATCATAACATCATAACTCTTTTTTACAGCATTCCATTACTTATTTAGATGTTCCTTCAAAATCAATTACTTTTTTGTTGTCTTTTACAGCTATGTTGGAATTATGTTTCTCAGAAATGTAGTTGAGCACTAATATTAAAAATGGATATTTTCTGCCTGAATTTTCCGGCACGGTAGATAACACCCTGTTTGTTATTTAAGACTTTTTTTTTCAAGGACAATAAACCCTGACAAAAGATGACACCACAGATTTGACATTATTTAGCACTGTTCCTACTGGACCAACACAGCTACACAAGATATCTCTGGACAACAGTGGGGAAAGCCAGGCATTAAAAAGGACTGCACAGTGCCTTCAAGACATCTGGCTGAGGCTCCTCCGTGTCATTGGTCAGGCTGTAGAGGTGAACTAGAGCCTCCCGTAGAAAGCACTCCCTCTCACAGTATCTCCTCAGGGCCTCACTGATCTGGTTGATGTTGGCCTCTCCAGCAACCTTGAAAACAAAGACGATTACTATCAGTATGTGTGTCTCATGGTTTCAGGTATTTTTATATACGCGATGTTAATCTTTACAATACACCTACCTTCAAGTTGCTCTTCGCAGTAAAGAAGTCACTGAAGCCTGCTCCAGTGGCCAGCAGCCCAACGAAGTTCACGTGTGGCCTCGCTTTCAGAAACGCCTCCATTGAAGCCTCTGTTATTCCCCTCCAGCCGGACACATCGAGCGACACCAGTGCCGGGAGGATGTCGGGCTTCTCGAGCACCTTCTCTACCATACCGTCCCCCTCGTTGCTCAGCCTGTCGTCTGAGAGGTCCAGGTGTCTTAGACCCTCTAGCCGGCCCAGCACCAGCAGGAGGCGCGTAGCGGGCATCTCGAGGTGCCTGAGGCCGTGGGCCGACAGCGACTTGAGGGTGGCCTGACAGTCCAGCAGAGGCGTGAGATCAGTGACACGTGTGCTGGAAATGTCCAGTACCTCAAGCTGAGGAAGGGTGCAGATGTCCTCCAGCCCAGAGTCCTCCAGCTCTGTGCCAGCCAGAAGCACAATCCTCAGGCCCGGCAACGAGCTGAAGCTGAGCCGCTTCTTCTCAAGGCAGCCCTCTCCCATTTCAAGTCCACTCAGGTTAAGCCTTTGAATGATGTCCCGAGACTCTTTGTTGGCTGTGAGGCTAAGCAGAACATCTGATACAGTCAAGCCACCTTTAACTTTGGATGTATCCAGCTCCTGAAGCCTATGGGGCTGTGTGGCGAGGTGGAAGGCCTCAGCGGAGAGATGCGACGCCCGGAGGCACACGCGGCGGAGACGCAAGTGCTCATAGCTGCGGAAGACTCCAATGGTTCTATCATTTAACACACCTGGTGTCAAACAGAAAAAAGACACAGATATTACAAGCATAGTTCTGCTGTATACCCACCGACACAAATAGCTGTGCAGAGAATTTGAAAGAGGTCACTGAGGCTTATTCTTAAAAGTGCTATGCTCTTCTGTGCCCTCATACTCACCTTCCTCTGCCATCTTGCAAAGCAACTGGTCAGCTAGCATCTGAGGGAAGACAGGGCAGTGGTGGAAACAAAGTGATCCGTCTTCACGTTTCACACAAAGCCACTCCAAACTGCGACTGACCCAGGCTAGACAGATGTCAGCCAAGGCGACGGGATTATCCTCTTCCTGTTGCAAAAGGGCATGTCCGATTAAACGTTTTATGCATATGGTATATAATTACAATTGCATACAAAATATACAAATGGTATTCAATTTTGAGTATATTTTCCATCACAAGAATCAGAGAGTATTATGGCATGAATCATTCACTCTTTAACCAAGTTATTTATGTTATAGAGAAATATGGGGAGAATAGGTTTCTTTAGGATTTATATTTCCTCAAAGTTGGTTACAGTTAAATTACTTTTTTTCAATGGCTTAGTATGTGAATGATTCATTTCATTATCCATTAATAACTACAATAACTTGATAAATTGTGGAAAGCCATAACCCTATAATGTTGACCCTATGATTTCCCAACGATTTTGTTGTCTGAGGGATGGTTTTAGAAACGTGTAAAGGACATGACATATGAAATATTGATGAGACACACACGCAAACAGAAAAAAATACTTTTACACACAAAATCTTCACACGACCAATTTTTAAGAGACCAAACATACGAACTAGGATTTCCGTTCCCATTGGTCGTGATGAGGAGGGAATATTTACTTGTTGTTCATCTAAGAACGTGTCTACAAGAGTTAGCATGCGCTGTTGGGACACAAATTCGAAAGCAACCTAGCCTAAATCCTTTTAAATCACCTTCTAATCCCACAGTAGTAGCCTAGTCCATACTCGATAAGCCTTCGTGTTCAGTTGCATTTATTTAAACGTAGTCACAACACAACCAAGAGTGACTCCATGCAGCCTAGAACACTAACACGAAGAGAACTCACCATTGTAAAATAAGGGTAGCAGATCTTGACACCCTGCAGAGGACGCTCCCGGGCCGGTAGAGAGGCAGAAATTCCCGTGCAGTAACCAGTTGCGCTACTAGTAAGCTAGCTAGTTACGCTACAAACGCTACACTAATTCAAGGTCTGTCTTTGCTACAAACAACACATTGGGCCAACACAACAATGGCCAACATTGTTAAAATCTACCCGTTAACTATTCATTTTGAAAACAGAACACCATATTCCGATACTCTGGCTTCGGCCTTGTTGATCATCTTTGCGACACTAGACGACATGCGTTCAATTGGTCACTCGGGTGTCAAACGTCATCTGTGCTATATTTGAACTCTTCCACATTAATCGTAAATAAGTAACCAACAATCCCACTTTTATCGTTAATTTCAATTTAAATAAACATAAAACAATAAGAGGAATTAAATCCTCTGAAATCTTTCAAGGGTTTTACACTGTGAACATAGTGCTATTTTTGGACAACCAAATAGTAGGCAAGGGTAAAATAACAATGGGCTGAAATATTTAGTCTAACGACGAAGCCTACATTTGTTTGCGTGAAAGGCCTAGCTCAGCGTAAATAGGCTAAATAATAAATAATAAAAGTACTTATGTGCATGGCACCAGATGTTACAATTCAACTCGTCCATAGAGTGGCAGTGTTGTGCTACTTTTTGCCAAATGAAAAAGGCTTCATTCTGCATTGCGTTGGTGTCAGAGAACTGACTGTGTATAATTTCAAATTTGCTGAATTAACCAAATCAAGTTGCCATTACAGAATAACCACACCTTTTAGAAGATAGAGGAAACTGTGAGTCGTATTAGACAAGTATGAGAAGCACATTCTCAAAGGCTTTATCTTTCATTCTGTTTCCAGAGTAATTTTGAGGCTGCAAGGGAACCCTTGTATGGTGTTCATTTTTGTGTTGTGGGTCTGGTGGACCCGCCGTACTTTTGGATTTTAAATTCAACACAATCAAAAATGTTATTTTTAAATATTCAACAGATGTTTACTTCAACCTACTTAGTAGAGATATAAACAGCAAACATGATTAATAACTTTGTTATATCACATTTATGAATTAATGTGCTACACGCTTTTTCTTTTAGAAAATCAAGGAAATCAATTATTATCAAGATATGAGTGGACAAAAGACAACACATTTAGAAGTAAAGCAAGGTTTTTCATTACTTTTGACTTTATTTATTTGAAATTCATTGAATTTAATTAGAAATCAGATCAGTTTACATCGCACAACATGGGTGGATGGGGCACCAGCATTGTCCTCCTGTATCCTCATCATGCTGGCTGCAGAGGCTGAGGTTCTTGGAACCAGTTGTCTTCTCAGGATTTGAGGTTTCCCAAGTGTCTTTTCCAGTTCCTTGAGAAAAAGTCGTCTACTCTGGAGTTTCCCTCTGTTCCACTCTGGGTCCAGTGCCATCTTGATGACAAAGACATTGTGAGGCCCAATATGTTAAAGCAAATCTGTAGTGGCTAGCGTAGGGTCCTCACTTTACAGCTGTAGGCAGACACCAGCTTGTCCATGTTGTCCACCCGTCCATTTATGGCATTATAATCCATGATGATCTCTGGTTTCTGATGCTCCAGGCCACATATTCTCCCATCCCTGTGCAGTGTACTCATGAGTACCACATTATTGTGTTTCTTTGGCACATAGCATACCAGGGAAGTGTCAGCCGTGTACACAAACTTGGAAGAGTTGACAGGCCTGTTCTTTGTAGGCAGCAGTTGGGGTTCGGAGCTCAGACCTGTTTTTTCTTATCGTTCCCACCATGGTCAGCACCTGTCCCTGCTTGCACAACGTAAATTGTCGCATATGATGTTGTGTCCACAGAGTACCTGAGCCATGTCCAGGACAACTCTCATTCCTTGATTTTTCTCAGGCGTCTTCATCAGGCATCCTCATGAGGTTTCCCAATGTTGACTTGTAAGTTCCAAACATATGAGGACGTCGCATCAGAAGCAGCCCAAATCTTTATACCATATTTTGCAGGTTAAGATGGTATATACTGTCTAAAGGGGCAGCAGCCCCTAAATGGCGTCAGCTGCAGGGGAAGAAACAAAACTCTTGCTTACACTCACACACACACACACACACACACACACACACACACACACACACACACACACACACACACACACACACACACACACACACACACACACACACTCACAGCTGACCCAGACAGGAGGAGGACATTCTGAAGGTCCACACCTACAATTTACAAACTTTAAATTTCCCTCAAGACCCGGACACCCTGTATGTAATATAAATGTGTGTGTGTGTGTGTGTGTGTGTGTGGGGGGGGGGGGGGGGGGGGGGGTGTACGATGTGCGATCAATATAAAATGTGGTCTGAAATATGTTATTCACAGAAAATGACCCAGAAAATGACCCAGGGCCAATGATCCCAATGAGCCAATTTATTTGTTTTGATTAAATTTAAACGGGTCCCACGAACCCGAACACCATACACGGGTTAAGAGAAAAACACAGACATTTAAAACATACATTTTCTTTACCAGCAACTTTCTGCAAGCCTTCTTTTGCTGTGTTGTCTTTAGTGATGGCGAATCCTGACATAGCTTTTCTTCCAATATTGGGATAGGCCAACTTTCTAAGGAGGGGAACAAACATTTGCTACTGATTTGATGCAGGACTTGTAATGTGGAGAAGACTGAGCCACTTAGAAAACTTTTAACCGCCTGACATAACAGCCACTTTCCAGACTCCAACATGGTTAGACTGACAAATATTCACTGAGAGAGGGCATGTTTTATGATGTCTTAGTTTGCACAAGGCCACTATGCGGAGAGAGGGATATTTGTGAAAAGAATAATTAGCTTATGTGGCTTTTACTTGTAAAACGACTTTTTCAGTGTATTCATTATTTTAACTACGTCCTCATTACAATACTCATCTACAAAAAATATTTTGGCGCTATGCTAAATAGAATGGATGTTAATCTGACTGTTTAAACTTTAAACCTTTTTATAGATAAAGCTATGATGGTAAAGAAAAGTGGGCTTAACTTACTCATTAAATTAATTTTACTTGTGCATTCTTTTTCATTTATGGACTAAATAACTTTATCTGTAATGTGTAGTTGTCAAAAATGAAGGCTTCTAAGAATGCCTTCATGTAGCCTATTGCACAGGCAATGCACCCCTTTTACCCTCTTAAGATTTATTTTTATAATTGCATTAAAGGTTGTATGTGGCAAGGGTATTGACTAGAATATTCAAAAGATAAACAAACAAAAACAATATGGACCAACTTCTAGGGTAGCCTACTATGAACAAAAAAAATTCAATTGCATTTTCCGCTCGGCGGTCGATGTGTTTGGCCTTGCAACACATTTCGGCTGCAGACACCAGAGCAATAGATAGTAAACACGGAAGTTGCCCCAACGGACGCGATGTTACTGATGGAGAGGAGTCAAAAGAGTTGTAAATTACGGGTCAGTACATTGTCACCCATGTAGACACCACAGGATTGATTACAAAATGTGAACAATAATGCAGCTGAATGAAATGTTACGGTAAAACTATATGTCTTAGCTGTTGGGCTGGATTCTCTACTTGACAACCATAGCCTACGGTTGATGTGGACGATGGGGACATTGCCATTATACCATGGCTTAAGCTATATTCTTGTCAGGAAACTACCCATAGTTCTGAAAACGTCCTGTTAAAACCAGGATTAATACACATATTTTAGAATACCCATTTTTGAAGTGGTGTCAAAATGAAAACGCAATCGCAACAGTATTCCCAAGCCCATTTAGAGCAGTGAAGGGAATCCTTTCTGTACGCTTCCGTAATATTTGAACTACTGCAGGATGCATCGACTAATAACTTCAGCAATGAAGTTCGTATGAATAGGCCTACTACCGTCTTTTGAGTATTATAATGGTTGAGGCACACTATTCTGAGTACATGTCCTTATGCAGTATTTTCCTTATTGAACTGCTTGAAATTGTGGAATTCAGTTTTCATATGATAAATGTTTTTCCTGTGAATGTTTTTAATGAGGAAACATATTTTATCAGTTCTAGTGTTGGATGGTGTGCCTGTGTGCATACACCTGGGCTGTGGAGTGGTAGGAGGAAGCTTGCAGCTGCTGTCACTGTCGGCAGGTTGATGTCCTCGGGTCTGCCGGCCCAAGACATCTAACACCCCGCCTGCCTCTGCATCCCACTATATGGGTGACACATCGGGCGTGGTCATGTCAGGCCACACTCCGGAGCGGGCTCTCTATGCCTCAGAGCAGCACGCACGTCTGCTGCTGGCCCAGATGAACAAGATGCGCCTCCGCACAGACTTCTGCGACGTGCGGCTGTGTGTCGGCGGCCGTGTCTTTGGGGTGCACAGGCTGGTGCTGGCTGCCAGCGGGCCCTATTTCGCAGCACTCTTCTCAGGGGCGATGAGTGAAGCCCACGAGGAAGAGGTGCGGATAGAGGGCGTGGAGGCCGAGGTGTTTGAGAAGCTGCTGGAGTTTGTGTATACAGGTACACAAGTACTTATGTTATCATCAGTCTTTTTGTGTCTTGTACAGACTGCAGGGTTGTATAATCAAAGGATATTAACATATCAATACAAATATTAATTGGAGTCACATGGTGTCGGATGAATTCGAAACATTTTGATTTGATCATTTTTATTTGTGTAAAAAGAGGTCTCTCTACTGTCCCTGCAGGCTCCATTGATGTGACAGTGGACAATGCACAGGAGCTGATGGTGGCAGCAGACATGCTGCAGCTGAGCGAGGTGGTGGCTATCTGTGGGGAGTTCCTCCGAGGGCAGATGGACGCCACCAACTGTGTCGGGTTCTTCCAGTTCCTGGAACAGATTGCCTGCATGGACCTGCTCGAGTTCACAGAAAACTTCATTCATGTTCACTTTCTTGAGGTGAGGTGTGACTGTCTGTCAAAGCCTCTGTGTCTGAGACATGTATACAACAGTCTTGTTGAGTCCCATTATCTCAGAGAAGGGAAACCAACACTTGACACGAACTGACAGTAAAAACATTTTCTCAGGATGTCATGTCAACATATCTGCAATTAGAAAACATGTCTGATCAGTTGAAACCCTCGATGCTGAGTTGTAACATATGGAGCCTGTGCTTCCACATCAGGTGTGCACAGCCGAGGAGTTCCCCAACCTGACTAAGGACCAGCTGGTGAAGCTGCTGCGCAGTGAGGAGCTGCGGATTGAGGATGAGTACCAGGTCTTCACAGCCGCCATGGACTGGGTTCTACAGGACGTGGCCCGCAGGAAGAAGCATGTGGTGGAGGTGCTGGATGCGGTTCGTTTCCCACTTCTGTCGCCGCAGAGGCTGTTCAAATACATCGAGGGTAAGAGCATCTTTGACCCTCCATCTTTGAGCCTCCTTCTCATCTCACTACAGGCAAAGAAAGATGCAGCATACATCTAGTTATTTCTTTCTGATAGTAACATATTAACATAGTACTCTGACTCTCATAGTTTTATATCTAAATATCAAAATATACCTTTCATTAGCGAAACACCAATTAACTGCAGGTAGTGGAATAGTATGGTAGGGATTGGAATAATTGTATGGAATTCCTTGCTGCTTTTCCTGAAGGTGTTTCTGACTTCAGCCTGCGGGTGGCGCTGCAGACTCTCCTGAAAGATTACACAGAGGTCTCCAAATCTCCAAAGGAGAACAAGATCTTTAGCCTTCTGCAGCCAGCCAAAACCAGACCCAGGAGAAAAGCCCGGAAGTACCTCTATGCTGTTGGTATGTGTTTGAGCCAATTCTTAGTTCATTATCATTATCATTATCATCATTATATTCTTAAGTTTGTTTTAATTGTAGAAAGTGGCATCATTTCAAAACACAAATCAAAAACTGTTGGCTGAAGCTGATCCTTCTAGCTGCTGTGTCTCTGTTGTTTTATTTTTTTCAATTTCTTTTCTGTATTGTTTTTGAATGCACTGTTTTAAATTGCTATTGTGACCCTGTTAAGCACCTTGAGACATCTTTGTATGTGAAAGTGTGCTATACAAATAAAATGCATTATTATTATTATTATTATTTGTCCTTTCCCCCTGTGTCATCTCTGGGCCGGCTGGCAGGAGGGTACACGCGTCTGCAGGGTGGGCGCTGGAGCGATAGTAGGGCGCTGAGCTGTGTGGAGCGCTTCGACTCCTTCAGTCAGTACTGGACCACAGTCTCCTCCCTCCACCAGGCTCGCAGTGGCCTGGGAGTCGTTGTGCTGGAGGGAATGATCTACGTGGTGGGAGGTGTGTTTGTGTGTGTGTGTTTGTGTGTGTGTGTGTGTGTGTGTGTGTGTGTGTGTGTGTTAACATGCGCTGGTTGAGTTGAAATACATTTGCATGTGCATTAAAGATAGATGTGTGAATGTGTTTTTTTTAGACATTGCTTGCTAGATGCTTGTTCTGCTTATCAGAAATGCCTCTGCTGATGTGCGGATGCTTCTTTGAAATTCAGATTGAATGGCCTGATTTGTGTTGACAGGGGAGAAGGACTCGATGATATTTGACTGCACTGAGAGGTACGACCCAGTGACCAAACAGTGGGCTGCAGTGGCCTCGCTGAATTTCCCGCGCTGTGGAGTGGGTGTTTGCCCGTGTCATGGAGCTCTGTATGCATTAGGTAACTTTCATCTGCATACACTCCTTTATTTATGCCCACAGGCATCAGCCAGAACACCTTTTCTGTGATGCCATTTAACAGTTTGTCTGAAAGGAAAGATTCATACGACCACGTTTTTTCTCTTACCTTCAAGGTGGTTGGATTGGTTCAGAAATTGGGAAGACCATGGAGAGGTATGATCCTGCCGAGAATAAGTGGGAGGTCATAGGAACCATGGCAGTACCTCGCTACTATTTTGGGTGCTGTGAGTTACAAGGTATGCACACAAAGCTCTTTCACCAGAGGTCTTTTTTGAATAGTGAGATGCTGGTGCTCTAATGTAACACCATTTTGAGTTCAAGAAGTAAATTAGATGATATGCAAAAGTCCACATAGCCCCTGAGCAGGGTTTTTTCTGTTTTTGTTCAGTATGACACCATTGCGGTGTGTGGGTGTGTGTACACCTACTGTATCTGCTTTCCATTCACTTCTGTTTAGTTGGCTGAGGAGGTGAAACAGACTTGAAGTGCATAAAAAAGTTATGAGTTAGTTGTTTTGTGGTCAAGAATGCTTCTTCATTACCATCCCGTTGAGTGCAACACAGTTTAGCTGGTTCTCAGATAAAATTAAGAGTAAGATGGCTTCTGTCACCATCTGGTGGTTAGAAAGAGTAACATACACAAATCATCTTGGAATGTACTCTAAAAACTGCTGCCTCTGTTCAGATCTGTAACATATGAGTCTGAAATATGCAGTCTCTGAATGTTGCTCAATGTCTCATCCTATAAAACCCCTGCCTTCTGAAGTCTGCTCTCCATACTGGTCTTGTGTCTTGTGTCAGGCTTCATCTACGTCATCGGCGGCATCAGTGATGAGGGGACTGAGCTGCGGTCGGCAGAGGTGTACGACCCCATCTCACGCCGCTGGAGCGCGCTGCCCGTCATGGTGACCCGCCGTGCATATGTGGGCGTGGCTAGCCTCAACAACTGCGTGTACGCGGTGGGGGGCTGGAACGAGGCCCTGGGCTCACTGGAGACTGTGGAGAAGTACTGCCCTGAGGAGGTGAGATCTCATGATGACTCCTCTGTGTGTGCTGTAAGAAATCATGCCAAACATAAGAGGAGGAAGCAAGACTGTACTGGGCTTTGTTTTTATGAAAGCTTAATGAAGGGACTACTATTATATGGTGGAGACCATCTTTTTGAAGTCTCGCTTAGTTACCATGTTGGTTGCTTATCAGTGCTTTTGGGTTCAATTTGAAGGGGCTGCCTTTTGCGCATTACGGGTCAAAGGCGGGTTGGTGGGGAATTTGGCCGCTTCAGAATAGCTGAGCCAATAAAAAATAACAACAAATTGTGTTCACTTCACTTACGTTCTTTGTCTTCATTGCCTTAACACCAGTTCTCTCTCAGTTGGGACATTAATTGAGTTGGAGTACTTTTAGCCTCTGCAGTAATCTTGACTCTTGAGACTTCTGTCAGTTAGTTGGGAAGGAAGTTCCCACTAAGAAGAAGGTCTCTGAAAGTTATTTTTTTTCCTCATTTGCAAGCTCATTATGCGAGTGTGCATTATGTGATTCCTTTCGAATGGCCCATTGAATTGAAGCGCATCGTGTCTCTGGTTTCTGCAGGAGAAGTGGGTGGAGGTGGCTCCCATGTCAGTGGCGCGAGCTGGAGTGACGGTGGCAGCGGTGAATGGACTGCTTTACGCGGTTGGCGGACGCGTGTCCAGCAGGGACTTCTCTGCGCCAGTGACCGTGGACTCGGTGGAGATCTATGACCCCCACTTGGACACCTGGACAGAAATAGGCAACATGATCACCAGCAGATGCGATGGGGGTGTGGCTGTGCTTTGAGAGGCCTCCGAGCCTGTGTGAACTTGGGCCTTGAGATGGACTGGCTGATTGCACACAGCTTAAGGATACAAGGATGTGAGGCGTATCAGAGAATGGGTCCTTGTGAAAACCAGCAGACAAAACCAGTCCTTCATGACTATTTGGTGCACCAGTTTTATCAGAGACCTGCAGCACTTAAATATCAAACATTTCATTTGAGAGCCTTTTTCGCCTTCAACAGAATCTTCACTGAACTGTAGTGTTGCCCTCATGTCTTCCATTTACATGAGACAGTAGTTCCTTCATCTCAAAATAATGCCAGGCTATTTAAACTTTGTATTTTATTAGACGTCTACATTCTGTGTATTGTCTCACTGATAGACAAATGCTTTATTCCGTCTCTAATGTCAAACCCTGAAATGAACTTTTAAAAAAAAATAATACAGGGTCTCTCTGAAGGCTTAACACCATCACAACTTAGTTTAGGAGGTTGCCTTTTGTGAAAACACATTGCAGCACGTCCTACCTAAAATGCTGTCGATTGGTGCAAATCTAACCTTTCACATAAAACATTTCAGCTAGTTTAGTGTCACTTAGAAATACATCTTCCCACATTGTGGAGACTCAGCGAATGCGTTGAATGTTACAATAATGGAGTGGTTGGTGTGCAACGGTGCACCTCTCGGATGAATTTAAATAATATTTTGGACCACCAGTGTTTTGTGTGTGATTTTTTTTTCTTCTCTGGGGCCATTTTAAGACCGGCTGTGGTCTCACTGGTCAGATGGTACTGCTGAAGAGAAGGATTGTGTGGAGTGACCATCTGCATCCATTGGAACAGAGCAAAAATGGGAATGACCACTGCATTTATTCTCACATGTTAATTTATGTTGCAAACTTCACCATACCATCCTCTACGTGAAAGCATTTGAGGAAAACATTCTGCTGTGATAATTAAGGACATAAAGAGAAATTAAAATACTTCAAGTCAACTCCACACATTTAAGTGTGCATTACCCTTTTATCAAAAAATCTCACAAAACATTTCATAATTGGGACTTTAATTGGAATTGTACTGTGAAAAACAAACAAAATTAAGACGTGCGTATGGTAAACAAGTTAGATTCCATCCTGTTAGAGACTTTTATAATGTCAATGGCCAGCTTTGGCTTTTGTTCACGAAAGAGAACATACACACTACAGAAGAAGGACTTCAGTGTATAGAAAGGAATAAATTCAACAATGTAAAAGCACTGCTATAAGAGGCATGTTCTGGCCTGAAGCTAGTTTTAATTAATTAATTCTAGGTATTAGTTTCTAATGCACTTCATATCACTAAAGCTCTTAATAGCAAACACTTGGTAAAAAAGAACAACTAAGGGTATAAAAGTTTCTTAGGACACTGGTTACAAAAAAAAAAAAAGAACTTTGTGGGAATCAATATAGCCACTTTCAAGTATTGTGGATTCCAGGTGTGCTCAGTTTTCATTCATTTTAATTCTCCTTCATTCAGACAACAATACATTTCTTTGCTCCATTACTTAACCAACTGCCTATGATGCGAGATCATTCTCTACAAGGTGCATTATCTAAAATAATGGCACCACAACTTTTTAAGAAGTATGATATCTTTTGATGACAATAGAGCCTGAGGTCTCAAAGACAAGTAAACAAAAATAAAATCAAACAACCAAAAAATGTGTTCACAAATATTTAAGTTAAAAAATAAATGTACAAGATGGACTTTGAACTATGGAAAAACCTGGGAGGCCAGATCATGATTAAGTTTAGGAGAGGCAGAGAGAGAGAGAGAGTGAAAAAGAAAAACAT
This sequence comes from Sprattus sprattus, assembly GCF_963457725.1. Taxonomy (NCBI): domain Eukaryota; kingdom Metazoa; phylum Chordata; class Actinopteri; order Clupeiformes; family Clupeidae; genus Sprattus; species Sprattus sprattus. The sequence continues at coordinate 3,270,122 of NC_137923.1, forward strand.
CTTACACTCATACACTTATATCCAATGTCCTTACACATCATTTCCTGTTATATGAACAGTTTAACCAATAAATAGTAACCACATTTTTACAACCGTTAAAAAATAACCTAAAAAAAAAAAAAAAAAGCACCTCAGTCATGATTTCAGGAGTGGCAAAGATGACGCCTGGAAGATGATGATCAGCTTTTAGATCTCTATTTACATTAGATGTTGGGTCTTTCTCTGAAGACTAAAAATTACATGACACTGAGGCTGAGGCTGAGAGTGGACAGGAGAGGAGCCTCATATCTGTAGGCTTGTGTGGGTTCAGGAGCAGCACACCACTGCATCGATCCAGAGCCTAGCTCTGAGAGCGAATGAAGTCAGCTTCTTGATATGAAATAGCATGATGGCTCGACTTCTGACTGTGTTTCATAGCTGCCATAGGAGTGGAAGGGTCTTTTACTGAAATGCACACTTTGTTTATGGCCCATTATTGACACGTGGTAAACACAAGAGTTATGACAGTACAGCTGTGAATCATGACTCCATCAATTCATATGGGACAGATGACAGTCCTTAGACAAACTTAGGGTCAAACTGGCAGCATGTTGGAACATCACAGAAACAATATCTGGAATACGCAACAAGGGTCACAAACGGTTGATTTTCCAGGGAGAGATTCCTTTGAAAAAGACAAGTATTACATCAGAGAATGATGATAGAATGTTGTATCACTTAAGTCACTTCCTTTTTTTTGTTGGAAACAATAGCAGGTCAAATCTATGGTGGTAGCAACCGTAGAAAAGATGACAATCGATGACGTGTTGTCCTCAATGTATCAGAAGGGATTATGGACCATTGGCCAGAAATCAAATAAGCACTAAAAGTCTTTTTCACATTATTTACCTTAAGCACGGTCTTGGTGTACCAACATCCCCCCACACTTCCATTTTAATGTACTCTGATAGATAAATTGAAAACCATAAATGTCCTATCTGTATGACATCTACTGGGATTAATGGGTAGCAAACATGCTTAGCGTACTTGGAATGTGTAAACTACACCAAGCCCTGCAGCCAAAATATTCCAAACCCACATAAATGAACACCAGCCCCTGCATGGACACCACAGAGTTAGGCTTATCAGGCTATACCAGTTCAGGAAAAAAAATCATTACATTGTATCATTATATATCATTCTATCAGTGTACATATCTAACTTGCTTTTCTGCCAGAAGCTGAGAATCTGATTGTGATTGGGAGCTTGGTGCCGGAATGTTCATGTGAGAGGGGCCCTCTAGCCGCGTGGGATAGGAATGGACAGGTCAGGTCAGGGGAATGGAGGCTGGTGTGGGATCTTAGACCTGGGTTGTATTTTTTACTATTTTAATTTCCTGAGGAAAACAGAATTAGAAAAAGATGTTTTAGCCAAAGGATGACGGTGGCATGTTTAGATAAAAGCATTTAGCTTAATGTTTATACATTTGATACAATGACAGTTTTCTTTTACCTCAAGAAGAGCTTCTTTCAACTTCCCATATGCCTCGTCAAGATCATTGTTTAAAATGACCACATCAAATAATCCAGGTTCTTTACCTTGAGGGTGCAAGCATTTTAAGTTTATTTTATGTACACATTATTTTAAAATACAATTTCTGCAAATAAATAAAACATTTTGGAATACCTAATTTTGGAGCAAATAGAAAACTCTTCTACTCACTCAGCTCCATGTCAACAGATGCGGCATGCAAGCGCTTCTGTAGACTTTCATCTGATTCGGTTTTTCGATCCTTTAAACGTTTCTCCTACAAAGAAACCAAAGAATGATTTCATATGATGAAACATAATCAAGAGACCGATAACAGCAGCCACATTACTGCGGTTCATGTGCACTCACCAGCTCCTGCATTGATGGGGGCTGGATGGAGATATAGATCGGGTTGAGGTCTGTCCTCTTGATATTCTTCACCCCCTGCATGTCAATGTCCAGCACGCAGATCAGGTTCTTGGCCTGCACATGCTGCACGGCAGCTTTGCTGAGGGAGATACAACTGAATATTAACATATACAACCACAGAACATGTGAACATGTTTTTCTTATGTGTATGTGATTTATGTATGTATGTCTGTGAGTTGCATAAGTGCATTAGTGTATAAGCTACTGGATGACCTAAATTTCCCTCAGGATTAATAAAGTATCCATCTATCTTTCAATTTACAGCACAGATCATATATTTCCAAACTGTATAATAGACTCATAATAGCAAAAGTGTTCAATAGCAATAAACTAAATCACTTTAATCTGCTTTAATGCTTTTTACTGGCATTACATTTTCTATACCTTGTTCCGTACATGTTCCCTGAAAATACAGCATTCTCAATGAACTCCCCATTGTCAATGCTGGTCTGCATCACCTCTCTGGTCACATAATGGTAATCTGCAGCAGAGGGAAAAGTCATACACATACGTGTAAGGGCAACGATGAACCCATATAAATCAAAAGACTAGATATTTAGTACGTAGGGACAGTTTCAGCGTTTTAAACCAATACTTTGGCTAAGCATCTCCACCAGAGAGATATTTTTTTTTGATGTATGCAGTTTTTATAATTTTATTCATGATAAGTGTTTTTATTTTTCCTCTTTTAAATGAGGAAAATGCAAACGTTTTGTTCACTGTAGATTTTCTTTGACTGTTTTACAATTTGCACATCTTCCATGTCAGACACACACAACAAAAAGCACCATACAATACAATAAAATAAAGTGTAAATATGCTTTATGCATAGGATGCATATCGTCGGCTTCCTGATGAAACCTGCTATCCACCATTTTGGCCGAAATGAGATTAAACATCAGAGTGGACTCAGTTTTTTGGCTTTCCTGAAAAAAGGTATAAATGCACATAGCAGGTTTCATCAGGAAGCCGACGATATAGGATTCAGGACCCCAGAGTGACAAATTATATAGAACAGCCCGGACCCAAGGTTAAGTTACAATTTGTACACTGCACCAAAACATGTGAGTTTACAAGATATAACCTACGGATTAGTCACTTACCTCTGCCATTCTCCTCCCCTGGGCGAGGATTCCTTGTTGTATCTGATGGAAGAAAGAAAGTAAAATGTGATTATGCACTCAACAATAACAAATCCCCTAAGAGAGTGTGTGTGGGGAGCACTGAGGGCGTCATGCTTACGGGAAACGCTGAAGCCAAAAACTCCATCGAACTCCTTGAGCAGCTTCTTCAGCAGTGTGCTTTTCCCTGCTCCTGAGGGGCCGCTCAACACCACAGGCCTTGGTCCTGCCATCGCTGCACAGGGCGGAGATGAGAGGAAGAACCAGTTAAGCAAGAATGGTCTAACTTCAAATGAACCTTTTTGAAAGCAAGTTGTAAAGGCTATGTAATGCAAGTTGGTGAGTCACACAAATGACCAACAGATCCATTTACAAAAGATGAAACCGTGCTCAAACGCTGTGGGCATTTATGGAAGCGGATGGATGACTCAGCTTAGTCAAATTCATCGGAACAGCGCAATTGGCAAGCACAACGTGTTCAAACAAGCAGCAATCAACACAGAAGGAGTCATTAAGGGTGGTTGTCGAGAGGAACACAATCAACTAATTAGAGCCTCGCCAGCTGTGGTCAGGAAAATGTTATACACAGAATGGCATAGAATTTCAGCTACCCTTAATAGAATGATGAGATTTCACACAACTATTTTACATATGATTCTTTGCTCCAATAGTGCCGAAAGAGGCTTTTTTTTATAACTAGAGAAGCACCATGTTTAACTTAAGTATGCTGAGAAGGAACACGTAGTTTCTCTTACCTCCAGTGGAAGAGTTGAAAGCAAATAAGGGTGGAACAAGCTTCTCAATGACTATAGCACTACACTCAAGACAAGTGGTGATGTAACCACTCACTACGTGGGCACAAGCAAGCCTCCAATCAGATTTCAGCAAAACCAGCCTATCGACAATCCCTACAACAATCAGGACTATGACCTGTAATGACTGCCTGTCAGTGCATCTGATTTTGAGATTTTTGATTGCTGCCAAAGTAGGCTATCCATATAAGCGGAGATACAACATTTAGCTGAAGAAATCAGAACATCGTTGACCTCTGAATCGGAATTGAATCGTTAGGTGCCAAGACATTCCTACCCCTAGAGGAAAGCAATCATTACAGGAACTAATGTATAGCATAAATAGGAAAGTAATCTTTACAGAAACTAACCAGAGAGCTCTTATCTAGTTTTAGCCTATACGCTATAGAACAGTCACAAACATGTACACCCTATTTGTGTACTCTATAAGCCGTTTTGAGAGATGGCCAAATGGGTGTCCAATTTTGACCCTAAAAAAAATAACAGAAAAGAAAATAGATTGCCTTCATGAGTTCAGAACCTGTTATTGCCTGTTATTAAGGGGATATTGCCTTCATGCGTTCACTTTATTGCCTTCATCAGTTCACTACCTGAACACTAAATGTACTCTGATAAGTTAACACTGTACACCAAAAGTACACTATTGACTGATTGACAAGGAGTAGAACAGTCCAGTACAGGCTTAAGAAAAAACAATCTTAAGGGCCACTGTAGTGTTATGGTTATGGTTATGGTTATGTTGTTGTATGTTTTGTTGCAGCAATCTTAGTGGCAAACGCATCAAACATTAGTCGCATTTAAACAAACCTTTTGTCTAAATGTATATCTTACCAGCAAAATCAATTTTTGTCTTTCCTTGGAAAGGGAAACAAGTAAACACACACTTACAGTCTAGTGCATAAGACGTGTGGACAACTCTGGCTCCCTAGCTCTCTAGTCAACTCCTACGTTAGATGTGTTCCCCTAAACTGTAAGGCTTAATATATCAATTCATTAGATTGAATTATATAGTGATAAATTAGCCAATACACTTTTTGTCAACACAACACACAGAGATACCCTAGTATATGGAAGAGAAAAAGACGTCTCAGTCGTAATCCACTGATTAAATAGTGTAATACTTTTTATACTGATAAAAAAAAAAAACACAACAACTGCAGTAGCAGCAAACTTACTTTAGGTCTGTATCCTGGCTTTAGATTCTGCAATACTTGATCACTTTTAGCAGCATTGCTCCGCAAACCTTCTTAACTGAGATCACATGGTAATCCAACACATAGCTGCAAATCATTCTTTCTTATCTTTGTGCAGAGCCGAGCACAGCCAGCTTTACTCCTTTGCAGCTGCAGATGACAGAAGCATTCTCGACAGGTCAAGATGGCTCCTTTGCCATGTCAAAATCAGAGATGCGGCTAAGTGGCTTGGTCATATGCACTGGACACCTATGCCTTATTCAGTATAGAACAGTGCTTGGGTTATACAGACCCTTGGTGACAGCAGTAGTGTAATGTAATGGGAGGAAAGACTAGCATCTGATTTAATGACACTAGCACGAAATTGTGACATTAGTGTATAACAGCAAATGCATTAGTGAGACTATGCTGATGATCTATACTGAACATTGTCACAATCAAGTTTTTAAACCAAGGCTAAAGCGTTTTTCAGCTAATTGGTTACAGAACATCTGCAGTTAAATCTTAATGAACTGTAGGCCATTCAGCACATGATTCACATCACCCTTGACATGAGAAACCAATTTGTAGCTGTCTTGTTAGCTTGATCATTAGGAGAGTTCTACCATCTCCAAGAAAATATTCTATTATGTTTTATCAGCTATACTATACGAGAAAGATTCATTTTAAGGTCAGCTAATGCACTTCGGCCTGATAGCCTGCTACACTTTTCAAGACACATGGCACTCACCAGAGCATCTGAATCATTACACAAACATCACTGGATGATAAACAGACCTAATTCCAGACCATCTGAATAATTACATAACAAATATCACTGGTTGATATAAGTAGACCTAATTCACTTCCATAAAGAGTATTTAAAACATCACAACCCCGTGCCCTGCGAGATAACTTGCAAGAGATATCGAGATGAAAAGAGCAAGTGGGAGCATTCAGCCTATGGTGAAGAGACCCGGTAGACCATCTAAGGTCTACGACTGCTGTACAATGAATGATTTCTTAAACAAACCTACCTGAGACACTACGGGAGAAAAATCTCATAAACATCAGGAAAGTATGTGTTCAAGCATATGAACAACGTCTCCACCGCCTCTAGTCCCGGCAAGTCACTGCCTTCCGTGTGCGAGCCATTAAAAACTGATTCCGACGTCATCACAGCGGGCCAAAATAAATCGGTTGTTGTGACCATAGACATGTCTATGGTTGTGACCACTTAACACGGAGCTGATCTACAAGATGTCTGGATTTACCACTGTATTTAGCTAAAGAAGACTGGCACATTGTCAGCTACTCCAAGAGCGCTAACAAAGGGTCTCTATATCTCCTTGAGAGCTAGAGTTGTTATAAATGTTAAGTTAAATTTCTTTGGTCGCCCGCGTTAAAAAACAAAATCACCGCTCCACTGGTGATCACAGTAAAGAAAGAAAAAAAACTTCCCGGATGAAAACGACAAGTGGGCCTTCTGCAGAGCAGTACACTTCCACGTGTAAACCCCCCCCAGTATATTAACTTCTCTACTTAATAACTATAAGATTAAACAAGACATGTTTGGTTCTTCGAGATCTGGGGGTGTCAGAGGTGGCCAAGATCAATTCAACTGGGATGATGTTAAAACCGATAAACACAGAGAGAACTACTTGGGTAAGTAGCTAGCTTAGTTAGCGATAGCTCGCTAGCTAACGATGGGCGGTATGTAAACGGAACCTAACTCCCATGCTGTAGTTTTCTAGCTATGTTAGCCCACGCCAACTATTCTGTACTTTTCAACCGTAAGCAATCAATGATTGATTGTAAACCGAGACAAATCCATACCGTTCAGTGGTTAAGTGTCATTTAATACGTAAATATTTGGCTTAATGGGTCAATGTTTTAAGTTAATGCTAGGTAGGTTTAAGGTAACTGTTAGCAGCTTGCAGAGTTAAGTTAGCCTTTCGATTTATTCAGTAACGTGATAGATGCATTAATTCCTTTTGGTATGCATCACTAAACAGATCTTGACGTCTTTTCTAAGTACCCCTTCACAACACTGTGAACAGAAAGGTCACTTGGATAACGGTAGTTTTCTACAAGCTGTTGGAAACTAACCTTGGTTCTTGCCAGCAGCGTCCTTAACACTAGGCATTCGCTCGATCAGTCTGTCATAATTTTTTGACTAGACATACGGTCAGAAAACTTGATTGATGAGGTCAACTTACCCATTTGATAAATGCAATGTCTCACATCACATTTCCTGTGGGGTGTAATGGGTTGTTTTGTTCCTAAGTTTCCCTTCTGCTACTAGGTCGCAAGTACCAGCAAGTGTACCGTTAGCTGCACAAGCAGCAAGTTGCTCACTCATAAGCGATGCCAACACGGCGAAACTTCCACTGAGGGTGGTCGATTCACGATTCGGTTGACGAATGATGGCCTTTGTCGTAGACATGTATACCTTTGGGACAGTGTATTTTCCAGTTGTCCCGTTTTGTAGTCTACATGATAGGTTATGCTGGTTATAGCTAGGCCTATTGTAACAAATAAAATCACAACCCAAAAATCACTGCCTCTTGTTACACACTTTCACTGTATCAAATAAGCACAGTGATGTTATTCAATGCACCTTAGTAGCACGGTTACATTAAAGTTTGGGAACCTATGTCTGGTATATTTTGCCGATAGTATTTGCATTGCCGTTTAAAATAACCTGCTCGGTGTCATAGAGATGGTCTAAAGCATGGCTCAAACAAATATTTGCCTGGTCAGAATTACATCGTCCAATTAACGTTTGTTTATTCTTCCAGGGAATTCTCTTATGGCACCTGTTGGTCGCTGGCAGAAAGGAAAAGACCTGTCATGGTATTCCAAAGATAAAAAGAGTGGTGAACCTCTATCTAAAGACCAAGAACTTGCTGCTGTAAGGGAGGCTGAGAGGGAGGCAATGATGGCAGCAATGTAAGGAACATATTTTAATTTTGTTTCATGTAGTGTATGGGTTTCTTTTGTTAGATTGTCATCCTGGTCTAAGTTAAGCACTGAAACCAATTCACTTTTATTATTTATCAGGGGACACAAGGTTATAAAGAAACAACCAACTGGTCTTACTAAAGAGGTTTGTGCCAGAAAATGTACAGGTCACTTTTTATTTTCAACATTCAGTTTAGACCCATGTATGGATATTCAATATAAATACTGTATTATGTCCAACAGGATTTCGCCGATGTGTGCAAAAGAGAGGGAGGAGGAGATGGAGAAGAGAAAGATGTGGATAGAGTGTCTGGACTGGGGAGCTCCATGTAAGTGGTTTTGTAATTTCCTACTTTCAGCCAGATTATCCACTGGCTGTGTATGCTGTATGTATGTTGTATGTCAACCCTGCTACTGGGGCCTCCTCCAGCACACTGAAAAGGTTGTTTCTTCTGCTAATGCTCTTGAAGTGCTTGAAAAGGTGTGTTCATCTAGTCAAGAGTGCCAGTGTTGAGTTCAATCAGATATAAAGAACAGTTAAAGATGGAGCACACAAAGACAGGGGAGCCCAAGAAATGGCACAGAAAACCCCTGGTTGAGGGAAACGAGGATTAATTGTTATTACTGGCATATGTCAAACATGAACAGTGTGCATAAGGGGTGCCTGTGCCATTTATTTAAAATGAAACATACTCTTTTCTGCTGATTAACTATAGTGAATGCATGAGAGACTTCTTCGGTCAGGAAGCAGGAATGACCTTTTTATAATTTGAATGATTATATTAGTATATTTAACCAACAATGAACTTTTCTACTTTTCACTTTGGTTAGTGCTGGGTCAAGAAATATTGTCTTCTCCCAACAAGAGAAAGAGGCGGCAAAACTAGGACTCTCAGTTTTCACGGTAATATTTGTCTATGCATGTCTTTTTAAGAATTTTGGGAATCGGTGGTATAAATAAATTAATATATAAATGAATGGTAGGACGTCAAACACCCCGGCTTTTATAATATACTTACACCTACTGCAGTAATCAGGTATTTGCGATGCCAGGAAAATAACCAAGAGCGTTTTTATAGCACCACAAATCTGATGGGCCTGAAGTAGCTTCTTCCAAAAGGACTGCAGAGGGCACAAACCAAGATCAAGACACTTCAGAACAGAGGTGAATACTGCTACTGTTGAATTGAATACAAAAAAATCCTTCTTTATTACAGTGCATGAAATGCCCTGTATTGTTATTCATAGGCTTCTTCTTCTTCTTCTTCTTCTTCTTCTTCTTCTTCTTCTTCTTCTTCTTCTTCTTCTTCTTCTTCTTCTTCTTCTTCTTCTTCTTCTTCTTCTTCTTCTTCTTCTTCTTCTTCTTCTTCTTCTTCTTCTTCTTCTTCTTCTTCTTCTTCTTCTTCTTCTTCTTCTTCTTCTTCTTCTTCTTCTTCTTTCTCACCTTTTTCTGCGATTAATTCAGCCCGAACCGCTTAACGTAGAAACTTCATTCAAACTTTGTTGCGTAGGTCTTGTAAAGGACACTTATGCTATGTATTTTTCACTTTTCTAAACTTTATACTTTTTAAGATATTAAATAAAAACGAATCTAAATTTTCCCATTGACTTACATTGGGCCATTATGACATCATGATAGGGTCTTTAAACTGGCTTGCACCTGTGCTTCACTGACACCTGCGCCAAATCCAAGGAACCTCTTCTCTGTCCCTCTCAATTTAACTGTAACTAGGAACATTAAGACACCTTCCATTCTCTACTTTTTTTTCTCTCCATCTCTCCATCTTTCTCTCTATCCCTCTCAGTCTACTTTCTCTCACACTCAATCTCTCTTCTTCACTCCATTTTTATCTCCTTTTTCTCTTTATCCAGAGCCACTCTTGTTCACTCTTCTTTCCTTCTTCCACTCTTCTTTCCTTTCTTCTTCAACTCTTCTTTCCTTCTTTCACTTTTCTTTCCTTTCTTCACTCTCCTTTCTTCTTTCCTTCTTTCACTCTTCTTTCCTTCTTTCACGCTTCTTTCCTTTCTTCTTTCCTTCTTTCACTCTTCTTTCCTTTCTTCACTCTTCTTTCCTTTCTTCACTCTTCTTCCCTTTCTTCACTCTTCTTTCTTTTCTTCTTTCCTTCTTCCACTCTTCTTTCCATCTTCCACTCTTCTTTCCTTCTTCCACTCTTCTTTCCTTTCTTCTTTCCTTCTTTCACTTTTCTTTCTTTTCTTCTTCCTTTCTTAACTTTTGCATTTCATGCACTGGTATTTCCTTCAGGAAATGCATTTTCTAGTTTGATTTATCATCATGAGATTGGTGTGAATTCATGCAATCTCTTCCATCTCTTTGGTAAATGTTTACTAAGTCAAAGATGTGTACATTTCTTCAACTCATTTGCTGGAAAAATCCTCTGTGGTGGTAATCATTCCCCCAATCATAAACTTGTCTTTGAAATCACCCATAGGCACGAGAGTCTAAAGAAGGCCAAAAAGGAGAAGAAGAAAAAGAAGAAGAAGGAAAAGAAGATGAAAAAAGAGAAGAAGAAGCGCCAAAGACGAGATTCATCTTCGTCAGACTCAGACGATGACAATAAAAGGTAATCAGATCATGCCTTTATGCTCCAGGACACCAAGTAGTGGCAGGAAACAGAAATAAGTGGCGGCAAGAAACAGAAATAAGTGAACATTTTGATTCAGCACTAGAGGGCGCCAAAACACAGTTATGTAAAGTGCAAGTGTGGAATTGATGACTTGCTTTAAAGCACTTAGAAAGACTGAAAGATATGGTCTTCTGCTCAGGTTTTGACACCTGACAAGTAGTCTTTTTTTGTGAAAGTGCTAACCTAGAGATGTTAACTTCAAACAACTTCTTATTACTGATAGTGCAGATTTTGTATATTTATCACATTATAATAATTTGTTTTTATTAGTATTAGCTTGTGCTCTGCACATGCCCCCCCCCCCTGCCCTCCAAACACACACACACACACACACACACACACACACACACACACATTCTCCTCCTCCCTTTTCCCAATCATTGATTGTCTGGGTGTGTTTTGTGCCTCACAGGCGGAGAAAGGACCACCATAGTCATAATCCATCATGGAGCAGTCAGAGTGGAGCCAGGCCCCATGACAGCCATTTAGGAGGGGGGGCAAAGGGCGAGCGCCCCCCCCACTCTCCTCCTGGCCAGCGACGCCAGCGACAGCATGACACAGAGTCCTCATCCAACAGGGGGTCTCACCACCCTCACCGCAGTGCCAGGCGCAGGTCCCCCCCAGCCTCACCAGCACAATGCCATCGGCGGCGCCATGACACGGACTCAGACGACTAATGCCCCTGTCAACCTTGCGCACACACACACACACACACACACACACACACACACACACACACATACAAACACACACAAACCCCTCCATCCTCCACACACCAATGGAGAAAGCCAGAGTGACAGACTGCAGCAAGATGCTTTAACTCTGCACTTTTTTTAGAGAGACACTGCAGGTTGGGCAAGCTTGCCTCAGCAATTGGATTTCTTTGGAGTCATACCAAAGTTCAAGGCCCACTAGGAGGGTTTTCTTGTGCATCACCCCAAGATCTCCTACCCATCATGTCAACGTATAGACAGAGTTGAAACGACATTGGTCAGGTGTCTAGGTATCTGATGCCCTGAAGTGACACAGACCTGCCTCAATGTGGCCGCTGATAAGGTGAAGGGTCTTCAGTCTGATGGGAAAGTGTAGAAACAAGTATGAACACCAGTAAATGCATCCCCTTTGGAAATTGTGTAATGCTTTGCATTTAGCTAGGGCTGCCAAACGTTGAAAAGCAAGTGCACATATAAAATGATGAATCTAATTGAGTTTTTACAATATCATAAAACACAGAAAATGTTGGCAAAATGACCTGGCATGAAGAGCAATGTCTATAAGTCACTCAGTTACATTTTAAGTGATTGTAACAGCGGTCTTTTACTCTGAATTTGCTGTAGATGACTAGGATACATCTCCATTAGCCTACTAGGTTCTATAGACATTGATGGAACACTCAGTGGGGCATAATGCAAAACTTGACCTATGAACTCAAGTTCAGACCAGACGGTATCATAGAAATAAAATCGAAGTTGTCAACTGATTTTAAGAAGTCTGATGTAGGATGGAAAATGTGCGGGGGAAATACTATGCTATGATGGCGTCTGGATGGAAATGTGTTAATAGGGCTACTCTACCTTGTATTGGCCCTCCCCTTATTTAATCAATCTAGTGAGAGTTGTCCCTTTGTCCCAAGTCGGAGTGGCGCTCCCTGGCTGGTGAGACAGCACTGGAATGCACTCCAATGGTCATAATAGAGTGTAGTGTTTGCATTTGCATTGAGTCACTGTGAAAGGGGGCATTCTGCTGGCTGGCACCTGGGGTTGCACTAAAAAAGAGCAAAGCACAGACAAAAGAGAGAGTGCAAAAAACCAGGCCGGTCCCTTTATACAGCCCCAGTAGCACAGGAGCGCCACACACAAACCCAAGCGGATGGAGCAGCGGGAGTGGGCGAAACAAAGCCACCCTGTAAGAGAGAGAGAATGAGAAGGAGCGCACCCCTCCTTTTCCCACCATCATACTCTCCTGCCATGCGTTAGTGGCTTGGCTGCATTATCCATGGCAGCCTAATCAGGCCAAAGGAACGTTGTCCTAGATTGGTTTCCCTCCCTCTTGTTCCAGCACACCCCCTGGCGCCTGGGCAGGCAGGCCCTGCTGACCACACAGAGCCCAGCCATTTCCATTTGTCACTTATTAAAAAGCCTCTGTGAGCAGGGAGGTGTCTGTCGCCTGGAGGTGGTTTAGGAGCCGGTGGGCGGCAGGGTGTGAGGTGAGGATGGGAGCCTGTGGGAGGTAGAGGGGGCTCCATGATACTATACAGCGCAGCAGCAGCGCTTACATGAGGAGTCATTCAGAAGAATAGCTCCATGTGAGAAAGGGGGAAGGCAGCCACAATGGAGGTTGAGCCCAGAGATGACGGGGCACAGCTAGTGGGTGAAAACATTAGCCTCTAAAATTATTTCTATTCTTAGTACAAAGCCTGTGTCCAAATAATTAGTTTGGGGGGAGTTGGTTTTAGAGCCCCAGTGTGATGCCCATCTATTTCCCATAGAATGTATGGGTTCATGGAGAAGCAGAAGGCAAAAGCTGTGTTCGGCTTAACTGTATTACAGCCAAAAACACAAATGTTGGCTTCATCAAAATCACAATCATGCTGCTCATAAACATCTATCAGGGTCATGTATATCTCTGTAAATAATCATTCATCAGGGTTTTGAATGTATCTTTGATCCGAGTATGTGCAGAATAAACAAATCACCTCTTGCATCTGACCTTTGTAAAAGAAAGTACCTCTGCAAGCTATTCCATGTTGGTCCTATTAGCGCCACAACGATTTTTGATTGAGGTAAAGCCAATACTAAGAACATTTTCAGTTCAGTATACCTAGAGGAATGTCATATTTCTTGTAAACCTAGAGCATAACAATGGTCTTTGCTAGAGGGGTTTATGCTGAAATGGCCCTTGATGGGGGTTGATACTGCCATAGAGAATGTCCTCTGACTTAAGATGCTGTGTGATGCTTTGTGGAATTTGAGTTCCAGGTTGGGTGAAATTACTTGTCTGTCCTTTTGTCTCCATTTGGCATATTTTCAGGTTATTATTGGTCAATTCAGTTAAACGACTAAATAAACTAAGTAAAACTGGTTAAGTACTCTACTTTGTCATCATGTATGCTAGGCCTTACTTGGCCAATTTCTTTGTGGATCCACTTCCCCAGTCATAGACATGTTTGCATAGTGCTTTTAAAGTCTTCATAGGCCTGCGTGTAGTAGCCTATCAATATTAGTCTGATTGCGGGATCACAACTTCACTTAAGAACTATTACAAAAACTGATATCAGATGTGAACTGTGAGTACCTTTTGATTCGTTTAAACTGGTGTTTTAGCAGTGGTGTGTCACGGATCCATCTCTGCAAATTTTGACCATTCAAATGGTAAATCCTGAGTGGCAATGCATGAAATCCACAAATAATCTTATAAATCGAAGAAATCAATTAGTTTGAGGGGGGGCTGGATTAACCCCTGATCCGCATAGAGTAGCCCTATAATGTGACTTATGTTAATGGAAACGGGTTTGCAATTTTATTAGGTGTTTCCCTTCAAGTTGCCCTGACAACCTAATGTCTTGATCCCCCAGCTGTTCACAACTCCTCCCTTGATTAGGACCTTCACACAACCCCCTGTGGAAAGGATTTTGTGTGAATGCAGCCACAGCCTCATCCTCCTGTCTGCCAGACCTAGTCCACACATGCAGAATAACATTATATTACTGGGATGTCAAAGTCCGTTTGAGTCAGATTCAAATCTTACCCCCATCAGTATCCTATAGTGACTATTCTGCAGAGAAACCTAGTAAACCCCACCCCCTACAAAATGTAAAGTTTTTTGTAAAGCCATAAGGAGCAATACCATCCAGCTCCCTTCAAAGAGCCATTATTCCCCATCACTACTACTGATGAGTTCAGTCAGGTATGAAGCGCAAGAAAACATGCAGCTGAAGGGGCTCCAGGAGCAGGACTGTAAATCACAGTTGCGTGCCTTTGCCATTGCATTGCAAAACCATTGAAACACACCATTATTCTAACTGCTTTAATTACAGTGCTTTTCTGTCAAAATCAAAGCTGAGAAAAGTTGACATGTAAAAAATAAATCATTCATGTTAAGGAATCACACTAACAGACAATCTACAAGATCAACACAGTTTTGAACTCCAAGTCAAGCAATGTAAAGCGAACTCCAAGAGGTTGTTTGTCAGACCAAAAAAAACAAAAAGATTTGTTGCTTCAAGTTTTCTGCATCACGCATAATCTTATAGTAATGTGATAAATCATTCAATAGGTATCTAAAGCTATCAAACAGTACACTTGTAACAGTTGACTTGGAGACCATACCCAGTAGCTTAACAAGTACACTCTAGCACTGTATTGGTAGAATCAATCAGATATTTCATATTGCTATAAACATGCCACATTCCACATTGAGGGTCATGTACTGATTTTGAGAAAAGGCATGAGAAAAGCCATGGAGGCCTAGAGAAATCAGCCACGAAGGTGATCACCCTGAACAACATGTATGATGGTTATTTCATTGCAATGCTTATATATAGCGATGTGTTAACTGACCAATCTTACAGGGGCCCCATAAGTCTTAGGCACCAGTTATCAAGGGCAATGAGCACTGAGCAGGCTAAAAATGTAAACAATCAAAGCCCCACCCACTCCTTCACTACCATGCAGTTTTGCTCATTCAGGTTCTTTAACAAGGCAGAACATGATTAACCTGAGACACAATGATGTTCTCCTACACAAAAGCAGGTGAAGCAAAGGCCATCACACCTCACCTAACCTTGACAGCCCACACGTAAAATGCATAGAAATCACCCCAAAACACCTTTCAATAGCATCCAATGATATATAAAGCTCAACAATTGATAGGTTCCGACTAGAAGTCCTATTTGTAGCTGGATCATAAAAAGATCACTTGCTGTTAACAGGACACAGTGTAACTACGGTATCAACAACTGTTTCATAGTTCATTATGTTTATATGATAGTCATAATTAAAGGAAAGGAAAAGTAGCAGGTAGTGTGTCTGTACAGTATCCACTGGCATCTTGTATTTAGTTTTAATGATTACAACTGCTCCTCTTTTCAGTACATGTGCAATGTTACATGAGTTTCAGAGGAGATTATATCCATAAAGGCATCAACTAACAGAGAGAGGAGTGCTTAAAATGACTGATTCCTTTAGAAAGGTTGCTGCTGTTCTCCCTTTTCCACACCTGTTAAAGGGTTATTAAATAACAAAAGTTAGGAAATACTGAGTAAGTTACATATTGCATATGAGTGCATCAGGCAGCCCCATACCAAAACAAGACTATTTACATTAAATAAGAGACCTGACGGCTAAAACTCGTTCATCTTCTCACTAGTAAAATATTGCCGTGACCGGACATGAGATGAGGGGGGCGTCTGCCACCCTTACATTTTAAACCCCATAGTAGCTTGATTTTCCAACATGAGGAGCCAGAGAGATGGAAAGGAGGAGACAGAGCAAATAAGAGATGGGACACACAGTCATCATTTCTGGTTCTTCAGCTGATTGGAAAGCCAGTCTAGTCCTTCATACAGGCCGTCACCACTGGTGGCACACGTGGCCTGGATGTACCAGTTTCTGTGGCGCAAGGAGTGCAGTCCCAGTTTGTCTGTGATCTCAGCAGCGTTCATGGCATTCGGGAGATCCTGTGGAACAGACACAATTCTCTCAAACGAGGTAGCAGCACAGAGCATCGCACTAAATATTAGTTCAACAATGGCTACACTGCAAAGAGGCGAGAAATGGATACCTGTTTGTTGGCGAATACTAATAAAACTGCTTCTCTGAGCTCATCCTCAGCTAACATTCTCATGAGTTCCTCGCGAGCTTCATTGACACGCTCTCGATCATTACTGTCCACAACGAAGATAAGACCTGAAGAGGAAAGCTTATTATAGAGCAGCTCATCTCAACTTTTCTCCTAAAAAAAAAAAATCTTCAAGTTTTAGCAAAGCTTACCCTGTGTGTTCTGGAAGTAATGACGCCACAACGGTCGAATCTTATCCTGACCACCTACATCCCAAACTGTGAAACTGATGTTCTTATATTCCACAGTTTCTACATTAAAACCTGTAGGACAGAGAAAACAGTACAATTGCACAGAGAGATTATTTCAGGCATCTGTAATTTTAAGAATTACTCAAAAAAAAATCATGATTAATTCATCAATTTTTCATAATGTACGGACAATGTATAACAATCTTTAAGGTCTTAATACTCGAGTGACTCACCAATAGTAGGAATAGTGGTGACAATTTCACCGAGTTTGAGCTTGTACAAAATAGTAGTTTTGCCAGCAGCATCAAGACCAACCATGAGAATTCGCATCTCTTTTTTGCCAAAGGCTTTAAACAAGCTGGCAAATAAGTTACCCATGGTTCAGGTTCAAAGATGTATTTGCTCCTCTGAAATCTGCTGTGTGGGGAGACATAAATTGAACAAACACATCACCACAAGCACACGACATATTCTACACAATAATCTTGCAAAGCTGAGAGGGGGGGAAACATATTTGCAATCATTCTAGCTAAAATTCATGACCTACAGAGCAGGTGGCCTCGCTTTATTTCACTCACGGCAGGTTTTCATGGCAGGGTAAATTAACGTTAGCTCTGAGTAAGATAGCCAGATTGTACAGGGCTATGCGGAATAACTTAGTTGTTATATCACCACACTGGTCTAAAATAATGGTAAAGTAATGTGCACGCTTCTAGTTTATAACACCCTATTTCAAACCAAGAATGCTGAGTATTCAAAGAGTTAATTCACTAATGATGACCAGCTCACTTTAGCTTGCTAGTATTTGAATGCAACCTTCATATAGCTTGATACCTAATACACCGTTTTATTTCAAATGCCACTATATTACTGTCTGAATCAGCCACCAAACGTTTCTCAACTATTCTGTAAGATAATAGAATGTAAGGAAAGGAAGCAATGCCGTTTTCGCTTGCGGAACTAGCTCCGTTGCCACTGGTTCTAGCAGAGCATGCTAACTACCGTTAGCCAATGTATTGAGATTATGACGTTAGCTCGCTAGCTGATGTATAGCTTATAACCGATGTTATGTAGCTCATTGCCAAACCAAATCCATCAACGCCGGAAACGAAATCTCATTTTCACACCACGTTCACACGGTTACTTTCTAGGTCAATGACATTGTTTACTAAACGTACCTAAACGATACTGTCAAAGACTATGTAAAGCTAGCGAGCTAGCATAACCCGCTTGCAGACAACAAATCTCAGACGTGTAACGAGTCGCGACTTTAACATTTAACGCCAGGTAGCAAATAGGCATTCAAGACTGTTTATACCCCCTTGCGTAGAGCTTTTGAACAAATGTTGTACCAGTTTCAATACAGTGTAGGTATATTCTTCTACAAATAATTTCTTGTCTTACTATTTGCTTGTTTCCTCTGTTTGTATGGATTTCAAGGCGTTCCCTTCCTCAAAATGGCGATTTGTCGGCCACGTCAACACGTCCGTAAGCAGCTAAGCATGAAACTCTGTCTACTCATCACTAGTACCTCTTTGTGGGGTGGAGGACCAATTTTGTTGAAGTTGAGAAACATCCATCCTCATGTCGTTAGAGGTTTGTTGCTTAACTTATCTTCTTAATGAAGATGCAACTGCAACATGCACTGAACATGGTGTGACATGGCACCTAACTTACTCTGCCCTTTTCACACTTTAAGATAGATATTTTTTTAAGCTACCAAATCTATATTCTTAACTGTAAATGCAACTGCAAAAATGTGCATTTAAAACGTGTTATAAATTGTAGGCCTATTTTACACTTAAAATTATTTTTTAATTCCAGGTTACTATTTGAAGAAATTAAATTCATATCAGGCCTGCGATCAATGAGCAAAGGTGTTTATTTTGTTAGGCATTGCAGACTACTCTCATCTTTATGTTGACATGCGTCTCTAGATATCCGGATAGCCAGGCGTACTATTCTGAAAGAGGTAAGCTTGATGGAAGGTTTCACATCACACAGTGATTTACTCAGTAGGCTTAGAGGCCGTTAGACTCACAGATTTGCCAACCAAAACAAATAAATATGCAAAACAATGTAACACAGCTCCTTGCCACAACATATGAACACAGTGCATCTTTCAAACTTGCAATAGTTATGAATTGAGCCTGTCATTACACAACCACCGTGTCTCTGTGCATGACGGGTCTTGCCCTCCAGGTGCTCTTAGTAGTTTAATGAACTGCTTGGACGTGATATTGCTGCTCCTCCTATGCATACAAAGGCACATATTCATGTTGGTAGACCTGTAATGCTAGCAGAATAAATTGAGGGCAAGGGACATGGATCTCTCAGACAGTTGGCTTTTTATGATGTATTCTCACGGTCTAAGGAAAGCAGCTGTTGCCATTCTGGGGGTGGAGGCCATCGACCCAGCCTTGAGTCTCCTCCTGGCTGGCACAAGAATCAAACCCTCAGACCGTACAAACACACAGTGCCCTTGTATGCTGAGAACTTAACTTCATGCAAGGTGCTAATGTGACAGAGATGCACACAAATTTGACACATTTTCACACACCCTGTTAGAATACAGCAGAAGTCTGCATAAAAATATCACAATATTCTAAGTGGCATGTTTTCAGTATCCCGTGCCTGCAGATGGTGTGATGACAGCCACATGCTTGTAGCAATTTAAACATGAGTAAATAATTGATGTTTATGTCATCTTTAGCCAGTGGCAGCACAGTTGGAAGACATGCCACTTGTGTCTGTGACTGTGGTGTGTGTTGGACCACAACAAACCTGCATATGATTCTGACCATGGCACCTTCATTTGTGCTTTTGGCCAGCTATGCCCTGAAAATACTCATCACAATGGCTAGTATCACAGTTAAGAAGAGGTTTTTATGTGCTGGCAAAATGTTACTCTTCTTTCCATTTTTGGCATGATTTATATGTGCATAAGTATAATTTTATAACCTGAGGTGTGTGCAGGAGATAGCGGTGCCAGAATCAGAATATCTGCCTCCATCTCTGTCCTTGTTAGATAATTCATTGCCCTGTGCAAATGTGTTTGCACACTGCATGTACTATAGATTCAGTTTGACATGCTGGTCAAGAGTCAAAATATGAATGTATGTTTGTGTATTCTTTAAAACAACTGCTTTGTGCTTTGATTTTGCAACATTAGCCCAAATTGTAAACTACCAAAACCTAAATCATAAATGGAAAAGAAAACAAAATGTTCATCAAATGTGGAGGAGGATTTCCAAAGAGAGCTGTGATCCATTGAAAGAGGCCTTTATATAATGCTATTGCGAGAAATATTTGGATTCATTAAATGGAATTGCACATGCAAACTATTACTTTTTTATATGAGATGTGGAAAATATACCATCACAGCACCAACTTCAATCAAAAAAATGTGGAATATTGTGTTAGTGTTCATAGACCTTTGACTGTCAAAAATACATTCAGACATTCACCTTGTTGACTCAGTAAAGGTGACCTATCGCCTCCCATAGGCCAAAGAGACACACAGCATCCAAATGTAAAAAATGGTTAAAATATGTCAAAAATTGACATATGAATGAATAATTTATGACTATGAATGATTAAGCTATTCCAATAGCAGTTCTTGCGGCCCAATAATAATGATTTGTTTATAAAGTGTTTTAACTAATTTGTATTGAGTAAAACTGATGTAATGATTCATTGTTAAGGACCATTAATCTCATACGAAGTCAAACTATATGTAGGGTTCCTTGTAGTCTATTTGTCTTTGTTTAAGATTGTATTGATTTTTTTCTCTACATAATTCAATATAAGTAATTACCCAAAGCACCACACCTCTGGAATGATTCTAGTGTTAATAAACCATCATATATTTTGAAATACATGAATGCTCAGACAATATATACAGTGTTCTTCTGATCTATTAAATATTTCGCACAATCAATTTATTGCTCAATATAACGTCAACGAGCCTAAACTGAGGTTAATAAGCAGCTCAAATTAGCGTTGCTTGTGCTACTTTTTTATTCTGTAGATAGCAGACATCACTAATTCTCCAGTTTTCATTAAGACCTCCTGTGAACAGCTCTAGCAGCTTTCTGATGTTGTATATCATGACCCTGCATGTTTGTCCACTGAAGCAGTGCCGATTCAGTAAGAAAACTTGGAAAAAGACAACATGTTTTCATATATAGGAAAGTCATGTTCACCAAGCATACAAATAGCTACAGCTGTATTAGTTGGGAGGTCTGTTAAAACAGAGGACACTCCTGAGTATAAAGCTCTGTCACAAAAGTCAGTGACAGGTCTTACTGAAAGCTCCTCAATACCTTTACCCCCAGAAAGGAAGAAACGTGCAGCTGAAAGTAATGCGAAAAACTTGAATATTAATACAAATAATACGTCAATTACATGGTTCATGAAACTGGAAAAAAATAGAATGGCATAGCACTGCATAGCAGCAGTGTTTCTAGGTAAAATGATAATCCTGATAGAAAAAGTGACATTAGATGATTTGTCTCACAGAGGGTATGTTGCTGAAATGTAACAGGCACACCTGCATGGCATAATGTCATCTTTAAGTTATATGTTCCATTTTATTATCATTTTTCACCTGCAAACTTAGCCTCAGGTATCAAGACGAGACAGCATCTTTAGATGTAAATCAAGAGACACATCCTTTAGTGAATTCATAAAGGCAAGTCTCACAAACTATTGCCTATGATTCTGTAGTTTGGGATGTAAACACTAGCTACTACCCACAGTGTATGACGCAAACAAATGGATCGATTATGCATGTAACAAATACAGAATGAATAAATACATCTACTGCATTTAGGTCTTATTTAATCATATTCAACATGCCAGTTAAAATATTAAAACCGGTTCTTGTAGAAGATTCTTGGTGTCATTTAAACTCATACAAACAATTACATAATAGAAACAGGTCATGTCATAATTTGCACAATTCATCACCATCCATCAGGTCTTTACATACCCTGGGCTGTTGTCAAAGAATAGGTTCCCCCCATGGCAGCAGTAACTCTCATGTACGATTCAGTAATCCAATTCTTCTCCTCTGTAAAACCTAATGATACAGGTCTGCCCAAGTAGGTCTTATAACAGAGGAGCCTACATCTTCAGAAAATCCCTCCAAAAGCACACACACACACACACTTCTCTTTCTCTTTCTCTCTCTCTCTCTCTTTCTCTCTCTCTCTCTCTGTCTCTCTCTCTCTCTCTTTCTCTCTCTTATTTCATTTCCTTTTATATGTTCCAATACAGTGAGGTGAAATCACTGCTTTAGGAAGTGTATGGAAAAGTATAGATATCAGAATGAGCCAGCAAATGAACTGGCACAAACTATGGTGTAAGTCATCAATCTCAGAGGCGTTACTTAGTTGTCTGGTCATTTCAAAGACAAACGGAGGAAAAGCCTTGGATTTCTCCGGTGGCCTCATTGAGGAGTTAGGCTGGTCAGGGTGGACTTGAATGGAGGAAGACCGCCAAGGGACAAAACAGGCCTCGCAGTAGGAAGTGGGGCTTGTGGCTCAGTAGGGAACCACTGCACCCCCCCGGAGATGGAGCTTGGAAATGAGAAAACCTCCCAGTGAGGGGCTTGAGAACAGCGGGCTCTTGGCATGAGGGTTCTTATGTGTGTGTGTGTGTGTGTGTGTGTGTGTGTGTGTGTTTGAGTGGGTGTGTGTGTGTGTGTGTGTGTGTGTGTGTGTGTCTGAGTGTGTGTGTGTGTGTGTGTGTGTGTGTGTGTGTGTGTGTGTGTTGGAGTGTGTGTGTGTGTGTGTGTGTGTGTGTGTGTGTGTGTCTGAGTGTGCTTGTGCCTGTGCCTGTCAAAAGGATACTCTGGCCTCATAAGCGAAGCATGGCCCTTATGAGACGAAACCAATGGCAGGCAGTGTGTGTGGATTTATAGCAAACCCTCCCCGGAGAGCGAGGGGTGCACATCATAATAATCTTGAGAACAATGACAATGCCCATATCATGCGCTTCTATTGTGAGCACCAGGAGAGGCACTGGAGACAAGAGCGCGTCTGTGAGGAGCACAATGGGCCCAGGCGAGGCCGGCAGCATGGGAACACAGGACAGGCGTGGATACTTCCCCCTGCACCCAATCTGCCCGAAGATGCCCAGGGCCAAGTTCCGAGGTGGTGCGGGGCAGGAAACAAACGAAACATTATGACGACAACCCCTGTGGTTGCCATGAGAGGGTCCATGCTGGCTCTACCCATTGGCAAACAGAGTCGCTGGGCACTTTACCCCACGCCTCTCTCAGCAGGGGGCGATGTGGAGCGAGACGGGTTGGGGCACCAGATAAATGAGCCCCACGGTGTCGGCTGCCAATCACTTTTGTGTGGCGATTGTTGGTGGCTTGAAAAGGTCGTTAAGGGGATTTACATAACATTTTGCATTCGTCCCTGGTCACATAAGGAAATGCGCTTCGCCCTACGCTAATTCTCCATGTGGACCATGTCGTCAGATCAGGAACTTTCTGGCATGCCTCTAGCAACGCAGAATTTTCTAGGCAGAGTATGGCAATTGGGATGATGTTGATTGCCGTTATACATCTTAAACTACTGCACTTTTGCCATATAACAAAAATTGTTCAACATAACACTTAAAAGCAAGTCTAATTCTGTAGGTATTACTTTTCGTCTTGCCATGATGCAATAGAAAGAGAGTAAATAAATCATCTCCAATACCTATTTTTTTGTCATCATCATTTTAATTGGTTAATTGGATGCTCAATTAGCCGGCATATGTTGCACCCTCTGGTGGTAGTTTTGACACAATGTCAAATAGAGCTGACTGACTGTTGTAGTCTGCCGTGTTTGTATTGTTGGAAATTTCACTTCGTAATATTTCACTTCGTTATTTACCAAGATCATCTAAGAAACCAAATACAAAGAAGGCTATCATACACAATTATGCAATGTTTAACAAAGCTTGAAATTCATGCATGATGCTAGTTCACCAAAACCAGTCGGACAGAAATAAATGATTCTCACAGTGAATTTACACAGATGCAGGCCATCCTGTGAATATTTCATGTTAAAGTTCCTTAGGGCCATGCCCTACGCTCATTTCCCCCACAGTGTGTCTTAACAAGGGCACTAAACAGAGGATTTACATGCCCCAGCCCTGGTTATACCTTCATTAAACAAAATCATCTGAGGCTAGCGAGAAGAGAGTGTAAACTTAACCCATCCTTAGGCTGGATAATGGTCTGGTATTTACAGCCTGTCAAAGCAGACTCTGCGGAGACTAGGCCCTGATTCAACTGGGGGGCATCAAAGGCACCTCCACTTGGCATGGTGTCCTGCATTGTCACTTTGATGCTAGGTGATTTGTAGCCCATCCTCATTCCTCATTTCTTTATTTCCAGTCACGGTTAAAGCATCCAGAAAACTGACAGGCAGCTTCTGGATTCCCCTTGTAGGATTAGAGAGAGAGCAGGGCACTGAGGAAACTTTGATTCGGACTCCACGGCAGTTTGGGCGTGGGTTCTTTTTTAGTTTTGAAGTTGACTCCTCTCCAAGAACGATTAGGGATGTGACATTTCCATCCAAAAGTGTTTGAACAGGGTACGAATCATCTTCTGGAGTAAGATTTCTGCTGAACTCTAATTGTTCAGTCTGTGGTCAGAGCTGTCCTCCACCACGATCACAGAAAGAATTGAAATCAGAAAACAGACACTTTTGATCTGAAAGTAAATCTCTGACGTCCTTAAAAGGGACTGTTGTTTATTTACCCTCTACATAAACACTAAACCTAAATGTGACACGATTATATAAACCGTTACGCATATTTTGTACCCTTCCTCTATGAACCAGTAAGTACAGAGGAATCTCAGTGATCTTAGTGTCACTTGAAATTAGTGTTTTGTTGCATGTCTCTAATCCAACATCTGAACCTCTGGCGCGGGGGCATTGCGCATATTTCTCTGTGTTGTTTTTGAGTGCACCTGTCTACCTTAGGGCAAAACAAAATACCTCAGTAGCTGCCAGGCTGCTGTGGCCTCTCTTTTTCTGGCTGATGCGCTCGGCGGTGGAGTCTCGGGGAGCTTGTCTGTTTCGCTTTGTTGAACCTCGTTGACAGGCCAGCTGACACTCCTGATGGGGTCACAGGTGTCGGAGATACTAGTGAAAGTGGGATTTACAGATTATGGGCCAGATGAATGGGAAAGGAGGGCCGTTGTAATTACAGAGGATGTTTCTGTCATGGAGACCTCCTCTTTGTGATGATCACTATGCCCTTGCATTGATGGGAGCATTGGTACATTTGCTTCAAATGACACCCAAGGCTGATTTTATGATAGACAAAAGTGTAGGCACAATGCTCTCCGTATGTGGCCTACAAAGAAAGAACTCTTCATGATGGCACAGTGCGATTGTGCAGTAGGGCGCCTGTGTGTTTGTGTCTGTGTGTGTTTGTGTTCCTAGTGAACGTGTGTGTTTTTATATTATGGTTGTCAGCAATTGGGACCACCAAAATCTAGCAATTCAGAACAAATGCCATTGGATCGAAATAATGGCACAAAGCAGGGTAAAGTCTCAAATCCTGGTTAAGACCCTCCATCTTTCAAACTAAACTGGATCACACCAAGAATCCATTATCCTTTTATCCTGTTCAGATCCACTAATCCCAAGGCCATTTTCCTTCCTTTTCTCTTTTTCTCCTTTTCTCATCTCAAACAGCAACTGTGTGGTTGTCCGGCAGAGGAACGTTGAGAATTTGTGGACTCCATGAAAAGAAAGTAACTATATCTAAGACATGAAGAACAGCTTGACGGAGCCAAGAATGCAACTGGGTGTCTTTAAATCCCGTAATGAGATGTTTAGTGAAGGGATCTGGACCAATTTTGCTCGGACATGGAGACTAATGAATTCTTCAAGGGGAGAAAGAGAAATATTGTGTTTGGGTGGGAAAGAGCACTTGAGTGGAGACATTTTAAGTCCATTTGCAAGACAGAGGCAGCCAATTGTGAACTTTCATCAAATTGCATTAACATTTTAAACTGAATTAACCATAAGGGCTTAAGATGCCTTTTTTGTTCCTTGCTGTCCCCTATTTATGTAAGTGTGCACATGGAAAACATGATATACATACATACATAAATACATACCAAAAAAAAAAAATGCATAGATATATAGCATTTTTTTTGTTACTTGTTTCAAAGCTTGCAATCTGCAATAGGAGAAAATATAATTACCAAATTAAATTTCTAGTTAGCCACCCACATGTAAACTTCCCAGTGTGACATGCCCTGCTGTGGAGAATGAATGGGGACTGTCTGCATTATCTGTCACTTCAGTGGTTGTGTTGAGTGCATTAGTTAATAAGGCCTCAGTGAACTGCTGAATATCTGCCGGACCTAATCTTTTTAAATTAAAGTACTTCTGTGGAGGCAAGGCTGATGAACCAGTGAGAACAGTAATAACATGTAGGAAATCAAAACCTGAAAAAAGATTGAAAGTTTTAGGTTTGAGTTAAAGAAAATCAACTTTATTTATAAGTAAAGCTGTTTGTTGTTGTTTCTTGTTCACAATTCCCTCTAAGCCTGACCATCAGTAAACATGAATACATTTGTAATTACCCTTGTAATAACTGAGTAACTACATACAGTGGGTAGGTGAGTGAGGAGGAACAAAAAAGTCTCCCTCTGTTTTCATTAAACAAGTGCTACCATTCATTTAGCATGCTTGCTCCTCTAAAAGGCACGCTCATTCCTCTCAGCATGAGAGGGGGGCTGGCCTGGCCGGCATCAATAAAAACAGCACTAAAATGCAATTACAGTGCTGTGAAGAATGGGACTACTTAGTAATTTGCTGGGTAAAACTGAGGAGATTGCAGGTCTGGGGTGCTTGGAATTCTCTGCTTGCCCTGCAGTGTGGGAAAAGCAGTGGGAAGGCAGGCACCACCCTTTGTGAAGTAATTACTGGAACTAGCGGAGGACAGCTCCAGTCCCAGCTAATGATAACCCTACTCCTCCTCTCCCTCTGCTAGCCACCTTGAAATTGATACACCCTCCAACACGCAGCCAGCCACACACACACACACACACACACACACACACACACACACACACACACACACACCCCACACACACACACACAAACACACACATAGAGATTAATGGAGGACTTTTTACATCATCATTCATCACTTTTAGCTTTCTTTCAGTCCACACATATGTTTCAGGTTTATATTAGCAATAGGTGGTGAATTCAGTCCAACAACAGCATTTTCTAATTTTCTACTTAAAATAAAGTTCTCCTACAAAGTCTCTCCTAATGTCGCCTACCTAAAGGCTGGTGGCCTTTTTCGTCCGTAAACTAAACCAAACATTCAACATTCTGAGAAGAGGGGGGGATCTGAGGCCTGTCATTACTGAAAAAGCCTGCACACCACAGCATGAGGTGAAATGGTGACAGGCGCCCCCCAACCCTGCCCCTGCCCCTGCTCTGTCTCCCCCCGTCTGTGTGACCTCTGGTCAACCTCTGCCCTTCCTCCCTCCCCCCCTTTAGCTGAAGCAAGACTCTTCAGCTCACCTGCCTGTGGCCAGCCCGTTATCAGCAGCATCTTGGCTCTTACTGACGGGGTACAGTAATTACGGTGGCTCTTTGCTCTGGGTCTGGAGCTACTCCTCCCAGCCAATGACGTGACATCACTGTGGTCACGAAGAGGTTGTTCTTCTTGAATCATGTACAAATTCATCACATAACAGTGCATCATGCAGTTTGTGTAAAATGTAAAATGTCCAGTGTTCAAATAGCTTACACAATGCATGGGAGCAAATGTAGAAGTAAATAACAGCATGAGGGTCTGTGAAGTGTCCTGTATGGTGTGCACTACGCCACGTTGCTTTTCTTAAAATGTGATCATCAACTGTCTAAGGTATATGTTATCCTTCCAAGTATTATCCTCCTAGTTTGGGATTGCCAAAATTCTCTCTGGAGACTTTAGATATGTAGTCTGCGGAGGGACTCCATAGAGCACTGTAGTCTGTGCCGAGATCAAATTAAATTGTACCCGGTTTGAACATTAAGACTGGAAAACAAACAGATTAAGATCTAAATTTTGCACCCTGCTTGATTTTTGTCTGTAACAGTAATGAGGTGATAGCTGTTTGATAATGCTAGGCTGTCAGTGGCTGTATTGATAATTCTGCTTGTGATGTACCACATGGCATCCCCTCTTGTTCTAGTGTGTAACCTGAACCGTTGACAGCGAGTCCCTCTCCTTGTGATCTTTTGCCTGGCCGTTTGGTCTTATTTGTCAGACGAGTGGTTCTGTGGATATACTGTTCATTCCTCCCTCGAGGGAAGGAACGTATACCTCTGCCCTCCCCTACCCCCTTGCTTTCGTGTGAGCAGCCACCCCTGCTCAACTTTGCTTTCTCTCTCTCTCTCTCTCTCTCTCTTTCTCTCTCTCTCTCTCTCTCTCTCTCTCTCTCTCTCTCTCTCTCTCTCTCTCTCCCCCCCCCTCCCTATGACTAATGTCCCCTTGTAAGCACAAAGGTGGCAAAATTCTTTTGTTCACCTCAACAATACAAACAAGCACTTCAAACAAAGTAAGAGTACTTCACAGGTGCCGTCACACGCTTCTGATGATGGGTCTCCCCCTCGGGAGAGGCAGCCTTATGACCCGCCTCAGTACCTGCAGGTGACACACACACACAGGTGGCTGTGCTGCGCAGGGGCTGACGTCTGTGGCACTCTCCAGGCAGCTGTGTAGCAGAGGAGAAAGAGCATGTCAATAGCTGTGTGACAGAGACTTTTTATGGTGTGTGTCTTCATGACAGGTCTATTCGAGAATGTGGTTGTGACTGTCACGTGGGTTCATGTCACCACAGAAGATGAGTACTGCACAGTGTTTTATTTGTACCTATTATAGCCAGAATTATAATCAGTTGATTGATTCCCTGGGCAATATAGCAAACATAAGTAAATATTTGGACTTTGATGTAGGACACAGGATTATGCTGCAAAGGACTACATTTGTAGCTGAAAGTTTATCTTCAAACTGTTAACATTCATTTTAAACTATCCAGCTCAAGACTGTCCAAAAGGCAGCAGCACCATAGCGGTGGGGTTGTGTTGTGGTGTAATGTGTCGTGTGGAGGAGTGGAGGAGTGGAGGAGTGGAAGAGTGGAGAGCCTGCTTCTGCTGGGGCCAGATAAAGCCCCTG
This sequence comes from Sprattus sprattus, assembly GCF_963457725.1. NCBI lineage: Eukaryota > Metazoa > Chordata > Actinopteri > Clupeiformes > Clupeidae > Sprattus > Sprattus sprattus. Next base: position 3,299,004 of record NC_137923.1, read on the forward strand.
GCTCTGAGCTGACATGCATACGCACATCAAAACACTCACTTCAAAGTCTCGTGCACAACAAAAAACCCACACACTACTGAAACAGCTCTCTGAGGCCTCTCCATCCGCAGCCCTGTAAACCAGCAACACTTTGACCTGTGCTGGACCATCCTGCCTGGATACTTTTCACATAGTTCAGTGTGCACTGTTCTTGAGAGAAAACTATTTTGTAAAAACTTCTACCAGACACACCTAATACTGAATGTTTTGGTGATATAATTTGAGACATTTCTATGCACTCGTCGTCATAGTGATGTCAATTGCGTGTTTATTTCACATTCACACATTTTCCTTTATTGAAGCTCTGTCTTTATATTATGAAGGTGTAACCTACAGAATGCAATGTTTTCAGACTTATGATGATAACTTGGCACGTTAAAAATATACATGAATACAGAGGATTATTTGAGAACTTTAAAATGTTATGTTTCTCTCAGGACTATGACTCCACTCATTTCTATGGATGACAGCAGAAGCCCTGAAAACTGTGTTGAATGTCACACTGCTTTGACTGATCATGTGCCATTTCTCTTACCTTAGAAATGAAGCACAAGCTGTTCGAGTTGCCACCGTAGGTGTGGTGTCTCAAAAGACAGATGAAATTCCTGTAAAAACATAGCTGAATGGTGGCAAATGACCTCTCCTCTAGTCATTAGCTCAGTTGTATTCAGTTAATCCTAATTCTATGTGTGAGACCCATGTGCTTTCAGGCAAACATATCTAAATAGACAAGCCATCAAAACAGATCATACAGTAAAAACACCACAATTATGTTGTGCTATTTGCCACCTTGGAGAGGTAGCTTACCATCTCAGAACATGTTACACAGTTTTCCAACTGAACAGTGCTTGTGCTACCCACCAAATACGCAAAAAAAAAGTTTACCATAGAAGTAAAATATGCACCTTGATATTTAACTATTTGTACGCACGATGAACATGAATGGTAACTTTGAAAAAATAAAGTATACGAATGTCTGTATAGGTCTATGTTACAACTATACCCCAAGGTTCTTTTTAGTGTATTCCTAGGAATCCAGTGCAAATGGTACACTATCCTAGTTATGATGTGAATATGCAGCTGCCAACTTCAAGCTTTGAGATCAAAAGCCTGTGGTGGAGTGATACAAAAGGACTGTTTGAGCAGAAGTGTGACTTGAGTGATTGTTTCTGTTGTTGTTGTTGTTGTTGCTTCTCTGGCTATTCCACATTGCGTAAGAGGCACTTTGTATTTGGGCTCTGTCTCTTCCTCAGAGGGGAGACAGGTTTATTGAAATGCACAGAGACTCCATTGTAACAGCCCAGTGGAATCCTCTCTCTCTCCAACAGGAGCAAATTCAAGGCATAAAAAGAGGCGGAGGACACTGATTGCTATTAGGCCCATTGTCTCCCATTTATATGGTTATTGGGTGGTGCCACTTGGCTGGCTGACTGTGTCAAAGTTCTCACACTCCTGGTGCCATCTCCCACACTGAGGCTGGTGTTGCCTCCTATGGCAACTATCTGCTAACAATGTGTATCTCACGTTGGTGACAGGCTTGTTTGGTGGGTTTGCTGGATGGAAGGGGGACAATTTCCTTCGGCCCAAGGACGGCGGAGGCTGTTGGGCTGGGTTTCTGTTCACCCTGTGAATTTTGTGTGTTGTTTCTTTTGTTTTATTTGGTGTGTGTTGGTTTCTCCCTCCGTCTGTGTGAAAGGGGTAAGGTTGCCGAGGTTATTGTCAGTCGGTGACAGGAAGCCCTTCACCCGAGAACCGCCACGCATCTGCTTCCCCTGGGGCCTGGAGCTCCAGACGGGAGAGGTACCTTCTCCTCAGGTCGTGTGCTCTGGTGATACTCAGATAACAACAGTCCACTTGGCCTGGCCGCAGCAACACTTCCTTTCAATGCCATATTTTCTTAATCTTTTAAAGATCTTTTCTTTATCTTGGTTTTCTTTATACTTTGTCTAAAAAAAAGTCTCTCAAATCTCTATTTCACAATCAGCGACATCAAATCAGCAATGGCCTTCTTTCTGCCTAAGCATAATCCAGTTATTTTTAGTTGTCTGCACTCTGGTGGGCCACCATAGCGTATAGTCTTTGTCAGCCATTTATGCCATTGGGCGTTCCAACTGCTGTTCCCATCAGCTCAGAGTATGAATACCAACGTCATGGCTAGAGGCATAAATGGGAGCCACCCCTGTGCACCCAGGAGGGGGCTGTGTGTCAATATATTTTGGGATACTGGTGTTATAGATAGTTCAGCCTGGGCCACTGGTTGGGACATTGTGAGAGAATGAATGAGTTATCAGGGGTCCCGGCTCAGCTGTAGTGTTGGTGGCCTCTATTCACGTCAGGCCAATAATCTACTGCAGTCAGCTCAACTCAACTCAACTCAGCGATCCTTCGCTGCTCACGCTTCTCCTTCTCCGTCTCACGTCTCTCCTCCGTCTCACGTCTCTCCTCCGTCTCACGTCTCTCCTCCGTCTCACGTCTCTCCTCCGTCTCACGTCTCTCCTCCGTCTCACGTCTCTCCTCCGTCTCACGTCTCTCCTCCGTCTCACGTCTCTCCTCCGTCTCACGTCTCTCCTCCGTCTCACGTCTCTCCTCCGTCTCACGTCTCTTCTCCGTTTTCTCCCATCCCTTCAAGGGCTCAGCAGCTCGCTGTGGCCACTCAAAAGATTCAAATTATTATTAGGAACATGAACTTTGTTTTGGGGGAAATCCACGGAGAATGACAGCATTGTCCCGTGTGTGGACTGTGCCCAACTTTTTAATGTGATGACTGGCATCTCTTACAGATTTTCATCTGGCCACTTTTGTTTCATATCATTCTTCAGTGATGTTTTCAGAATTTATTTGCACTGTATTTCCTTGGTCTTGTGAAGGAACAACGCTTTTGCAACTAAATGTATGACAATGCTACCCACTCAAAATCACACTAATTCTTACCAAACATGTGGTCCAAATTGACTTTCAGGTACAAATGGACGTTCAGACTCAGAATAAAAAAGCACCTCACATCTCACACACACATCTCCAATGGTGTCAAAGGGGATAATAGATTTAAGAGGTTATGGCAAAGATCATAAAGGTTTATTGATAATAAAGGTTTATTGTAAGATAGAACAGAGAAAGAGCATTTTCTTGTCAGATGTTTCCTCCTTTTAGCAATTGCATACTGCATGTGGCTATATTGACCTGTTTGAATGAAGCACTTTCTTTCGACCTAATCATTTCCCACTGTATCATTCAGTGCATCCCACTGGACACCTGCATCGTCTTGCTATCCTGTTAAACTTCCCATCCCAATGGACACCTGCATCATCTTGCTATCCTGTTAAACTTCCCATCCCAGTGCACACCTGCATCATCTTGCTATCCTGTTAAACTTCCCATCCCAATGGACACCTGCATCATCTTGCTATCCTGTTAAACTTCCCATCCCAGTGCACACCTGCATCATCTTGCTATCCTGTTAAACTTCTCATCCCAGTGGACGCCTAAAACAGTGATGCTTTTGTCATCCTAAACTTCCCATTTATAGTTGGCATATCAATGAACTGTGGATGGAAGTAAATCCTGAGTGAGTTTCATGCTTTTTCATCAATCAGAACCATGAGGAGAATTTCCATTGTCAACATAAATTATTATAAATTATTATTTCCCCCTCTCTATTTGTGACCCTCTCTTTCTCTGGTGTTGGTACCTGGTATTAAAATATTAGATGTCAAAAAAGGAAAACCAAAAACAGAAAGTGTTCCAGACAAATATTATGTACGTTTTGTTTTTTATTTTGTTATAAAGTTAACATCTATAGCTCTATTGAAGACAGTGAGACACACAGTGTGGTCTGCTTATTGTCAGTAAAGAAAAAAACAAATCAACAAAAATATAAACAAACAAAATGGGCATTGAGGTAAAACTGTTACAGTGCTACACAGAAAAAAAAAACACTGTTCAGAAAGGGATCTTTGTCAGCAAATATATAATCTTCCTAATATATACATTTATGGTCAAATAAATAATACAAAATCAGACTTTAGAAATCCATAGAAACACACAAGTAATTTATACAAAACTTTGGATTTAACGACCATGCACATAATGCAGATTGATGTTCAAAACACATAAAAACAACAAAACCAACGGCTAGTCTGATGGGGAGAACATAGAGCGCATATGGTCTGATATTTCCTAATGTCAGGAGTTTATATCAGTTCAGTAGTTTGTTCAAAGTCTGTGTCAAACAACACCTTTCAGCAAAAATCAGTAGTAGTGTGCGTGGGTCTGACCAACAAATGAATCGATTCATGTATATAGTGTAAATTCAGTTATGAGCTGATCATTGTTGTGGGCCATAAATGATTCAGACATGCATTAAGCCCATAGATGTGGCATGTACTTTAGCTATGGTTACACAACAGTCTCATACAGTAGACAATACTGTTGCATTATATAGTGCTGGACGTATTTACACCAATGTCTGGAGAGTTTGAGATTCCTGTCACATGTTGTACATTAATCACATACACCGTGAGAGGAATCTTTGTCTTTAGTGCACCTTTCTTGTGTAACCTTTCTCTTGATCAATTGCCACACAACAACAGTATAATGCTAATACTTAAGAGGGTATTTCTTAGAATAATTTAAAGTAGCATACGGAAGGATACTTATTCAAATGAGAATTCTGATTTGTCAAAGCAATCAGTAGTTTTCAAAAACCCTTCCAAAATGCTTACCCAGTACATCTGAAGAACATGTATTTCCCAAACAATGTGTTATAGTGACACTAGATTTAAGTGATAGTGACAGACATTTCATTTATGTTATGTCTATTTGGAAATCATATAGCTATATGAAAACTGAATTAGTAGAAAACTTCACATTTTAGTCAAAAACTATGGCTACACAGCATCTTTCATAGAAAGAAGAAAATACACAAACACAAAATACATACATCTAAACCAACGCATCCGTAAACATACGTGCACACCAGACACACACACACACTCACACACACACACACACACACACACACACACGCACAGTTAATTCGTTAGCAGCATTTCATGGTTGGAATTTCAATGGTGCTGCCATTGATGATTTGGGTGAATGAAGATAATTGTTGATCCTGAAGGTAACATTTAAGCAATCTAACAATTCCAGAATTCTATTGTTGACGATTGTTTGATATGTATGGAACTCGTATGAGGATTTACAGTAGTAGTTCAGAAATACATCACATGAAAACATTTGCTTGATAAAGAACAAAGTCAATATTTGAATTTGGAATTCCTCGCCATTATCATTAGTGTGGTAATCCCTATTCAACCCATTTAATACCACACAGTGGATTTTGGAACAACACTAATACTGATTTCATTTCACAACCACAAAAAAGAAGTTCTTTGCTCCCTCTCATGAAGTGCAGACCCTTCACACAGACCATTATAAATCCCTGATGGTCTTTCAATAAATCTGAGTGTCAGGTCAAACTACTGCAGCATACTTAATAAGGGATCACTTTTGTAGTAGGCATCAAGTATTAGTATTTTCATGCATCTGAATCAAGCTGTTTGGTAGAAGGGTCCAAAGTGTCTCACAAGAAGAAGATTCTTTGTTGTTCGTTGTACTTATCAATGAAACAGGTATTACAGGTCATGGGAAATAAAGAAACAAAAGCACAACTATCTGCACCCATATGCACACACGGAACCACAGTAAGTAGATACATAGACAGACAGACAAGCACAGAGACACGTGCGCACATGCATGCACACAGACAGACAGACTCAGTCAGATAAACACTAACACACACACACACACACACACACACACACATACAAACACTCACACACAAACACTCTCACACACACACACACACACACACACACACACACACACACACACACACACACACACACACACACACACACACACACACACACACACACACACACACAGAAAAAAATGCAATAACACTACATTCACTCAGGTGCAAGTGCATTCTTACCAAAAGGTTAGTATAAAGCTAACACTATTCTCAAAACAGAGACACTCACTCACTCAGTCAACATGTTTGATAACACTCACATAGGTAAAATGAGTACATTGTGCTTTCTGTGTCGTCTTTAAGCTAACGCTAATATAGTGGCACCTTTTGATAACTACCTTGTACTCACAAAATATTTTATAAAAAAGCATATTATGTGCTTTCAGTACCTTTCAGAGTAGTGAAATCGAACTTAAGCTATCACTGATGGTTTGACAAGAGATGCTATGTTGTCAGTGCAGTTTTCATCAGCAGTATTTTGATCACAAAGATTATGCAACCATTGGAATATATCACATTAAGTTGCTCCTTGTGTTTGAGGCCCATTCTGTCCAGGTGACTTCTACTTTCCCAAGGTGGACAACCGTCTTGTTTTCCTTATCCACCCTTCATTTACTCACACATGGAATGGTTATCTCTCAAAATGAAACCATACCTTGTTCACAGAGACAAAACTGCAATGCCTTCAGAAAGTCATGGCGTTCCATGACATTCAGCCTCACACATGTCCAGGAGGACCATCTAGGTGACTGCCTGGTCCTTGGAGGGTGAATCCATGAAGTAGTCAGCTTAACTTGACCAGTGTTTGTCTGTCTTTCTCTTTATCCACACGCATCTCATCCGAATGTCCCCCTGGGTGTTTGATGCCCACGCTGTTTGGTGGCCTCCACGCAACAATGAAGTTTCGTTTTGGTCAGGCATTGGGAAGGGCCACCGCGCCTTACAGGTCCTTATTTACAGGTGTGGACGTCGTACACGCGCACACACTCCTGACAGCTGACGTAGCAGCACCAGTGGAAGATGCAGTGGCATTTATCCTTGCGCTTCTCTGTCCGGGTGTTGTGGCCTCGGCCACAGCAGAGCAGGTCGCACCCGTCGATGCCGTGGGAGGTCAGGTTGCACTCGCGGTCCCTCGTGCCGAAGGAACCCGTCTCAGGGTTGGGCTCGCAGAAGTTTGGCGAGTTCTCGTAGTAGACCAGGTCCCGGTCCGTGGGAGGCTTGAAGAAGGTGTACTTGGGCCTCAGAGTCTCCACCCACCCACGAGACTCCCGGTGCTTTTCCACCACCATCTCGGAGGCGCTGTCGTACTTGTCCTTCATGTAGTCGCCGATCACTCGGAAGTCAGGCTGGGACCACCAACACGTTTTTACCTCACAGCTGCCTGACAGGCCGTGGCACTTGCACTTCAGGTACATATGGTCAGCGATGGACTGTGGGAGAGGAGAACATCACGAGTCAAAAGGCTGGAAATGCTGATAATCTGAGACTGAATACAGAATACTGAAAACAAGAATTACAAGAGGGTAAAACATTCTATGATGAAAAAGATGGTTTAATCTCAGATATATGACATAATTTATCATGTATATATGAAAAGCATATACTGCTGGTTATAGAACATGATGATGCAGTAATGTGTTGGTTAGAGAACTCACCACCCGCCCAGCTTCATTGTTTTGTCGGTTCATGGCCGAGCGAGCATCAGGCCGGTTCTCCCGGGCGTCGGCGAACTCTCGGGACACCATGCTGCCAAACTCCACGTCCTCGCTGCAGCCGCCCCACTTCCAGCCTTCTCCAGGCGGGCCCTTGTGCCGTGTGTCGCAGCCGCAGATGGTGGCCGAGCCCTCGGCACAGGAACGCGTCACGGCGAAGGCCACGCCGGCAGAGGCTATGGCGTGCACAAATGCAGACTCTCTGGTGGCTGGATAGGTAGAGAGGAGGCAGAGGGAGAGCATTAAGGTCGGCTGCACGCATGGACGTCTTGTAGCAGCAAATATACACAAACCAAAAGCACTTTAAACGAATGGCATAATCTGCAAGATCAGTGTTTCATCATCCTGAGGTGTGCTCATTTTCAGAAGCAAGTGGCCCTGTTTGCCATCCATACCCAATGTGGAATGTGACCTGAGACAAACACTATTTAACCATTCATGGGCACAGACATCTAGGGTAATACGAGCAAAAAAGTAACCAACAGTAGCACTGACATGTGCCTGTACACTGCAGCTTTGTTTGCACAGGTCCTGTTGAATCTAGGTCAAGGTGTTTCAAGTGCAATCAGCTCTCTCACTCTTGCCAGGAACCACCCTAGAAGTTCTGACTACATTACAGTTGCACCTAATAACCAGTAAAAAAGCTGTCCTAGATCAGATATACTGAGAAAATCTCAAAAAGCTTTAAACTCCCTTTCCAGCTGATACGTCTCAGCTTTCTGCGTCATAAGGACTGTGGGGAACGGGGTGTTTAGGGAAGTTCATGAAGCAAAAGTTAGCGCAGTGGCACAATGCTTAAACTCACATGCTCAAAAAATGTCTGTGAAAACTGGAAAGAAAATGGCACTCAATCCAAACAGCCCGAGCAAAGTTAACTCTGGTGGCCTTATGCCCTTGGTTATACCGTTTTGAAGTACCTCTCTTGTCTAGACTAAACATGTTTGTCATTAGTGAATCATATGATTGGAAATGTTTTTTGGAGGTCTTGCACTTCTTGAAGGTTCCACGTTGGGAAGGCTTGCCTTTGCTATTTAGCTCTCCGCAGCATTAGCCTAAAAATGTGGTGTTTTGGTGGTGTCAGCTCCAGCCTCCCCACATGATATGTGTTGGTTCAGTGCAAATCATCCCTGAGAAATGCTGCCTCAGGCCTCATCTTCTGAAGACCTCCCATATATCATGCCAAGGAACCCTTCTGTCTTTGTTCCTTTGATGTCTGTGTAACCTGCGTCGTGTAGGCAAGCACAGTCCCGTACTGGACTAGAACTCGCAACCTCGGGCAAGGAGGCTAAAACCCACGGGTGCTAGAATCTGTCGCTGGCATGTCTCATAAGGTGTCGAACAGTGAGGTGTACTCACTGCACATCACCATTACATCTGGTCATGATGCCATGACACTTTAACAAGGCCTGGTAAAGCTCCCATTTACATATGTTAATGCATACCCCACCCTTACAAGAAAAAGCGACATCTCTTCCCCCTACTCTTTCGCTTTTCTTTCTCTTCATCCCTTCCTACTTGGCTTTCCCTGTCCTCCCATTCATTCTATTTCTGTCCAAGCAGGCCTTCTGAGGCCGCCTCTGCTCAGGTGGTTACCCTGTCAGCTCCATGCCACTGTTGCTATATGAATGTCTCCAGGCAAAGCTCTTCGTTAATAGCGCAATATAAAAATGAAATCAAATGTATAACTCAGAAGACGCAAACTGTGTCTTGAGGGAGCTGTTCTGCTCCACAAACTGGTTAGATGTTTTGCCCTGCTTTATAGCTCTGCATGAAGAGGCTGCCATTTTGACTATATAAGGTAGCTAGGGCTCTGTCTGGAATAGCTAAGGCATGAGTCAGTGGTGATGAGATGACAGCAGGGAAGAGGATGGACCTGTAATTTTGAAGTTCAAATTAAAACGTTTAAATCGTCAAATGTTGGGCAATAGTGTCATTGCCCATGACTAAGACATTCATTGCTGAGGTTTTGTGTTAAGTTAAAAGGAGTCTAGCCTTAAAGGTGAATTCATTAAATTAATCAAGGTGATAAAGTATTTTATTTAATTTCCATCCATATGCTATTGTTTGCCTCTGACATTTTCCATGACATGGCAGAGATTGGCGAGGTTTTGCGATATAAACTTCTGGATCTTGTGCAGTCTTGCACAGAGAGAGGTGGAAGAAACGGCTGAAGGACCTGGTACAGAGGGAGCTCTTCCTTTACTGCAGGTTTCAACTAGTTGGAGAAATTAGGGGCACAGGGAGAGATGAAGCAGATTGACTACTGGCATCTTCCCCAAACCTCAACGCCTTTACTGTTCCGCCAAACCTTATGGATATTTGTCTCACAAGTCTTTGTCTTTAAAAAATGGCGGGCATTGATGATATTTAAATGTAATCCTAAAAGAATAACTGTCAATGTAAAAATTATGAAAAACTGTATTTCTCTTTGTTGTTCTGATGACATACATCTGTTGTGGTAAAGTTCTATCTTTCCCAGCCCTGGTCATGCGGTCACTAGGGGTGGTGTGAATTGTCTGAAAGGCCACCATACAATTTCAATTTAAAACCACTCAGTCACCCACTTTTTATTATCAGGAAGCCAATAAAGTGTGGGTCAGCTCCTTGTGGCTGGTTGACAATGATGCCGCACAGCGGAGGGACAGCTAAGAAGGGACGGGTGGGGGCGCAGGGAGGAAAAGCAGATTATCTGGGCAGATGAGAAGAAAGGGAAGAAGAAAAAGACCCCTTGAAAAAAAAGAAGAAAAAAAAAAGAGGTGCCACCTTGGGACAGGACGAGGCATACCTGAGAAAGGAATGCACCGGGAGGCCTGATTGGCCTGACTGCTTGTGACACTAACTCACACCTCCCTCCTCACCACCCCCTCCCCCCCCCCCCCCCCGCCTCTTCCCCCCCTTAACACCCACCCTCTGATGCTCTTAGCCGGACCCTTGCATGGCGAGTCGCCCATATTACCTGCTGAGGGCTTGAATCCCCCATTGTGCAGCCACTGTCACGGCGCGTTAGGCCCACAAAGGGCCCAGATATTTTATATGAAATTTGCCCTCGCCAGTGATTAGTGAGGACCAAGTTAAGTCATAGCAACAGAGAACTATGCATTGGTTGGACCTTGCTTGTCGGCAGATGGGGAAATCCCTATTCAGATGCTTTAATAAAACAATCTAAAGGGCGTGTGAATGGTGAAAGGCGCTTTCTCTCTGGCTTAATCTCATGGTTGCAGAGATATTGTGCTCCGAGCAGAGCCCAGCAGGGAGTGGAGCTAAGGTCCCCCCATCAACTCCTTTTACCACACCCCCTTCTTTCTTTCTTACCCAGAGTTAATGATATACCGATGTGCTGACCTCCCCCCAGCATGAAGAAACATGCATTTTATGAAAAGCAAGGAGCTCTTAGCACATCCTAAATTGTAACAGTTTCTACTCTTGAGGTCAGGGGTCATCAGCTCCATGACCTTTGCAGAGTGGGTTTTAGATCAGCAGAGGGGCCTGGAAATGGAGCTGCTCAGCACCGTCGCAAAAACCTGGGTGTGTGTGTCCAGATCCATTTGCTCTGTGTGTGATCGGCACCTCTGTGTAAATATCTACACTTTGTCAATCCGTGTTCACTAAATAGTTCAAGCTTTCCTCAGCGTACCAGTGGCAGTTTATACTCAAGTTCTGTGGAACAAGATCTACTCAAATTGCATTTGGAAGTTGGACTTGTGTGAGGTGTACAGAAAGTATTAGGTGAGTGAGCAAGCAGTACAGAAACTGGTTCCTGAGGATACTTGTTTATAAGACCTCTAAGTGTCTGGCAATTGTAGGTCCTCGAAATGCACCGGCCTCCAGAGCACACCTGCACAGACTCCCCTTTCATCCTGCGCAGATTCCAGAGGGCCGTGTTTTGACACTTTGGTTAATGTAAATTAATGAACGCTGACGCAGACACCGCCACGGGCTGTCCTGTGAAACAGACAGACAGCAGCGGGATGAGGCAGGGGAGAAACCTGCCAGCTCACAACAAAAGCCAGCGGTACTACTGTTCTGTTCCTTCACCCCTTCTGTGCCCACACAGAGCCCTTCAGGTTTTGTCTGTGGTTTACGTCTGTGTCAGTTCTGTTCCTTCCATTGTCAGTCCATTATTTCTCTTCAAAATCAAATCAAAGTCAAATCATGGCATGTTCTCGCTAAAGCATGTGGAACTCAGACTGAGAGAAAGAGAGCGAGAGAGAAAAAGAGGGCGTGATCAATCTGATATTTGTCAGAACCTGCACCAAAATATGATTTAAAACACTGTCATGTTTTCATGATGCATAGTTTCCACCTAAGGTCTTTCTGAAAATGACCGCATTATAATTACATACCGCAAGATATGATTCCACCCTTCACCGGTCTGACGCTCAGATCCCTCCTTTTGACACTTCAGCACATTCAGCATCTTTGATCTTCCACTAAGTAAGCAATAGCAGCTCTCACGGGACCTTCACACACTCCTGCGCTGCCCTGGGGCCCCTGGCCCCGCAGTAAGGCAGAGCCACCGCTTCCTCTGGAGGAGTGCCCTTCACATAACTTAAGCTCAGAGATTGGCAGTAATGGGCCGACAGACAGGCGTTAAGTCCACTGTCCCTTTCAGGGCCCGACAAAAAGGTCACGAGGAAACAAACACACATCCGTCTGCGACGGCAGACGAACAGGCACGGCCGCGGCGGGACAATGCTGATATGCGGGGCCAAACAGGAGCATCCATCAAACGAAATGAAATTCAATAAGAGTTACTTCTTCTAAGCCCCCTCAAAAGGATCTGAGGGCCACAGTCACACTCGCCACCCCTTGACAAAGGCACTTAATCCAGCCGCTTTGACCTCTCACACTATTAAGGGCCTCAGTGACCTTAATCCAATCAAAATGATTTACTAAAGCTGCCCAGACCCCAGAGACGGGCTCAGCTCCTCCTCCTTCCACTCCTGGCTCCTGCAATTTAGGCTGGAGGGGAGCGGTGGGGGAGATGCGAGGGTATTTGCACCACAATGGGCTGGGGCTGTGAACCCCTATCATTACTGACCTACTTGAGCTCAAGCCTTCTCCATCAATGTAACAATTGCTCAAGAGTTTATTAAAAGCAATTGCCCCAACTAACCCCACCTCCCGCCACAGTAAACATCAGTCTTTTTCCCCAGACCGTTTGACAGGTTTAGATCCCCCCCCCCACCCCCACCCCCTCCTTTCCTCCTTTGCATCCTTCTCTTCCCTGGCTGGTTACTCATTGCAAAGGGGCATGCAGTAGTCACATGCCAGAGGCACAGCGACAGACAAACACACTGGTATTTACAACAGAAAGAGCCCTTTTCTTCAGGTGACAAGGACAGACCTGAAACCAGTCAGGGATGAGAGGATACCACCTTCCACTTTCAGGATGTGTATTGACACCAGATGACATTTAACACAGTGGTTTAAGAAATGAGTCTCAATGGGAAGAAATGAACCTGTTTGAACCCCTCCTTACCCCTGATCCTGGTCTGTGCTCAGGCTTGCATTACGAACAATTACCAACAAATCTGTAATTGATTAAAGCCAAGTATGGCTCATTCTGATACTCTTCCCAAACCAAACTTCTGTTAGATAATCTTCACAGGCCAGAGGGATGTTGGGGTGGAACTGGTAGAGCCAGCACCCTTGCCTGATTGACTTTGGAGTCACTTCCAATGTATGAGGAACAATAGCTGGGAATTCCCTTTGGGAGAAAAAAGAGGACCTCCACCCTGACTATGTACATACATCGCTACATCAATTCAAGGAGGTCACAGATGAGTGCATCTGTCAGTGTGTGTTTACACTTGGATTTGAATGTGCCAAATAAATGATTGGAGTGAAATATTTAAGGCTGTTGTATGAAATTACGCACACATTAGCCTTTGTCATAATTTGAATGCTGCAGAAGTCAATTACAAATGTCTGTCTAACAGTATGGCCTGGTTATTTTCAGCGATGTATCAGACTGTATGTAGACATACGTAACGCATTTGGTGAAAACGTTGTTCTTTCGTCTGCAGATTTGCTTTATTTTAAAAAGTTTAACATTGAGTGAGTCTAGTGATAAAGTCAAGGTTGAATTTTGTACAGCTAAAGGTCAGTGTACCCCCCCCCCCCACCCCCACCCCACCCCACCCTAACCCTAAATTCCCCCTCACATGCCCTAATTATCACACAGCTTGACTACCTTTGTCGAGTACCGGTCCAAAGATGGCCAGGTTGTCGTTGATGGTGGTGCAGTTCCAACGGCGGCCCCGGAACTGATGCTGGCACTCCTGGATGCCAATCTTCACCCCCTCGGCCACGCTGGGCATGATCTCCACGTAGTTGCGGCAGAAGCGCAGCTGCTTGGGCACCAGGCCGGGGATGCTGCCGCACAGGATGGGCTGAGTGCCCAGGGACGAGTACTGATGGCCCACAGCCAGGGACCTGGATGGACAGACAGAGGGGCACAAGGGGAGGGGGGAGGGAGGGTGGGAGGGAGGTGAGTCACGGAGGTGTCAGAGGGTATACTTTAACATTTATCTCTCTCTTTGTATATGTATATGTTTGTATACACACACACACACACACACACACACACACACACACACACACACACACACACACACACACACACACACACACACACATAATAATACATGTATATATATATGTCTCTCTCTCTCTCTCTGTCTTTCTTTGTCTCTGTCAGTCTCTGTCTGTGTGTTGTCATTTTGATGTGTGGATTTCAAATGCAGCCCTCACTCCTCCGGGTTAAGCAGTCCTAGGGGGCTGACATGAAAGACCCAGGTGAACCAAGAGCAATTTATAGACCAAAGGTTCACAGCAAGGGGGAAGGCACCTTGTTATTACAGGCCACCGCAACCGTCTCAGTGTCCACACGAGCAGCGGGCCGCTGGCTTTGAGTAATGAGACGGTGAATGTTAGCCTGGCTTAGCATCAGAGGATGCTTGAGTTATATCATTCTGAACCTGGCTGCCCTTTGAAGGCTCTAAGCAGGAGGGATGCTGCAAGTGGGAACATGCTTGTTGGTTTCCAATTATACTGTTGTGCCTCTGTTTGGTTGCGTTCTGACTGAGTGAAGCTTACTTGGAGGTAAGAGGAGGCCTCTCGCTCTGTGTGACTCTGGTATGTCATCAGACCAGGCTTTTTTTCTAAAACCTGTAATGCATTGTTTTTAAATGCTAAAAACAACCCCTTAGCAAGTCATGGTCAGTCTATGATCGCCTTAACATGGCTCATGAATGGACTGCCGATGTTAGGGCGTAACATACATCGAAGGGGATACAGGGAACGGCAAAGGTAGCTCGTGTTTAACTCTAAGAAGAGAAAACAGGCAAAAGGACAAAACACATTAAATTGCGATATTATCATGAATCTACAAACATGATCAAGCACACATGTGTTCAATAGGGGTAAAGGCAATTGTGTATGGCTACAGAAAGATTATTCTGTTAAAATTGTTGTGTTTCACAGTTTTGATGCAAGAACCACAGTGTATAAGTCAATGAAAAGCGAATTCCATCCTTCATATATAATACATTTATAACATCCCAGTTTAGAGTTTAAATCAAAGCAAGAAGCATTTTCTCTTCCAGATGTGGCCAGGGACCCCCACTTAACCTCAAATCCATCAGCTCAACTCCTGGGGATTTCATGGGAGGATATGAGTCAGGGCCACCAGTTGGCTCCGTTATTTCTGGTGCTGCCGTGCCGTCGGACCCTGCTGCCCTGCTCAACAGGTGTGAGCAGTCTTGGGCAACTCAATTAGCTCTGTGTCTCTTGACCTCAGCAGCTATGTTCAGGACTAATCACTAATTACAACACACACTCACACGGCCTGACCCTGAGGCACAGCGAGGGTCCTGCACCTACGGAGGTCTCTCTTCAGCAGGGGGGGCTGGTGTCAGTGGCGCCACAGACCTTAACCTGGCTCATTGACTCATTGATATATGACTCGTTGTCTGCTAAATGTGAGATCTATTGTCAAATCTTTCACCTGTTAGACAGACTGACGTGCTATATTTATAGTTATAGTTAGAATATAACAGTTTCCTTGATTTTACTTGAGTATTTTAATGCATAACCAAGCTCTAAGTACTCGACTTTATCCATTTGGTAGTGCTCGGTATACATCCGCTGAGCAAATGAATGAACGGTGAGTCAGGTTTGCAAAGGAAGGGTTTCTCAATCACTGAGCTTAACAAGCTTTTTGGTTTATCATCTATGAAATACGGAAGGGACAAGAAGGAACAAGCACCAAAAGACTTTGAAATAGCTCTCTGTCTCTCCCTTTTCCCTCCCTCTCTCTTCCTCTCTCTCTCTCTCTCTCTCTCTCTCTCTCTTGACTCTCCTCCCTGCTCTCTGTTTGCCAGGGTGCAGCTGAAAATATGAAGATTTGTTCACTAAGTAACTCCTATTACGAATTGACCTTTCTTTGGCCCTTGACAGTCCACAGCCTCAGGCAACTCAGGCTGCTCCGAAACTTCCAGACCAGTGGTATGAAACCCCCTCCTGTGATAGGCATCCCGTGCTTTGAACTTAAACAAAGACAGCCTTTTTTTTTTTTTTTTAATCCTGCATTAAAAATCAATTCCAATCTGCCCTTTTGCGAAAACAAAATAGCATGATGTGGTGTGCTGTGTTGTGGCGTAGCGTGACTTCAGGCGTGGACGGTTTCCAGGCCCATTACAGCCAAGACAAACGTGATAATTAATCGGCGGTGACGACTGCTGGAGTCACCACTCTGTGGGTTCGTCTTCGGCTGAGACCCTGCCAGGGCCTGATGAATTCGAGACGTCAGGCGTGCTGAGTGAAAGACGCAGGTGGATCTTGCGAAGCCTCGGCTGAGGAAACCTGTCTGAGGCACGTGCTGTCCTGCGCTGCGCTGCTTGTCTGTCATGCCCGATAAAAACTGAGATGATCATTTAAAAGGACGCAAGGGCCGTGCCTAAACCGAGTGTACTGTTACAGACACAGCACAAGTGTGCTTCAAGTGTCACCACATGCCACGGCTCAGTGTTACAAAATACAACAACAGAGCATCACTCTCAGCCGAGATCAGGTGAGCCTGTGCCTGTGACTTCATCCCAAACACACACGCACGCAGACGCACACACGCACGCACGCACGCACGCGCGCTGGCACGCACACACACACGCACACAGTACACAGTCAATCTGCATTGTTTTCGTATATACTGTGTATATATATATATATATATATATATATATATATATATATATATATATATATTCTCGTTCACTGTTGAGTATTGTAGTAGTCTTTTTGTAACAGAGAGATAACAACACTGTTTTGTCAGAGGAAACAGCTCTAGAGTCTAACAAAGACCAGATTGGCTGTCATCTTCCATGCGGAGGAGTCTTATTTTTTGTCAACTCCATAAAACTCCTAATCCCTTGTAATTAAAAACAAAGAGAGAGGCAGAGGGATCCTGCTGTTTTCTAGTCTCTGTTATATTTGTTCCTTCCCCATCTGAAGTGTATCCAGCCCAGGTTTAATGCATACTTCTGCATGCCCAAGCAAGAGCACCTCAGAATTACCACTTTACTCTTGGGCCCTGGGGCCACAGAGCCGACTTTGACATCAAGAGAGCGTGTTTGGGAGAAGGAATGTGCGGCAAGCTTTCACCTCCAGGTATTTATCTTTTGAGGTGGGGTGCTGGTGAGGAAGCGAGCTGTATGTGTGTGTGTGTGTGTGTGGGGGGGGGGGGGGGGGGGGCTCAGTCAGGCTACACCATGTCAGGTCGGTAGAACGTCATCCATGACCCTGCCTTACTGAAGACCCACACTTGGGCACTGATGAAGATCCATAGGCCACTTGGAGTTAGTGCTAGATCAGCCCAGAATCTGACTGAAACAAGCAGAGACTATCACATGGGAAGATCGAGAAGATCATAGTATTGGACACACAAACAAACACCGATGATAGTGGTGGATGCAAATGTGGCTGTTACTGATATCTACTTGACAAAAGGTGCAAAGATGAGAGTTGAGTAATCCCCTACAGTCCCGCGCTCTTATCTAAACAGAGAGACAGATTTGGGGGAGAGCTGTGCTTGAACTGAGGGTGCAGTTGTAAATGTGCTAGAGCTTTTTCCAGTCAACTTTCCCTTTCCTTGCCATCCATGTTGCACTCCAGCCTGATTCAGAGCAGTGACCCAACCGCCAATCATAAACAAACTTGATGACTTTATTCCTTTGCCAGAGGCTGGATACTTTGACCAAATGGAATCCTGCCAACTTGCTTGTCACTTATGTGGGTGGGTTTTTGATGTCACCCGGGCTCCAAAAGAAAGACAAAAAAGTTCTTTGAGAGACACAGAGGAAAAGGCTTTGACAAGAAAAATAAGAACAGCACTGTGGTTATCCAGATCCAAACAAATAAAGACATCTTTTTCTCCCAAAACAAGATAGAACAAAGTCGATATAAACTACTTGTGTTAACCTTCAACTAAAAAAGTACCACTTGCATGAACATCAAAGTATGTGTTGTCAATACTCTTTCATCAACGGGAGATTGGTGGTTTCAAAGCTTAGATAACCAACTGTTGGAGACTGTGGTTGTGCTGCTGATTCCTCTGTCTCTAACAGTGCAGATTAAGCCGCTTATGAGACGAACAAGCTCGGGAGAGAGAGAGAGAGAGAAGTCCTGTTGAACCCCCCCGCTCCCCAGAGCAGAAGCTAAGCAACAATTAAAGAGCTTGGGATGACTGGCTCAGTGACTAATGATGTGGTCAATTACAGTGTTTTAAAATGGAGCTAGATACCCATTGTCTCCTTCTTTCATGCCTCTGTTCTCAACATCCAAACGCGCACACACAGTCACTAAGAACTGAACGAACCTGGCTATGTTAGTTGTCTGTGCTAATCATAAAAAGTGTCTGTGATATGAGTAAATGTCAAATTATGTTTAAGTTTCATACCATTTTTGTGGCCTTCTTATGAATTTTGCATGTACCATTAAGACCAAACTTATATTTTAGAGCAATTCTTCATGTTTTCTAATTCATAAAGATGATTGATTTTATAATACTTGTTTGTAATAGGTTGTGAAAAGCAGCAGGCTTTGTTCACAGGTATAATTCACAATGGTTATACACCAGCAGTTAAACAATTAACTTTACTCAGAACAAGTTATTGTACATCAGGTTTTGTGTTTACTAGGGGGGCTAATTTAAATGTTTGAATAGAACACATCATTTTAATGAAATAGTGACAGTTTTGGGGAGACTCTAAATTGAACAACCAGGACCAACCAGTTTCAAGGATTAGTTATAGATTATATGCAGTCCATTATGAAATCTAAAGCATCCCTTTCAGAAAAACAAGGGGCTATGTTTGCGAAACGAAACCATAGATTAATATCCATATGAGTGAGGACGTAACAATATATGTAAGGGGGTCCACATGTTCAGCACCTGTTGCTGTGTTTTAACAAAATATTGAAAATGGACGTTGGTTGTCATACACTCACTTTTATCTCAGGTAAAATCTTGACAAAGTTTAAATGTTGAGCAGTTGTGAATCATAGTTATATAGATACCAGCATCCTTGCGCTCCTACTGTACTTTGATACCATTCACGTCAGTAGCTCACATGCTGCCTTTACAAGATTCCATCAACTCATTACTCATTACTGTATAGAGAACTAAGATTATTAAGAAACTCTTATTGGATACATAGCCTATATGGCATCCCAGTGTGATACGTTGTTTTATCCACATTTGTACGAGCCAAATTTGTTCAACGAAGTCATTAAGGGACAAACGAAATATATCGCAATTTACGTTTAATGTTGAGAACAAGCAGATCAGTATTTGAATTAACCTGTTGTAATTTAATGAGAATATCAGAGTAGAAATTTAGAAAAACTTACCACCAGATTGGATAACTTGCCATGACATGCGTAATCCCAAAGAGAAACAGGAAACATCCAAGGTATATCATCCTTAAAAAGTTTCGCAAAAGACGCACACACGCGCGCACACACGTTTTCGATGAGAGGAGGCAAAACAAATTAGCGCTGACCAATACTTCTCTCCTAATTCCTAAAGACGATTCAGACAAATAGTCTTCTGCGACCAGTCATGGCAGAACAGGGCAAACAAATATTAAAAGTTAAAAGCACCTAGGTTTTGCGACCCAATCAGCACGTACTGCCACAGGGGAAATTCTGATGATACTGTTCCTTTGCGCTCTCTTTCCCTGAGTCAGTCAGGCTGAACACAGACACAAGAATGAGCTAATTTTCAGAAGATAGTGTTTTAGTATACTCATTGGGACGTGTGGGCATTGGCATGCTCTGTGTGATATATAATGTTGTTTAAAGGAAGGGGGGCGGGCGGGGGGTGGCTGGGTGGGGGGGCAGTAAGGTTTAAATAGACAGCAGAACCCCTGTGGATTGGGTAGCTATAACAACCTCTCCGGATTTCACTCCCTGGTTTGAAGCTGCTAAAATGCAAAAATAAAAATGTGTGAATTGCTTGAGAATTTCTCAATCTTGATGGTATCTTCCTTCATTTCCCTTTCGTTTTCGAGGTTATCTTGTTACTAACAAACAGTAAATTGAATGCGCTCTAAAACTTTATTTTCTACTTTCAGGAGCTACAGCCCATCGTTACAGCCTGACCATGTAAATGTCATGTGCCTAAATAATTCAATACAGATGATTTCTTAACAAAATTAAGAGAATGAAGTGTTCACATTTAGAAATGGTCTTCAATAATAAAATGAACGGCATTTTCTTTGCAATACATTGCATTATCACGGGACTGACTTTATTTTTTGTCATAGTCTGTTCGTCTATACGTCAATAGCAAATGTACATATTTTTTTTTACATTAAAGCTGACTTCTTTAAGCGGCAGTCGGAAGCTCCACCCTCACACCCTTCAAACCGGCTGTTGTACAAAATCTTGCTTAGTTATAAATTGGCATGAAATATCTAACTAGAGTCAATTTGCCCAATTGAAATAGGTGTTATAATAAAAGCTTAAATATTATGTTATATAATATAATATATAATATTACATTTATACAAATATTATTCTATTATACACAGGTTTATAATGGCCTATTATTATCTGGTCTTATAGTGAATAAAAAAAAATGTCACCCCATTGCATTGTTACAATAACAAAAGTCCTGATCAGTCGATCTGTTAAATTTACTGTGAATATCTGTGTGATTTTTTTCTTAATTTTGGACTACATGTGTACATGTGTTTTTACTCCTGTGGGCTGCTGAAAGGTAGCCTATAGGCGAGTTCCTCCTTCATTGTGAACACCCAAAAATGACCGTCATGTTCCTGAATTTGGAGGGAAACAATATCACTTGCTTTTGTTTAGGAAAAGGTTCGGTTTGTTTCGTGTATCTTACAGTTGTGTATCTTACAAGTGTCAAGAGGCTGTTGATAGGTGAGAATAGGAAGTGGATGTGTCTCTGTCATTGATAACACTGATGCATATCTTAGATATCCTCTTTGAAAGTAGCAGAACAGGTGTATGGTTCCCCAACGACTCCTGAGTAGCCTAAACCATTTCCTTTCGTATTATTCATTTGACAACGGCTTCTGTGATGTCCACTAAATACAAAATAATAAGAATAACATATTATATTTTTTACAAAAAAAATATATCGCGATTTTGTTTTTGCATTACAGTTAAACGTGTATTATGTTTTTTTTTTTTAAATTAAAATATCTTTGCATAAAGAAAAATATATATGTATACAGGCAATGCAGCCTATGTTGTCTTGAGGCAGCAGTATCACTTCACATTAAGTTTTTTTTAAACAATTTAGCCAAACCACAGACCTACAACCTTCAGTAGAATTCGTCCTTTCGCAGCTGCTTACACCTCATTTATTTCTTACATGTAAGCTTTTGAACATTATATGGTAAAATCACAGAATGTCATAATTTTTTTTAGCAACGGTGGAATGCCTTTCTTAATTTTTTCATGTCCTGGCTGTCTGCGCAATCTTGTGTTAGGTCATATTGAAGTCGTTTTTGCGTGCACTGCCATCTAGTGGTACAAATGGCTACATGGTTACATGTAAAAAGTACAAGAAACTTTACTGAATTAGGGACAAACACACCAAAACAAAACTGACCAAGACAAACTGTGTCACACATTAACTACATATGTTTGCAGAGACAAGAGATGAAAAAACTAGTTTGCAATTATTGATTTATTGAAGCTATGAAGCATGAAGCTAATGATGCTGCAGTGGTTATTTTAGGCAGGCTTGAGGCATCATACTAGAATGGGTGAGACTGGGCCCCACCGAGGGCTCATCTGTTTCTAAGGGGGCTTCACCATCTGGAGCCTAAGCCTGCTGCAGACAGATGCTTTCGGGCAATATCTGTCTCTAGAAAATAATGAACATGTGTGCTTGGCGTTTGTTCCAAATAAGATCTGGCTGTAACTCATTTTAGTGTATTATTATTTCAGTATATAGTATATTGTCACGCTAGTCTGTGCAGTCATTGGGATAGCAGCAATAGCATCACTACATGAAGGACTTTCTTCCTCTGAATGATCCTTTTTTTAGGTAACAGGTTACCTTTTTATTTAAACACACTCAGATTTTTAGATATTTTTAGATATTCCAAGAGTTTCAGGTATTTGTCTTATACCCTAATGGCCCATTACATCTTGGCAGATGGCAATGGAAGACTGTAAAATTCCACGTTCCATTTGATGGACCCATATATTCCTCAGGACCTTTATTCTACAACATTCTCAACACACCAGTGTGGTAGTACCTGCTCAAGGGTTGTTGGGTTGTTCTAACATATCATTCTAGGCCCCCCCCCCCCCCCCCCTTCATTAACGTTCCTGGAGATGACCATTCACAACTACCAGCACTACCAAGAGTTAATCTGTAGGGAATCAGACGTTTTTTTCTTTTCTTTTTTTTTTTTTTTTTTACAATGACTCCCATTCACTAGTTAATGTCTACAGAAATGTTTGGACTTGGCTTAGTGAAAAAAAGCTCTCATGCAGCAACATTTATTATGTACTTTGAGCAAGTGCAAGCAGAGTGGTCGGTGGAAGTGTGAGCCACGGCTTTTTCCCCACCTACCGTCACCATTGGCACCGTGGCCAAAGTTAAAGGCACATTTTATGCAGTGATGAAAACCATGTGTTAAACAGCGACAGCAACAGTTAAACAACACACCATCTAAGACAACCAATTGTTCTTTTTCAGTGAACTCAGTGCTGTGTGTGCTGAGTGTTAGTAAGAAGGGGTGTGTTTGTGTGACGGAGTGAACCTCTGCTGTTCCTTGTGTGGCTCACCTGCGTTGAACACTAACAGAGCAGAGTTGCAGGAATGTAATACCTGCAGCCTGCAGGTGTGTGTGTACCCAGTGACCCCGGGCACTCCGCCTACTCAGCTTCCTGATTAGTCTGGATGACCTCAGCTCCAAGAATCTTTGTGGGCTGGAACAACCATCCCTGGAGTAGCACGACGGCACGAATGCAGGTGTGCGTGCATGTGTGTGCCTGGGTGTGTGGGTGTGTGCGTGCGTGTGTGTGTGTGTGCATGTGTGTGTGCGTGTGTGTGTGTGTGTGTGTGTGTGTGTGTGTGTGTGTGTGCGTGCGTGCATGCGTGCATGTGTTTGTGTGTGTGTGTGTGTGTGCGTGCATGCGTGTGTGTGTGTGTGTGTGTGTGAGGTTAATTTGCTATGTCCTCCTGAAAGGTGAATGGTATATCACACTGATGGTTTATTACAGTGGCTCATCAAATGTGTTTTTACTTGTTGAGCCATTAGCATGGCAACGGTCAGAAATATATTCTATTTTGTGTACACCTCTCTGTCTGATATTACACCTACAATCCTTCCATAAGGTCAGAATGCTCATTACGCTCTTATTCTGCATGTTTTATATCAACCATCATGGGGGAAAATGGGAAAGTAATGAAATAACAGAAGTCAGGGCTGGGGGCTGTGTTAAATCAAACTCCTTGTTGACTTCTTTCGCCCTCTTTTTCCAGGGTTTTAAATCTTCATTCTTTCAACGCAGAGACTTTTTTTCCTGTTCGCCATTCACTTTTTCCTGCAGGCAACAGATGGACTTTGTGTCAATATTATGGTGCGTCCATGCGCCCTCTTGCCTATACTGACCTCACCCGGGACCATGATGTCACCCAGCATGATGTAAAGGCAGGGCCGCATCCAGCCCAGCTTCCTGAGTGAGACCACCCTTCACATCAGCTGAACACCAACAGTTCTCTGTAGTTAAACCTAAAAATACACCCTCTTGCGACCAACTGACATTATTAATTCCTCCAGTATTCTAATGTGTCATGTTAGAGCTTTTTAATGACTGTTATAGTAGGTGGTCACTGGCATAGCCCTGTAGAGTGCAATACTGCAAACTTTGGTGTCTTAAAAGATTTGCAGTCATCCATGTCTCTGATGGACTGATGATGAGGAACTGTACAAAACAAGTAAAAAAGAGTGTCAAATAAAGAAGCATCACCACTAATAGCGGTGTATCAGCTCAGAACAAGCCTGGATGCATGGACTACAAGGTTATTTTACTGCTGAGGATGAAGATTTAAGTTTTGCGTTATAGAGTACTGAGTGAAAATATAGTTACATTTCTAGCCACTAGATGTCAGCATTGTTCTGAAAGTTTGTAAAGTATTCAGCAGCATGCAGAGGAAGTGACTCAGTGCTGGGTGAAGTGCTCTATGTACTGTAGATTACTCATTACTTACTGTGTGACGGTGATTTTCAAAGGAACCTTAAATCAATATTTGATTAAATGTGATTGGGTTTAGTGATCTTTTGTTGAATCTGAGTTTTGACGTATTGTGACAAACAAAACATTTGTCCTCACACAGTACTTTTTTTTACCCTGTGGTTTGGTTTATGAGCGCCTGCCCTCAGACTTGTCAAAGGTAAGAGTGACAGTGTCTTGACATACTCTGAAAACAACTTTACATTTTGGACATTTTCTGACTTAATGTTGTGTGCTAAAATGTGGCCAGCATATTCTGTTTTTGGAAGCTATCCAGTAGCAACGTTATGGCTGGTAAACAGTATGTGAGACAAAGGAGCACAACCTGCTGTTTAAACATGGCCATTCTTCCTTTTGCTCAGCCCTGTTTGCTGTTGAAAGGTTTCCAAAGGAAAGGGAGGGAACTCGGTCTTGATAAGTTGGTGAGCTGAGACACACCCCTGGAGCACACACCTAGAAATCTTCTCATCCCTTCCCCGCCGGTCTGCCTCACAGCCTCCATACAGGGAGAGACTGGTGTCAAGTTGGCATTTCCAAAGGCTTTTGCATTGTCATTGACCTCTTTTACAATACCCCTTCCCACCCTGCTAATCTCACTTGGCACAACATGTCTGATGGAATAGGGTGGACTGAATGTTGCGGTTACGCATATCGGGAATGACCAAGAGACCATTTAGAGCAGTCCCTCATCGGATTGCATTCTCCACGGAGAGGGACAAGGATGGGTGAGATGGATCATTCCTTCCATGGCTTATCTGTGTCAGGCCTTTGATCAGGGCGCTCTTCCTCACGAGGTCACTCCCTCACTTGTCACTCGTCTGATAAGGGAAGGGAGGAGAGGGGGAGGGTGCACACGAGCAGGTCAGAGATGGCACCAAGGGGAGATGTACGTGTGTGTGTGTGTGTGTGTGTGTGTGTGTGTGTGTGTGTGAGGGGGTGCCCTTTGGTAAAGACTAACTGAGTTTGTCTTCACCACCCACAGGCTTTCATCAACCACACTCCTGACAGAGGGAACCCAGCCCTCTCCTCCTAGCCAAACCCCCCCCCCGGTCCCTGGGTCAGACTAGGTCAGCATTGGCCACCGTACGCCACAAGTCAAGGGCGATTGATCCTCAGCGTTAAGCAGTTGTCCATGTTCCACCACACAGCTTCCTGTGTAAAAGCAACCGATGCTCAGGTGTTTGAGTTATAGTCATGCTGCTGGCGGTGTGCTGCGAGGCGCAGTGTTGTTATTGGCAGGTCACTGTGGCGTGTCTGCGGTGATGCCGCATGTGTGTGAAACACAATGTGTGCTTAAATGTGTCAGGGAGTTCTTCGACTGGAGGCAAACACTGACGGCTGGAGATGTGTTTGAGTCTGTGTACATCACCCACCAGAGGTGCTTGCGATCTGCAAAGCAAAACCATGAACTGCTCTTTGCAGTCTTGTGGCTACCGCACAGAGCCAACATTCTTTAACTACTCTGATGAGTCCTGGAAAATTCAAAGAAAAGCGGAAGACAAGGCATACATGGAAAGACCTGAGACATTCTCTTACCATTTCATCTACAAACCCCGTCTTTAATATTTAACTAACATAAAATTTGGTTTAACCCGTAGTTCAAGAGGTCCAGAGAATCCTTAAATAATCCAATCTGAAATACCAGCCTATGACAAGGTAGTTACCTCATTAAGATCACTTCCCTTACGATGCAATTCTTGATTTTCTTGAGGCAACCAACAGAGGAATCTGTCTGTCCCCAGCTTTATCATCCCTTGAGACATTTAACTGAAATATTGATGGTATTTCTATGGCATACCAACAAAGTCATAGAGGGACGGACATGTCGCAACAGGCAAGCGCATATTAGCCCGAGAATTCCTCCTCATTTTCCTGGGAAATGTGCAACAACAATAGCTTACCTGCTTGGCCTGAACTAGTCCTTACACTCCAAATCCTCTCATTCAGAGTCGTCCCTTCCTCATACCTTGGGGGTTCCCCTTTAAAATATGTATTTATCCCAAATGGAATGGGATCTGTCAATCAGATATCTCCGATGATCACAATAACAGTTTGGAGATGGAACACATTCCACAAACACCTTTAGTGGATAAAGGCAAGATCAGACATTCGTATTGCTTGACAGTACGAGCATTGCAAGTGTTGCATCGCAGTGATTCTCACCCCAACACCAGTTCTCTTTCACTCCCGCGGGTGGTGTCAGAGACAGCATGCAGGAAAACCATGGCCACATTGGGACAGGTAGAGAACAGACTAGGACTGGGCTCTCTTGAAGCTGAGCTTGTAGGACTGGGCTCTTCTGAAGCTGAGCTTGAAGGACTGGGCTCTCTTGAAGCTGAGCTTGAAGGACTGGGCTCTCTTGAAGCTGAGCTTGTAGGACTGGGCTCTCTTGAAGCTGAGCTTGTAGGACTGGGCTCTCTTGAAGCTGAGCTTGTAGGACTGGGCCCTCTTGAAGCTGAGCTTGTAGGACTGGGCTCTTCTGAAGCTGAGCTTGAAGGACTGGGCCCTCTTGAAGCTGAGCTTGTCGTGTTGATTCAGCAGTACAGGCTGGGTTTGAGGAGCGAGCAGTGTGCTGTTGGATGGTGGACCAGGATTCGTGAGAGCCAAGGCCTGAGACTGCCCAGCGGTGCAGACGCACCGTCAGCCTCCAACCCCAAGCCACAAATGATGTCTGGGGCACAGTCTGGTGGTGGTGGTGGTGGTGAGCCAGTCAGTCGGATGTGATTTTCATTCTTCGTATGCAGAAGGATGCGATTCGGGGGTGAGGTCAGGCGTCGGCTAATTGGAGCGAGGTTTAAGGGTTGGGAGCCGGGCAGGAGCGGGAGTTCTCATTACCTTCTGTGCTTCTTTTGTGAAATGCGTGCAACAGTTTGTCATGTAGAATAGATATGGTTGTGCAATACCAACGGCAAAGTCAACATATTCACAACTTTCCAACTAGTGGATAGCCATGGCAAGGTAGAGGCAAACTCCATAACCCCTGTACCAAAAATTTTAAGTGAAATATGCATGTGTCCTTCTCTTGACTGTATCAATTCTGTGCTCGATGAAAAATCCATACAAACATGGCAGCATATGAACCCGATATGCAGAACATAGCTGAAGATGGGGAACGGCACCGTCAGAGCACAGAGAGGCGTTCATCATCCCTCGGGTTCCACACCTGCACGCTGCCGGGTTTAGCTACAGTACAGTGGTTGCCTCTCAACCTGAGTGACACCTAAATTCCCCAATCCTGAGAACAGTCCTCAGGTATTATCCTCTTGTGATCTGGCAGCTGGCTAGCATTGAATAAAGCAGATGCAGAGTTTACCACATCACAAACATTCATCAGCTGCTGTCACACAGTCAGATGAGTGTAACATAAGCTTGGGAGATAGTTTGACAGACAGCTCAGAGAGGAGCAGAGGGTAAGAAAGAGAAGTATGTATTTGGAATGAGTGGCGATCAGCAATGCTGCCAAAAAAGGGTTCAATCTGGCAACATTTGAATTCCTATTCCCAACAGCTAATACCTCACCTGGAATTTAAGTACCCATCAGCAATGAACTCACATCATAAATCAATCATAAAGTCTCGATCATCAGAAATGAACTGGAAAAACTCAAGGGTGTTCCTTTGAGAACAAGCATACTAAGGCATGTGGCCAGTCCCCCCCCCCCCCCCCCCACACACACACACACACTTTTTTTTATCTTGCAGTTCTGATGTGTGGCCCAGAGAACTGGAACTTCAATAAACACAAACTTGGCAGAGCATTTCTTTAGCCCACCTGCCAGTGCCACCACGATCTCTGCAATGAAAAGATCTGCATTACTGTATTTTTCAGGGATGAATAGGATTCATCCCTCCTTCTGGCACAGGCCCTACCCCAGGTGTAGTGCAGCGAGCGCTGGACCTTTCCCAAAAGCAGATCCCTATCTCCCTTCTCAACCCACTGCCAAAACAAAGGTGAATATACACCAGGGTAGGAGGGATGGAGATGGATTGTGTTGGGGGGGCGGGGGGGGGGGGGGGGAAGTACAAATGTTTCTGCTTTTGCACCATTCATCATGTTTAACAGGGATATATCACAACAGCTGAAACACAGTTTACTCACACACAGTGTATGAATTACACAACCTGACTGGCTTGTCAGTCGACACTGAAGCTCTGTAAGGGATAAAGGAATATAATATAGCTGAACAATCATGAACCAAATCACATGTCTTAACCTGCATCTAAATACTTATTTTCACGTGTTTCGTTTAATAGAGATTGTATAGGGTATGGGTCATCAGGTTCTTTTTGATGATTTAAAACCATTTGCATGCAAGGAACAGGCTAATCAACATAGTTTTCCAGATTTTACTTTCAAAATTGATTTAAACTTGATTAAAGTTGTTGTGAAATATTAGCCTGTGGGAAAACAAGCTGCTCCGCTTCTAGTTTTGAACAGCAAATTGGCTCATAAATAGGAAGATTCAGTGCTGTCTCCAGTATAGTACCGTCACACCGCCTGAAGCACGTCTCCTCACTTCAAACAAACACATAAACTAATCTTTGACTTTTTACTGGACAATGTTTAACCTTGGTGAAGGATAAATAATGGTGAAAAATGTAATCATATGACTATGCACATTCTGTTGGCGCAGTCCCTTGTGGTTTGACCTAAACTGAGCAGGAACCAGGTCATTCCAAGGGGAAGGAAATGTGTCTGAAAGTTCATCTACCTCTACAGAAAGGGCCCAGTGCTTGGTGATGAAATCTAGACTAATGTCTGTGTCGCTGCAGGGTATTTGGTCACTGGTCTGGGTAAGTACCTACCTTCTTGCTGGGCATGAAAACTGGCCGTATGTCTTTTCCATACAACAGCTATGAATTCAAGCCTGTGCGTCAGGAGAGCAGCTCCCAGCTGTAAGCGAGTCCATAGCCTATGCAATGACTGACCCTTCACTGGCACCACTCATTGTGGAGATGTGAGGCTATACATCCTTGTCAAAAAAATGACAAACTGTCCTTGACCTGGAGTCAACAAGGGATCCCCCCCCCCCCCCCCGCCTCTACTCTAAAACATACCAAACTGACAATCTGTCTCAGCTGACTGGAGTTTGTATGCTGACTGAACGTCATTTTGGACCACAACCAAAAGAGAGAGAGAACCTGTTGTCAAATCAGATATTATATGCTCAGTGATGAGAGCCGGAGGAATACACATCATGTAAATTTTTTGTATTGAGTCAATGTGAGCACCGGGAAAATCACACAATAAACCTGAACCTACAGGTTAAACAAAAACTGATGACATGACAAAAATATGGAAATAGTTAGAGAAATATATGTGGTGTCAGTTTTGTGAGCGACAAAGAGGGGAAAGGCAGAGAGAAGAGGAGAGAAAAAGAGATAGAAACTAAGGTAATCTGTGATTCATAGAGATAAGATTTTAACGACATCAAACTTTAAAACTGTTCTCAATGGATCAGTCAGCCTGGAACAAAGTTGTCATGCAGGAACTATCACAGTCCCAATTGGACTTAACTTAACTCCCAACTCTTAGAGTCAAAATTGTGGATTGGATTTATCCTAAAAACATATCCTCGGTCATTTTCATCTAAAACTCAAATCCTACTCTGTTATGTAGGATATGTAAAATTACCTACACGTGACTTCATAGGGCTGCTTATTTTTAGAAGCAGTTTTCACCACAGCAATTGTACTTGGTCCAGAAATAGTAAACGCTTCATTATTTAACTATGATCAAACACGATGCTCAAATTAAGCTCCTAAAGCTACCTAGTGCGCGCGCTCTCTCTCTCCCTCGATTCAACTTTCTCTCTCTCTCTCCCCTTGCACTCTGCTGGATGGGAGGAGCGCAGGCATCCTCTCACTGTATAAGAAGTGCCGATCTCACAACAAGGGATTTTACACAGCTACTCAGGAGAAACGAAATGATCTGCCCTAGAGCCGTTGCAAAATGCTGGATGGACACCTACTCCTGGGATGGTTATCATTCACAGTTATAGTGTACCTTTTCAGCTTGCCTGGACCGACTACGGCTTATTTCGGGTAGGCACCCTTTACACTTGTTTCGAAACTTGGCTTCTGTGTCGCTGATAAATTAATTAATAAACGCTGGAAATACCCACATTAAACTTTATAGAGTTTACAGAACAAAATAAACAGTAGCCTATACTATTCCGAACGCAGTTCCTTACACTTGTCGGATTCGTAAACGACAGGACTTTATTGCTCTCTGTAACTTCACTTTTTGACGTGTCATCATAAAAATTGCGGGTCTGTTGCCATAAGGATGTAGTTGAGAAATGCTAATTCATGAAGCTGTTTTTTTCTGTCGGCACCGCAGCCGTTGCAACATAGTTGAAGTGCAGTGGTAGTCCACTCAGTGACAGCGGGTGGCGGCAGGTTGATTATGAACTAGAATTCGTCCATTGCCTTAAGCGATCGCAAGCATGCCACTTTGTTTGTTTATTCATCAAAAAACAAACATTGAAAAACAAGCACACTTTGATGGTTTGAAATGAGCATGGTTAAAGAGGACACTTTCATATACATTTGGAAAATGTCAATACATTGGAAAGAGGCTAATATGAATTATTTTAGCGTAAGAACTTTGTGGGCTATAACGGGATATTACGCTCCCAGGGTTCGGCAGTGTGGAGCTGTGTGTTTCATGGACTGCAGGCAAACAAAAGCACATTTTAGGTAGACATGCATTCTGAATGGTTGTTACCAGCAGTCATGTGATTCTTTTGTCGAGGTACTTGTAACTTAATAATGTAAGTCAGCTCCGAGCGCAGACGTGAAGGAAAAGGTGAGTGGAGGGTACAGTCTGAACAGCTGGTAACAATAAAGAAATGCAGCTCGCTGAACTGGTGGCCGAAACGTCTGTTCTGCTCGCAGAGAATATTCACCATCCAGCATAAACAACGGACTGAGAATTCTGGCATCCGCTGTACGCTCCCACTAAGTTTAATAACAGTTTAAACAGAAATGAAAGAATGTATCCAGAATTTACAGTTTCCCCATCTTGTCCATAAATCATGTCGACTACAACCATTTTTAATTTAAGTAACGGTGGACATTCAAGATGCGATAGCGGGGAACGTCTGTGCACATGTTTGTGGGGGCTGGTCAGCCTATTATGTTGACAACTGTTTTTGAAGATACCATCTCCAGGCCTTATAAAATAGATCTAATTTAGTAGCCGCATTTAAAGGTTTATGGCTATCACAAAGCCAGTTCAACTTGTTTCAACAAGCACACACTTAAAAGGACCACAAATCTTGGAGCTCAAGGGAACGCTTACTGTAGCCAAGAGACATCCCTCAAAGCCCACAAAATGAACCCTCACTTATGAGATAAACTCCCAAGCTACTACGCATATTTGGATGATGCTCTGAAATTCAGTTCAGAGGCGTTTCAAGCGTTGTGTTGAAGACCTGAAATTACAGGGAATAGTTTCATTCACTCACTTTAGGTGGGTTACACTGGAAGCAATCTTGCCTGTTGTTGGGGAATCGGAAGGTGTTTTCAGTAGAGGAGCTGCTCCATTGACCAACCAGGGGAGTGGCTCCCTCAGGACCTGTAGAACATTATGAGTTGTAAACCGGTTTGATGGGCTGCGGGGGTTCTACATTGGATCTCATGATTCCTCCATTCCTTCACTGGAAAGGCAGTTCATTTAGAACCAACATTGTCATGGGTGGAATATCTCTTAGTAAGGAGCGGTAGGCTATTCTTTTCAGATTTGAAGGATTAAGGTAGTTGCATAGCTGAAAATATTGGCCTGACAAAAGACTGTTTTTATGTGCTTTGGCTTTTTGTGGAAATAAGGCACCACAACTGTCTGATATGACTAATTACGCAGTAAGAGTATATGTGGTTTTCTCGCAAAAAACCTCTCCTTGAGCAATTAAACAAAGAGTTGGTATGACTCCCATCCGGATGATGTTTCGTTGTTACAAAGCCCTTCAAATTTGGGCACTTTCGGGGGAAATGGTTTGCTCTTTCACTTCATCAGGTTAGGAAAACAAACCATGAAAACCCCATTTGCATCCTGAGGGAAGTGTGTTTTGTCTCTGGAGTCAGGAACTGCACTTCAGATCGCCCCTATGAAGACGTCAGACAGAGTGCTCTCCAGTCAGCGAGTGGCACATCTGGCCTCAGAGACCTGTACAGAGTTATTTGTGCTCGCAGCAGAGGGGAAATAAGTCAGGACCAACACATGGTCCAGACCAGCCCAGCAGAGAGTCTAGAGTGACATAAACTCACATCTAACCAAGCAACCTCTACGCCACCCCACCCCACCCCACCCGACCCCTGTTCAACTGAAGTTGATTTACCTCTAAACAGAGGGCTAGAGAGACAGGGTGAAATCCAAGCCTCTGACATTTTGATGGGCACAAACACTAACACAACTTGTTCAAATAAATACTCTACTGCCTGTGTGTATGTGTGAGTGAGGCGTCCTCAGGGTACTGATTTACTCAAAATAGAGGGTCAATGCTGCATACCCAATTTCCCTTGTGCGGTGGAGCATAAGTGTAACATAAACACAGTCTCTTTTGCCAGTGGCCTGCGTCTCGGAGGGTGGGGTGGGATTCCTTGCGTAGTCAAGCAGCCACTCAAATTGTCATCCCGGCCACAAGAATGCGAGCGCTCTTTTTTCCCCCCGCGGCTGCCTGTTGTGGCAGGTGCTCACCCTCGGTCCCGGTCCCGTAACGTTGGGGGGGGTTACGTCTCTGGAAGCGGAGCGCCGTTCCTTATGGGAAGCACAGCAGGTTGGGGTGGAATAGCACATAAAAGGCGTAATTGAGAAATTCCTGGAAGTGTTCAAGGAAGAAATCACGGCCGCTTGCTTTCTGTCTGGCCCCGCAAGAGCGCACACCTCAGCTGGCTCGGGGATGACGGGAACAGATGAAACTTGCTGAGAACGGCTCCACTTTTTTAGGCACATGCTGCTGTGAAAGGAGATTCTTTTTGGGGTCTTGCGCTGGCATGCCTATGTGGATCGCTCTGGGGCCAGCTGGGGATCACTCACACATGTGGATCTGCACATGGCAAGTGCATTGAGGTGGGGATGAGAGAATCAGGGTGGGAGTTAAGACTAATGGATTTTGTCAGTAATTCTTGTTACTGCTGCTTGAGTGATGGCACTCAGTTTTAATTTTGGGTGTGAAACATTCCTATGTGACCTGTTTTCTCAGAGTGGTTGCTGTCATGTCTGTAATGTGTCAGACTCTCAATCTCGTCCAAATGAACTTGTGTGCGCCCTTTCAACTTTTGCACTGTTATTAACTTAAGATTTAAACCTCTTCTCTGAGACGGGCGGCGGGCTTGGCTGTTTTCACTTAGAGATACTTAGCGAGCCCTTGAATCGCCCCGAGGACACACCAGTGATCCCCACGCTAACATTTTTCGGATCTTAGAACGCCCTCTCCTTCATGTCGAAGCTGGTAGCAGGCTGGCGGTTTTGAGTATAATGACTGTGTGATTAGCGCGGAGGCAGAGCTGGTGTGGGCTGGTGTTGCCTGGCAGACGGTGGTGGCGAGTGGCTCATTACGAGGTCTTAAGGCGTCATTACTCTCCCTGACACACAGGGCAGGGAGGGGCAACGATGGAGGGACTTCCCAAACTTAACTCCACAGGATATCCTGTAGCAAAAGCAACCCCTGAAAGAGGATCCTTCAGCCCCCCTGCCCTCTGATGATAATATTCCCTAGGTGCTGATGATGGGCTGGACACCCGGTGTGCACGCTCAGATCGAGCTGTTCGGGTCGGACCCCGGCTCTATCACACAGCAGGGCGAGACGCAGCAGTCTGTTAGGCCCGTGTTAAGATTCATGCGCTGCTGTGTGTGAACTGAAGGCCGTAGGTTTTGACCCGTCTGAGGTTTGAGACAGTCATTCAGCTGTTTGGGAACACACACGTGCAATGTGTGCAGCCTCCACTGGGGGGTGCAGTCACTATTGCCAGCACAGGCTGGTCCTCAATCAGCACTTTCTGGGCCTTTATGTAACCCTAGGAGAGTGGGAAATGAGCAGCAAAAACAGCCATATCCAAAGGCACCGGACACTGTGTCAATAGAATACAGTGCAGGAAAAAATAGTTTGGTCTCACGTTAGTTGTGGTTGAGGGCATTTTTGTACAGTATGCTTTTGATTTACTTCCATGTGCGATTATTTTGGCTTCAGCTCAAAGGAAAACCCCATAAAAAGGATCCACAAGAGAGGACTTCTGGAGTTAATTCTTCAAATTAGACAATGCACTACACAGAATACCAAAGAGACATATTGTCTCATGAAATGAGATTTTGTGGAATTTCATCCTCTCCTCAGATGTATAACAACATGCAGTGGCATCACAGCTGTCCAACAAAACAACCTAAAACAAAACATAAATCATTTACCACTCTACATTTCCTGCTTTCAGCTGGTTTGAGACGTTCACAGATACCTCAAATTGAAGTGGCACAATCCTACTGAACTGTATAGAGTCTCCTGACTCTTGAGCTCCTTCACAGCGCCCACAGAGGTTAGCTGGTTCCTAGGTTTCACGGCATCACAGTCACACACATACTTTCAAGTATAATGGTAGCCTTTAATTGCATGGCTTCATACATATTCCAAAACATCTAACCACATATCTGATTGACTCAAGCTTGTTTACCCCATTTACACAATCGCTTTAGACAAACTGTGTGTGAATGGGCATGCCGTGTAGCTGTATGCAACCCAGCCTGATTATATGCTATTATTGCTTCGAGGAATGTCTTTAAAATGTGTTTGGCCCACTCACATCCGAAAGGCTTGAGGTTCTGGTATCGGTGGAGGCCATGGAGACCGCAGTTTGGAAATATTGGCTTTTTAAGAGAGGGCGTCGTCGCTGCTGCCTCCACCAGCCGTCTGCAGGCGACAGGGGTGGACCGGGTTCCAGCGCAGGGCCTCAGAAGAACATGGTGAAGGTACAGACATTGATGGGCTTCGCAGATGGGGCGCTGGACAAGGGCAATTTGCAAAACAGGAAAGCCAATATGGAATCCAAATAGCCTTGGTGGTTAAGGATTGATGAAATGAAGTTAATTAGTGGGATTGCCATGTCTTATGCTTCCCGTCCCTCACCACAGCCCAATTTCCTTCCCATTGCGTGTGGG
This sequence comes from Sprattus sprattus, assembly GCF_963457725.1. Classification (NCBI taxonomy): domain Eukaryota; kingdom Metazoa; phylum Chordata; class Actinopteri; order Clupeiformes; family Clupeidae; genus Sprattus; species Sprattus sprattus. The sequence continues at coordinate 3,334,509 of NC_137923.1, forward strand.
AACACTGGTGAAATGACTGCTGTCTAAAGCCAAGATTAGAAGTCTGACAAAAGTCTATGCCTTGCAGCTCTCTTGGAAATGACACTCCTCTCAGTGTGTTGACCCAGGGAGATCCAGCACTATCAGGCCATGAAAGCATGCTTGGAGGTCTGCTGGAGTAGGGAGGGGGAGACACAGATTCTCCATCGAGACCTGTAAACTATGTCAAGGCAATGTTTGGGTCTTATCTGTTTTCAAATAGTCTGGTCTGCATCAGCGCTGACCCCCAATGCAGAGAAGTAAAACTATTTGGAATAATTGTACCTCTGGCTTGCGTTTTTCACCAGGGATTGAGCAAATCATTATTTTTCCACTGGAATTCTGTGTTCCCAATTCTTTAGGGATTTCTTAATTGATAGAAGCAGCAGTCAAGGCCTGCAGTCTGCAGTCTGGGATGGCTTTAGAAGCCTACACTCGAAGGCAGACGCTTAAGGGCCAGATCTGGCTATTTCTTGGACTTGAATAACGTCTGTCAGATTCCCAAACATTTGCTCAAAGCTTAGATGATGTACAAAATAACGGAATAAACTGTGGGTCAACTGTCAAGGGCAGATATGTCTAATATGCATCAGCCGCACCTTAATTGCTACCAGTCCTGTTTTTCATGCCCTGCAGTCAAGGGAGCAAGGTGAGCCACTTCGACAGGTCTTGACTTTAATTGGGCCACTTAACAACTAACCCTGACATCTTGACTTAATGACTTGATCAATGAACCCCACGAGAATTGGGCATGCATATTTTTTTCATGATGTCTGTAAGACTCCCAAATGCTCACAGGAAAACCCTCATAATCTCTCAGTAGCAACTGTAAATCACCGTAAATAATATGACTAAACCTGGTCACTCGTGTTTGTTGATGCATGGTTAAAAAACAGCTCCTGTTCTGTGAGAGAAATTCAGCTTTTTACACGGGTGGGTAGCCATGAAAAAGCCTTTGATTGTGTCTAAATGTGCATATGAGTATGATTATTTTAATGGGCCCGCGCAGCTACAGGCTCGCTCTGCTCGGCGTTAACTTTTATTAGTGCCGCTGCGCGTTTCCTCAGAGCAGTCAGCAAGGCTTTTGGAGAGCTGTGTGTGTGTGTGTGTGTGTGTGTGTGTGTGTGTGTGTGTGTGTGTGTGTGTGTGTGTGTGTGTGTGTGTGTGTGTGTTGTGTGTGTGTGTGTGTGTGTTTGTGTGTGTGTGTGTGTGTGTGTGTGTGTTTGTGTGTGTGTGTGTGTGTGTGTGTGTGTGTGTGTGTGTGTGTGTGTGTGTGTGTGTGTGTGTGTGTTTGTGTGGAGCACCCTGCTCGTACCTGACACAAGCGTACGCGGGCCCCGGGTTTGGGGCGTTAGTGCGCTGGTACAGGGGTGCTCTGTGCCATGGTGCGAGCTAGGACTGGAGAGTCATGTGGAGAGAGCGCAGAGCGACCAACCTGTGCCAGTCACACAGTGACCACTCCTGAGCCGCTGACCCAGCGCAGCAGGGGGAATCGCTGGAGGAGAGAGGCGGTGAGGGAGAGAGGGAGGAGAGGGAGGAGGGAGGGCTTCTCAGGGAGGGCTGGGGTTCTCACACTGTAGTTAAACCTCTTACCATGCCCGGCTCCCGTGTCCCCGTGTACACACTGGTGCTCCCCGCCATCACCATTCCCCAGCCCGGTGGGCTGCTCTCCCAGGGAGGCAGACGCTGAGCTCCACCTCCGGGGACAAAACACAGAACGAAGTCCTTTAACAGAGCATGGCGCTCAAGCTAGTTGGAGGCTTCACACAGAAAGGCTCAGTGTAACTCCTCTAAAGTCATGACTCAACGGCATAGTTTTCGGCTTTATGTAGTTTCGTCTGTGTCTCTGAAACTCTTGGTGTCAAGAGTGTAATGGGTGACCTGTGCTATTAGCGTGACTCCCCGGCCTTTGGGGGTTGAGGGGGTCAGGGATGATATGATGGTTGGTCACTTCCTGTGTGTGTCACTGGGCCCTGGGAGACATGTGACTGGGACTCTCTCGCTGCCGCTGTGAAAGAGCTTGTCTGTAGCAGACGATTCGTCATCTCTTCACTATTCAGAGTGCTTTGCTGAATGCAAAAGTTTTATTGCTCACGTTGTCCAAGACTTGTCCTAAAAACGCATGGAGTTGAATGCTCATTCACGCCAATGATTGTCCTCGTAGAATCACTATGAGTTGGGACATTTTTTTGGCTGTACTAGGAAGTCTACTTAATGTTTTTCAAACAAAACAAACACTTATTGTGGACCAAATCATAGTCAAGAACACATTTTGCCTCAATGATATATACATTGTTTGAGGATAAAGTTAAGCCCATGTTACTCAGTAATGGCCTCACAGAGTCTGTTAAAATATATATCTCTGACCCAGGTTTTTAAGCATACTGTGTTATTTGGAAGGGTCATGCTAAAGGCCTCCCTACCGCAGTGTCTTGCTCCCATGTTCAGGTGAGCCTTACCCACTGCGTAGTAACCGTAGTAACCGCTCTCCTGCTTGGGCTCCATCGCCCGTGGAGCGGCAGCTCTTGGCTCCTGGGCACGGCCCTCGGTAGTAAAACAAACAGGCTTCCATGGCTGCTGGCCGGGCCTGAGGGAGCATACCACACTCACATTCCTACTTGCCCTGGCCCGCGAGACACCAGATGGGTCTCCAGTACAGTGGTCTGAAGTTCATCCAGCTTTTTAGTGGAGGACATTTTTTTTTCCCTTCACTTTCTCCTTCTCTCACTCTCTTTGTACCAATCTTTTTTATCTCTTTGTATCTTTCACACCCTCCCTCTCTATTGCCTAACACATTTCCTGTCATGCCTCTGAGTCCCTCTCGCTCTGTCTGTCTGTCTCCTTGCTCTCTGCATGCCCGCAGGCTATCAGTTTAAATCCTCAAAATCAAAAAAGTCACAAGGTAAGGAGGCCTGCAAGCAGTTTCACACAGAGATCAGGTGGGGTCAACACCTTAAACTCTCTGCTTGTTTTAACGGGCTGTCATTAGGGTTAGAGTGACACACAGACACTGGGCAGAATGGCTGCTAATTGATTCTCACATTGTCTTGCTTCTGTGTTATGAGGTTTCTCAGGGTATTTTTGGGGGGGGAGAAATTGATAATGGAGGACCCGCAATGGTTTCGCCTCACGCCAAGGACGAACCCCTCCACCCCCCGAAACATGAACCAGACGCAGGATGGGGCTTTGTTGCCCCTCTTGAGCAATTCGTCCCTCTCCACACATCTGCCTTTGTTTTGGGTTTGCTGCGGCTGACAGCTGGGGGGTTTTGTCTGAGAAAAGGCTTTGTTTGGGGTCAACAGCTGGGGGGAATGATTGGCATTCGTTTGGAGTAATTGCCCTGCTGGGGGAGCCTGACCTGCCAGGCAGCAGACCACACAATCAGCAAGTCCAGACGGAGCGAGGGAGCCACTCTCTCGCTTTAACTTGTTCACTGACTCGCAGCCTTGGGCTGGGTTCAGCCGGGTTGACTGGGAGAGGTGTTGACTGTCAGGTAGCACAACACACAAATGCACAAACACAGACACGTGCCTGTACACACACACACACGCACGCACGCACACACACACACACACACACACACGCATGCACGCACGCACACACGCACGAACGCACGCACGCACGCACGCACGCACACTCACACACACACACACACACACACACACACACACACACACACACACACACACACACACACACACACTCACACATAGACATGTAGGCTAAGCGCACACACTGAACAGTGACTTAACACCTGTTGTTTGGAGGTACTGGAATGAACACGCTGCTGGTCTTACTTGTCAAACATTTACTGAGTCTCAAGAACATAACCATATCAGCCCACATCTTAGACATGCCCTCTGCATCGTCAGTGTCCACACTAATGAATCCTCCATCTAGTGTGGGCTGCTCTGGTGTCTTAAAGAAATGCTCACTTTGGCCAATGACAGAGGACCTGTGGAGGGTTCCGTCTCACTGTTAACCAAATAAGACTTGGATTTTATATCGTCAGCAGATCAGGGCCAGAGTGCCTCACACATCTGCTTCTGATTAGCTCCAAATGTGTCTGCTTGTGTGTATGTGTGTGTGTGTGTGTGTGTGTGTGTGTGTGTGTGTGTGTGTGTGTGTGTGTGTCTGCTTGTGTGCGTATGTATGTGTTAGAGCAGGCATGCAAATGGATGTGGGTTTGTGATATTCGAGTTGTTTTTTTCTCAGGTAAGATAAATGAACCGTGTCCTAAACCCCAACGCCAAAGTATTCTGATCGGAAACAAATGCGCTTTGGTCATTCATCTCCCGTAGGGACTTGAAGATACTGTCAAGATTACATTTTTAAAGCTCTGTGTAGACATGGAAAGGCCAAAATGTGTTACCGCACAGAAAAAAAACCGAATGTATTATTATATGACTGAAAAGTTGATATATTTCAGATTTACCCTTAAATGAATAGGCTACCAAGTCAGGACTGAGATCACAGTTGTATAAAAGTTTCACACCTTAAACTAGATACCACAGTGCATACGCATGGGAAAGATTATTTTGGTAAGTGTTGAAATGACTTCAGCTAAAAGGTGAAGTTCCATGACAGGACAAATCATCACCTGATCATTTGTCATTTGTAAGCTTTGCACCTCCATGTTTTTCCATGTGTAATTGCTATTACACTGCCAGAAATGGATACTATGAGACAAACCAACAACCTCATCAGAATGACACCAGTCCCTGCTCTGTATTTCTTCTTTAGAAAAATACTTAGGAAATACGTGAACTGTCATGGCATGGCTTGCAGTCAGGGTTTGTGCTCTGTGTGATGAGGTTATGTGTGATGATGCAAAAAAGCAAGATGCATGGTTTCCATTCTGCCCTTGCACAGGAAAATGCACATGATGTCAATGTCATGGCCAATGTGAAGTGTTGACAGTAATAAAAAAGGACCCAAACAGCCATGTGATGTAGTTAGTGAAAGATGGATGCAAGGCAATGAGCAAGATTAACCTTGTAAAGCTATAGCGATGCTTAAGCAGAAGGCGAATGTGAGCAAACTGGAAAAAGCCAAGCTGAGCAAACAGAGTCAGGGATCACACCTCACTTATGATAACACGGCGCTTTATACTGTCGTGCAGCAGGTATTATGTTCCATACGTGTTGCCGTGCCAACATCTCAAACACCAACAGAAAAACAAATTGGCTCTTGGCTTCAAAACATAAATCAGTGTAGAGCATTCCCTCTGCACATTGCTGTGTGTCATGTTCACAGTGGTGGGTAATAATTATAATATGGTAAATAATACAATTATGGAGTGTAAACATTAATACTGTGTCATTTTTAGTGGATCCTCACAGGGTACCTGTTTTTAAAACCTGAGTGAAATCTCACTGTACATCTGTACATTGATTGATTAAAAAAACACAGGGAGTGGTCTGTGGCTGTGGTCGAGGCTAATGATAATGACAGACAGTCCATTTGGCTTCTCGAAAGGCCTAGTGCAGACAGGGTTTGGAATACTGTTTTAGGACATCTGCCACACCCATGCACTCTCTGTGTGCGCTGCATTCTGCCTCGGTGGGATACTGGTCTTGTTGATGCTGAGAAAGATGCCAAGACGCGAAGTGCCAGTTGATGCCATCCTCAGAAGCCGTTATCGTGCGGTAATGCACACATGTCCTACACCTTGACAATCCATCTCTGACTGAGCCTTGCTAAAAATACCAGTGTCACCATATATCCTGCATGCATTATATCGGCTGATGACAAGCCAGCCTATATGTACCCGACTGCATTTACACCGAAGTCCTTGCTCTGTCATTCATGACTTTGTGATATGGTATTTGCAAACTGCAAACCCGACCCTCGTTGTAAATCATCCTAAATAAATAGCAATAATACCAAATGGAAGTATTGACTTAAGTAACATCAAACTGATGAACTGCATACTGAATAGATGGTTTCACAGTTCTCCTCATAAGTACATGTTATTGAAATGGGGATTAATGTGAAAGAACATCTGTGATAGCAGTTAGCTTTTGAGAGTTCAGCCTCAGAGTGGAAAACATGCACAGTGAGCGAGGTATCACAGCTTCATCTCTGGAGACTGGGAACATTCGACTGCTCTCAAATCTCACACATCCAATCTTGCCCCGAGCCCTGTTGGTAACTGGCTAAAAATATTCTGCTGTAAGACAGCAGCAGCAGTCGAGGGATTTAACAGAGCGATTTGTCTGGCTGGACTCCAGTTCCATAGTGCCTTTTTTCTGTCAGATAGACACACGTCACACAGATTCTCTCAAAGAGTGACGTGATTCCCGGGTTGTGTTTGATTAACCACAAGCATCTGTTTTGTGCTCATCGGAGACTTTCCATGGGAGCCTTATACTTAAGCTTAGCTCTTGTACATGACCACTGTCTAGAGACAATGGGCCATCATTTCAATGAAGGGCAACTGGCAATGAGAAAAGTCTGCCACACATGAACTGAAGCTAATTTAATAACTTGGCAAAATCATTTTGCTAATCTAATACCACGAGTAAGATCCTAAGTGCAAACATGGGGGGCTCAGCGCAATGCTCCCACACGATAGCTTTAGTTTATTCGCTACCGACTTTGCTCGTTGCTCGTTGCTTTGCTTGTTGCCCGTCAAAATTCATCAATGAGGGCCCATTTTCTAAATGGATGTCAGTAAACTATGGTATTTAGTTATTGATGTTGTATCTTCAGTTTTCTAAAATTTTTACATTTAAAACAGGAGATGAAAGGTCAACTTTGTAAACAAATGCCATAACACAACAGCAACACCTTTCCAGTTACATGTTTTTATGCACGCAAGACTGTGTTCTCAACTGCTTTTGAATCTCATTACATTTTGGATATTTAAGTCATATTATTAGATATTTTTGAGCAATGGTTTATTAGGCTATTTTTATAACCTTGATGCTTTTCCAACAATGATGACACACAACCGCCAATCAGCAATGATATCAGCAAAGCGATACCACCCTACTGCCCTGGAAACATGGCCCTTCATGTTCAATCAAGAATGTCATATTTTTCTTCTTTGTGACTTGAATCCATGACATGGGACAGTATACACCCATCTCTTTTTTTATCTGAAGTGTTCACAACCACAATAACAGTTGTCCTATTAACAAATAGGCTAGTAACAGCTGATGTCTATGTATAAGTTTGGAGTACCACACATTCTTCAGTGTTGGAAACACCAAGAGCTGTCAGGCAAACAGGTTTTTCAAGTCCTGACTTGCCTAGTTTCCACTTGTAAACTCATCCAGTGTCAAAGCAGGTAGGAAAAGCAAACAAGTTTAGGAAAAATGGAGACATTTGGCCTCGTCTGAATACACAAATTCCAAAAAACCCAGCTTCACTTTGCCTGCCATTGCTCTCCTTTGACTGACTGCTGTGAATTTGCTGCCCTTGTCATGGACATGACGACCAGACTCAGAAGAAAACAGGAAACTGAAACATGTCAAGAGGCAGGAAAAAACGGAGGTGTCCGAGTGCTCTTTCTTTTTTACCCTGGAGATGTTATGACGCAAGTGGTTCAGCTGCACCATCCTTCATGTTGTCCCATAACTATAACTTTACAAACACAGCAGTCAGAAAGCTAACTGTGTCCTTACATTGGTCCCAAGGTTAGCCTAAAGGTGCTCCTTGTTTCTGTATCGCACAGCCTGAAGGCTGCAGATCTACTCAAGCAGATCTGTGTTGAGGATCATGGCAAATCTCTTTTGTGTGGTTTTCGCATCAGATCTCTGTGGGGGTTGCAAAGGTGCATTAAACACAACTGCTTCAATACACATGACAGTTGCATAAGTATGTGAACTTCGTTGAACTTAGCATGGTGGCTGGGAACACACGGCCTTGCTTGACAGAGATTATAAAGATCAGTTGAGAGTTTCGTGACGGAAACACTGTTAGTCATTAAACTAGTCTGGGTGACAGGTCTCTGGGAATGCTAATGTAGCAGGGTGTCTGTGATTTACCTCATGGCCAGAAATGATGTCATTTGTTGGGCAGAAACTCTGGCTGCTCTACATAATTGTCCTCAGGTAGAGTTCCCCATTGCAGTGCGCTGTGTAACCATGGTTTTTTCTTTCTCAGACATGGCCAGGGTGGAGGCACCATAATTATATAAATAAATATAAATAATTATATTAAGTGTTTCCAGAGCCAGCCACAAGGATATCATAATTGTCATAATTGGATTATCCAAAGGTCTCTCCACTGGAGAAATATTCAAGCAACCGAAACCTATCTTTCATAGGAAGAGCTGTGTGCTGGTGATCATGATGACTACCAGATGATGGGTGTAGCTAGCACAGTCTGATCACTCTCCTCCCTACATACGCCACGACTGTACTGTACTGAGATATAGCGCCTCTATTAACGAAGAGTTAACGGACTGTAAAGCACTCCTGGCTTGGAGTATGAGAGAGCTATTAAGCGGTGGTTGTGAAGGTCCTCCACACACTTTTGCTAATAGCCTCCAGTAAATGAACACTAAGCGAAAATCATGCTTTTCCTAAAAACAGTGGCCCGCCACCCAATTCTCAAGATCCCCTCGACCACCGAACCTCCCACAAAATAAAAACAAAATGAATGCATAACTCTGCCCCCTGCGTTTTGAATGGAGACATGCTTGAATTATTGAGTAAACAGCAGGTTTTCATGTTTCATGACTTCTTTGTGAAACTGCTCACTCTGAAACCAAGGCACCAGTGCCTGAATTGTGGAAATTTGGCAGAGAGCTCTGGGGTTGATGCCAGCGGCAGGAGACAGGTCTGTGCATTCGGCTCTCCTCAGCAAAATTCTATGGAGGTGATCAGAGAGAGAAACGCTTTTGAGCTTCCTAGAAACCTCCGGCACAGCTGTGAACCTCATGCCCGCTTCGGTGTTGATTTACGTTGTTGGGGCAACCCCAGGCCATAGTTAATAATAGCCGCTGTCTATATTAGTGGACAAAAGTGGCAGATTTAAAAGCATAAATGTTTCTGTAATGACATGTGTGCTGCAGAAGTAAGTGTGTTTGTGAGTTCTGTAAAGCCATTTATTCTGCTGCTTCGCTTTGGACGTGTAAAAGGGACCCAGAAATTGCACATAATGAGCGACTATCCTGCCAATACTGTCAGTTGGTGTGACCAAAATGGTGGCAGCCTGACCATCCTGTCCCCCCGGCGTGTGTTTGTGAGAGTCGCGCTCAGCTCTCACCAGCATAACCTCAGAACCCCAGAGAGCCTGGGCAGCTGTACACCAGCTATGCGGCAGACCCTGCTAGCATGTTTTATGCTCACTTGCCCCAAAAATAAACTGTCAAAAGATGTCCCAATCTGTTGTGCGTACTGTCCGTACCATGTGTAGAGAGGAGGGGAATAATTCTGCTTTTCATGTGCTGCGTGTGAAAGAAAGGCACGCATACTGAAGGCCTCTTTGTTTCTCGGCAGTGTTAAGTGAGAAGCCTAATGTTTTATGCAGTGAGTGGATAGGTTCTGCACTTTTGTCTATGCATCTGGTCCAACATAAACACAGTGCCTGGGCTCCCTTTGCATGCTGATCTCAATGTTGACCTTAAGCAACGCTTGGATTCTCTTGAACATTAACTATTCTGATGGAGTTTGGACACCAAATGTATGTGAACATTAACAACAAGCGAGACAATAGGTCCTGATTGTCGATGTGTGCAACTTGGCTTTATGCATACCATTACTGAGAGTACTACAGGTCGTGGTGAGTTGTCCCGACCTAGAGGATGTATTAGTATTCTGGGTGTGTGCGAGTGTGTTCCCGAATTTGTCTGCACATGTATGCACTAATCACACACACACAATAGAAAACACCCCATACCGGCTGAAGAAAGCTGTAGTGTACAACACACATACAATTCATTTCCAGCCCATTGTTCTTGAGGTCCATTACTGACAGTCGTTGTTGCCCAGTGCACTGACTCTGTGTGTCCATGCTTGTGTTTCCTGTCCCAGGCTGACAGGTAATGAACCCCTGTCCATCCTGCCACTCAGCTCACAGCCGGAGGAGAGGGTGGCCAAGGCCCACTACAAGCTGTGTGACCGCCTCAAGCTGGAGAAGAAGCAGCGGCGAATGTGCCGCCGTGACCCGGGCGTGGCAGAGACGCTGATGGAGGCCATCAGCCTGAGCGCCCTGGAGTGCCAGTACCAGTTCCGCTACGAGAGGTGGAACTGCACCCTCGAGGGGCGCTACCGAGCCAACATTCTGAAGAGAGGTGCGTGTGCGTCATTAAGCTGCTGTTAGTTTTTCGTGTCAACACCACAAATGTTTCTCAGAACTCGAGCGCAGATAACTTTTTGAGTGACATTCAAATGAAGTAGAGGAGTAATCACATCACTCGCTACCATGGAAACCCTAAACAGGTTACTACCACTTCACACAAGTTTCAGATTTAACGGTTGTCTTGATCATCAGTAAAGAGGCTGCAAATGTAATGCATTATCTAAATGACACTACTTTACAAATACATTTACACGATCCCACTCTGGACGGGATGTTTATCTATGTCAGCCATAGTAGGAGTGCTTGTTAACTTGTTTATATCCTAACCTCTCCCCAGGGTTCAAGGAGACGGCCTTTCTGTTTGCCGTCTCCTCCGCTGGCTTGACCCATGCCATGGCCAAGGCCTGCAGTGCGGGTCGCATGGAGCGCTGTACCTGTGACGAGGCCCCAGACCTGGAGAACCGCAAAGCCTGGCAGTGGGGCGGCTGCGGAGACAACCTCAAGTACAGCAACAAATTTGTCAAGGACTTTCTGGGCAAGAGGTCTAACAAAGATCTCCGTGCTCGGGTGGACATGCACAACACTAATGTTGGCATGAAGGTAAGCACAGCGCATTTTTTGGTTGCTACCTAGCAAAGGGTCTACATGACAAGGAACAGAACAATATGGATACGATTGTCTAACCTGTTCAATTCATATGACCTAATCACAAGCCATACTGTATGTGAACTGCATGAACTATGACATGAGACAGATTACTGAGGGAATTGGATCATTGCTTATAGTAACACTTAACAGTAAGACTTATAATAGCATTGTGTTCAGGCAATTTCACAATCACATAGACTAATTTCACACAGCGGTGTTAGTTAGAGAGTGCATATTCTCCAAAGATCACAGTGAAATAACCACATTCTAAACACATTATTTAATGTGATTTTAACTGGATGACAATATATTTCACAGTCATTCCAGTGGAGAGGGTAATTCACACAAAGACCATATTGTTAACTGCTTGCTGTGGTTGTTGAATAAATATAGTGATAAATGCTTTAGCAATCCCTTAGGTCCTATGCAAAAGGACTTGTTGCAGAAGTTTTTTGAAGCTCCCATTTTCCACCACAGGCTTCCCTTTACAGTGAGTGACCAGTGAGGGCCTTGGGTCGTCCCAAGCATACCTCCACCATTGTTTGTGGTGAAACAGGGAGGAGAAATGTAGTTTGGATGTAGCTTTGAGAGCTGGAGCAAAAAGACTAGAAAAAGGTTCCCCCAACATACAGCCAAAACAAACGGCTGCTTTGGCCCCCGTGAGCATTTGTTCAGGTTTTCTCGTATTGTTGCATTTTTTCATTTTTGTTTGAATATAAATTATAGCAACGCACAAATGTTAGCTGACACAGATGTCTCCCCAAGGGTTGTCCACTGCAAGCTTTTCCTCGTTGCGCTGCCCATCCAAGTCCATTCTGGGACCCTGATTTGCCATAAAACATTTATAGTGCTGTTGGGTATTCTCTTTTTTGCACATCTAGTGAGGTGTACAAAAGATTTGGGTGCAGTACCATATGAAGCGCCAACCATGGAATGTGCTTGCCTCAGCATCGCCAGCAATTTAAAGCTGACTTGTCACATTTCGCTGAATTGCCAGTGTAGTAGTGGATACGCACTTTCAAATTCACCATTCCATTTTACAATGTGAAAGCACTGGTGAAGGATCAGGCAATAGGGAATGTTTGTTTTTATTCATTTCACATGACATAAAATGTATGACAATATAGTTTTTATGATCTGTTTCTCACTGTATTACTCATATGATGAATGAGCTATCAGTTCATTTGTTGTATTTATTAACCTCCTGAGTCCTGAGAGGTAAGAGGCACTGCAGTGTCAGACATTTTGCTGAGCTGCTAGGTAGTTAATGTGCTTTGCCAGACTCTTTTACTGAACCAGAAGTAAAACAACATTGGCACAATTGTAGGGGGAGACCTTGGATTTTTTTCCTCTCTTACCTCTTAACAACCCCAAGAATGTCGCTTCTCAGATTTTCCCAGGGCCATCTCAATAGATCTTTTATTTAGGAAGTACTTTGGAGAATGCAGTGGTGCACTTATTTCTAATAACCATCATTGACTTAAATCAGCCATCATTACCCATGTTTATCATTGCAATATTGCCAGGACCTTCCCTCTTCAAGCCTGACCTTAAACCCTCGGGCGGTCAACATTATTTTGGGGGGATGGGTGGGGGATGGGGTAGGGTCCTGATGGCTGTTGCTGTCTCTGCTTTGAAGTTATTACGCAACCTCATTGCGCCTCATCAATTCAGTTCCTTATTCCTCCCCTGCAGCATTGACTGAGGGAAGGGCAAAGCTGGACATCAAAGTCTCCGACATGACTGTGATATAAAACTAGTGTAACGTGACATTGTGCATTTATTTACAGTTAACATGGCAATATTGCACAGGATGAAAAGAAGCAGTGTCCTCAGCAGGTCTCGCTCTTATGCAGTTATTGAGAGTGATGTTTGGTCAACACTGGGTCCCTTTGAAGTGAGATAACTGACACATGCCTCCATGCCCTGCTCAGGTGATCAAAGCCGGGGTGGTGACGACCTGCAAGTGCCACGGCGTGTCAGGCTCCTGCACCGTGCAGACGTGCTGGCGGCAGCTCTCGCCGTTCCACGAGATTGGCAAGCAGCTCAAGCAGCGCTACGAGACCTCACTCAAGGTGGGCAGTTCCACCAACGAGGCCACCGGGGAGGGCGACATATCCCAGAGCCGCACCCAGCAGCAGCAGCAGCAGCAACAGCAGCAGCAACAGCAGCAGCCACAGCAGCAACAGCAGCAGCCTCCAGTTATCGGTCCTCGAGACCAGATACCCCGGACCATGGACCTGCTGCACATCGAAGACTCACCCAGCTTCTGCCGGGCCAGCAAATACTCGGGCGGCACCTCGGCCCGCAAGTGCTACAAGGACAAGAACTGCGACGCCATCTGTTGCGGCCGCGGACACAACACTCAGAGCCGCGTGGTGACGCGGCCGTGCCAGTGTCAGGTGCGCTGGTGCTGCTATGTGGAATGCAAGCAGTGCACGCAGAGAGAGGAGGTGTACACCTGCAAGGGTTAGAGGGGACACAGGTCTCTCTCTCTCTCTCTCTCTCAATCTCTCTCATCACCACTGTTTCACTATGCCGAAAGGGTGAAGACGAGAGACAGAGAGAAGTGGGGGGAGGGGTTTGTGTGTGTATGTCTGCATATGTAGAGGTACATGTGAACGTGTGAGTGTGTTTGTGTGAATATGTGAGTGTGTTTGTGTGAATGTGCGAGTGGTCATGGTTTTAGTGGGGGTGACTCCACTCTTGGAATGGAGGTATCCCCACAGCGCCCTTTTCCTGGCCTGTGCGTTGTGGGGCAGACAACAGTCCAGCGCAAGACATGAGCACTTTGGAGAAGTTTCTTTGGGTGGTCTGACAGGCCTCGGAGACCCAGTGTAGACATTCATCAGACGAAAGGGCCCTCCTCTCTAGCCCTGGAAGCCTGGAGTGAGAGATGACATGCCCTGCTCAAAATTCACTCAATTAAATCCCCTCCATGAAATCATTCAACAATAACATGACACGCAGGTCAAAGAACATGTCATACATGTGAAGCCAATGAGACGACAGTTTATGAGGAAAAAAGTGAGAAAGGAGATGTATGTGTGTGTGTGTGTGTGTGTGTAGTGTGTGCTTATGTGTTAAGATTTGTATGCGCGTATATATGTGTGTACGTGAGTTGGGGAATACAGAGCAATCAAACTGATGACGGTGAATCCATTTATCAACTGGATTCATCCACAGAGGGTGACAGGGTGTAAGATTTACTCTACACGCACATTGTTCACGCTCGCACACAGTTGTGTGTATTTTATGTAAATAACGTAAATTGTATTATATGTCTATTATACACGCCACTTATCTGAGTATGTAAAATAACCACTAACCACACAAATAAGTTGTTATTTGTGTGCCTTTGTTTTTTGTTTTTCATTCAAATTGACAAGGCCCTTTGGAAAGCAGTGCATTTTTGTCCTTTGTCCCTTTATCTGTGGATATAATTTATGGAACTTTCCGGATTTGTTCCTTCACAAGGAATGAAAATGAAAAAAAGCAAAAGACAAAAGTCTTTTTTTTTTTTTTGCTCTGTCGTGACAAGTTTTGCCAGTCGGTTAAAGGTTATGTTTGGCCTTGAATGAACTCAGCAGATCAATGTTCAGGGAACAACTGAAACCACTATGCCCAATTGGACCTAGAGTAATATATACGCAACAGCAGCACAGGAGTTTCGTGTCTCCAGCAGGGTCCACAGTAACAGAGCACCACCTGACAATTGAATAGTCCAGCCTCACCGAACGCTGCTGACACATCGCTTTCACAGCAATCTGACAAGTTGGACCCCATTTTAAGAGCATGTTTTTTTTTTTTTTTCAGACATAACTCCGCTGTTAGTATGCACAGCCTTTAGCTCTGTTGATTACACTGCTCTCACACAAGTCCTCTTTAAACAAATCTATTGTAGAACCTCAAAGTGTTGAGAGTGTGAATGCTTGAATTTGTCGCAAGAAGATGTCAAAACCGTCAGAATCTGGACACCTAGCAAATATGTAAAGAGGCCATTACATCAAAAATTATGATTTCAAAAGCACATTTCACTCGAAATAGCATTAAGTTGTAGTGAGGTCAGAATATGTTTGGTGTGTGAGGAATTTGATATATCTCACCGGGCCCCAACTATTGTGAAGCAAGTTAGTAGAAATGTAACCACTCTTGATCATCCTTCTCTTCTTATTTTCACCCAATCCAACAGAAACATTCTTTTGGGTGAAGATCCACAGTTGACAGAATGCAAACGTTTTCCTTTCATGTACTTCCATGGACTACAGTGAAAGGATGACAATATTATAGTTGGTAGAGATTTCAATAGCCTGAAGAAAGCTTTATTGCTGACGCCTTCTTTAGCTCTACTTCATCTTATTCTTTCTATTTACTTGCATGGACAGTTTCAGGCCAAGCAATGCAAAGGTACATCACCACCTTACTTCTTTCTTTGAGAAGATTCATGCAGACCATTTCTGTGTGATGCATCTCCACTGTGCAGGATAATATTGAGACAATTTTATTTTTGTCATGTTAAATGACTGCTGGCAGATTAGCCACGTACCATAACCATGAGATCTAAGTCATCATGAGAGAGCATGTGAGTGGTGAGTGTGTTAAAAGACCATAACTAGTATGTGACAAAACAGACTGGTGTGTATACTATATAAACAGTGTGTGTGTGTCTATATATATATATGTATATATGTATATACGTATATATATATAGTATATACCTGAAACATATGACAAAGGTATATAAATGCATTATATATGGCCTTCTTCTATCATTCTAGGTGAGTGAGATTGAACTACTGAGTGAGGGACCCGATATTGTAATATGGCACCATTCACGCACTGAAGCTGGAAGCTCTCCCTTTAAGTATTTAAAGACCTATATTTATAAATCTATAAAGCAAATGTTTTTTTGTTAATTGTAAATAACTACGGTTTCTGTTCCTGTGGTATAGAGACAAGGGTGAGGCACATGCTAAAATCTCACAGGCAATTTAAAATGGAGCATCGAGGGCCAAACGTAGGTGATACAGTGAAGGGCACAGGCATTGAGGGGAGCGGTTGAGCGGTTCAGATTGGCAGAGTACGCATTGCTGCTGTAATTGGTTAGTGAATTGCAATCCGTGTCTAAATTGGATGTGCCAATATTTTTAAAAAGCGTTTTTTTTTTCCCCTGACGATAATTCACAGTGATGAGAAAGAAAGGTAAAAAAAAAAGTATGACTTTAGGCTTGCCTATTTGCATCCAAATGACTAAAACGGTGGCAGAATTCTGTGGCTTTTTCAGGCACAATCAGTGATACTGCAGGAAACAAAGTGTATCTGAGAAGGGATCTTAGTTTCAGGCATTCACCATTTTGAGTTGAATTCCTGACATTTTGCGATGAAGAGGCATGCCAATTAAAGAACTGTTAGAAACATATACATAGACCTTTGCACGCTACATGGAAACCATAATGGCTATGTGGAGGGCCTCACAAGGCATGCTTGCTTCCCACAGCAGCAGACTTGTGTGCAGAAACCCTTCTAAGGCTTCGGTTGATGTACATAATGGACACTCATCTGTCCCAGAACTGTAGCTCTCAACACATGTAGCTATAACATAAAATGGTTATAGGTGATGAATAAATGTAGCCAGAGATTATATACTCAATATGCACAGTGTGTGTTATATGTTTAACATATACAAAAAAAATCTTTCCAACATTAATGACTAAGGACAGCACGACAGCAGTTCTTTTCTTTCTTCTTCCTTTAAAAAAAATATCACAGACTTGGTCCTTGTTATCTCATCTTTGGTTCCTCACCTTTTAGGTTTTCAGTGGATCATGTATAAAAATCTATTTTGTAGAAAAAAATAAAAAAAATAAAAACAAAGATAAATTATTTAAAAAAAATATATATGAGCATGTGTTCAATGTACATTTTGTAAAGTCAAAACTGATTTTATATTCTTTATTTTTTACGCTGGATTTTAACCTACATGGGGTTTGCTTCTTTGGGGTGAAAGCTTCAGCAGAGGCAATGTATGTTTTTATTCAGCCGAAATCTTCTCGAAGGCCTAGAACAATCTTATAAGTCCTACTTCAAAGCACCGAACATTCTCAAGTTACTCAGTGCTAAAATTCCTCACAAATTTCCTTGGGTTTTCTACAGTTTGTACAGATGTTTCATCATTTAAAGTTCAAAAAAGAACCCTACAGATGAAGTGTGTTAATCAATCACCAAATCATAATCATTACTCATTTAACAGTACAAATGACATTTTTGTCTCTCTGCCTCTTCCCAAAGTTTGGTCTCAGGAGCTTCATGATCCAAATGTTGTCCTCATTGCTCTGAGCAGCAGTAAAATTATACTTCCATCTGCACTGTGCTAATATTTGTAGCGGTCATTCTGAGAATTAGTTTGGCGTTCAGCTCCTGACATCTGCTTTTTGTGATGAGCATATTGGGGTGGTGATGAAAATATTGACTGAATAAAATGTGACCTTTTGGAGAATTTGTGGACCTTACGAAGCACGCCAATTCATTTAGCAACTGTTGTAGACAGAGGGGGGTTGAATTCACTGAGTTTGTCCGAGTTTGTGTTTTTCGCTGCTTTGAAGGAGACATCTGTTGTGCTTTGAGGAGAGAATACAAACAGAAGGTTGTCCATGTCCACCTCTTCATGTCTTATGGGAACCTAAATTATTTTCCTCTACCTCATGTGTACAGCTTGTAGGTATGAACTGATCATGAATGACTGGTAAGAATGTATTTAAGTTATTTAACATCTTTGTATAACAAAGGCAAGGAAATCTGAAAATAATAAATGAATTTTTAAAGTATTTCATGGATTTGAGCTCATTGCTTGAAATATTGTATTGATTGCTTTAATTTCACTTACCTCTTAAGAATCTGGAGTTACAGTCAAATGAATTATAATTCTTGGCGGCTGGTCACCTATATTTAATCTTGCTACAAATATAGTACACAAGAAGCCTACTAGTGTAATCGCAATGTGTCTACTGAACCTTTTACACCCTCTTAGTCTATTGGACCTCTTGTTGTCTCTGTCCCCACCTGTTCTTGGCACTGAACTTCTTTAAGAGTGGGAAGCACCTGTCAAGCATTACATCAAATCTGGAATTACTGCTCACATCTATATTATAATTATTATTTATTATATAAACCTATTTTCAAAAGTGAGTAAACCGGCAAATTAAATTCAGTCTAGATGAATCCATGCTGTCTTGCATAATTGATAATAATTCCCATTGTTAGTTTATATGGTAAACATTTAAGCCTCCTATAGTGATTTGGTGTTTGGTGCATGAACCATTCCTTGCTGTGGGGGAATACTAGGAGATACCACCAACAAATGTCCAAGGCCACGAGACAAGGGACACAGAGCTGTATGTATATTAGCCTTGGTTTATTAGAATGCCTTGTCAAAGGATTTGCCCTGAGTGTTGGACCCCCACCACTGTTTTCATACAGGATTTAATATATTTGTATAGGCTTTCTATTACCGATACCATCCAAACAATTACTTGGTAAAACATCAAACTCACACATTAGTACAAAGATCTCATTCTGATATGCTTTACATAATATGGGTATATGTTCCAAAATATGACAGAATTCCCCATTGAAAAGAGATTGTTAAATCAACAAATACAATTCCCCTACCAGATGTTTAAAGTGATGGAGGACATTTCAATTTCAACAACCCCAAGGGATGTCTCCTATCTCCATCACACACTGTACAGACTTAAATTCATGGGGCAGGCACACAATCACTTTCAAGAAGTCCTATGATCTGTTTTAATCAGCGTTATTGATATATGTTAACTTTATAGTGCCACTTTCTCTGTCGTAAGAAAGTAAGTAAAGTTTATTTATATAGCGCCTTTCACAGACATGAGTCACAGTGATTTACAAGAGCAGGTACAACAACTAAATGTACACAATACATGATAAAATACACAATAGAAACACAAATGAAGAGTACGCTTGGCACATACAGGTAACCCACATGCCTGTCTAAACAGATATGTCTTTAGCTGCCTTTAAAAAGCGTCCACAGATTCAGCAAACCTTAAAGGTGTGGGCAGAGCATTCCACAGTTTAGGTGTCATGGCCACGAAAGCTCGATCACCATGGGTCTGTATGTGAGTGCGTGGGAGAGACAGTAGATCTGACTTATTTTACCTGAGAGAACGAGCTGATGAGTGAGGGAGCAGTAGATTAGCCAGAAATGCAGGAGGCTGACCGTGCCGGTTAGTAAGAGGGAGAATTTTTAAAGTGGATTCTGTACACAACAGGGAGCCAGTGAAGAGATGTGAGGAGAGTGGTAATGTGAGACTGTCTGTTTGACCTAGTAAGTAAGTGAATTGCCTGCTGATGATCAAGGGCAGATATTGCTAAGTAAGGATAAAAGTGCATTACAGTAGTCTATATGACATGAAATAATGCATGTAAAAGCGTCTCGAGTTCTGTGTTTGAAACTATAGGTCTCAGTTTATCGATATTTCTTAGGTGGAAGAAACCAAATTTGGTCAGTTAAATATCATGGGTGTCAAACAATAAGGACTGATGAACATTACCACTGAATTACACATGTTGGAGTGGGAGGCAGAGGAAAGAGGCCAAATACTTTGCTTGATTGAGGGGGCAACATTTTCTGGAGCTCAATCTGAACCTCAACATTGAGCTGTAGGACATTTTCTGCTGTTCTTTATAGCAGTAGACAGCAGACAGCTTCATAGCAGATAGACAGTCTAGGAGCCTAGACAACCTATAAGCCTCAGTAAGTTTGAATGAAAAGTGGAGTTGGATATCATCTGCAAAAAAATTATATGTAATATGAAATCTATTAATAATCGGTCCATTATGGCAGCAAATATAAAAAGAATAGAAGGGCCCCAGAACCGAGTCCTGGGGGACACCACAAGACAGTGGAGAGGGATCAGACTCAATGTCTTGATTAGAGAAGGTGCCTTTCTCTCTCTTTCTCTCTCTCTCTGTCTTTCTCTCTCTCTCACACACACACACAAACACATGCACACACACACACACACACACACACACACACACACACACACACACACACACACACACACACACACACACACACAGAGTTTCAAGGTATGACCCTTTCTCAGTGGAAAAAGCTTGGTTTCTCTGTTTTCTCCACTTTTGGCTGTTGGTAGGATGAAGAGACAAAAAATACGTTTTGGAAGCTCAGGATAGAAAAAAAGTAGTAGCTCTGGATATACTGCAAAATAAATAATTGAAGGAATATCTCCGGATATACTGCAGATTCTGCTGAAATCTCAAAACTCTAATGGTGATGGAGAGAGAAGTGGATAATATAAGCCTGGCAATATCATACCATAATATCCAATGTGGTCTTGGATCTCCCAACAGGTATTTAGGTAGTTTTAGTCAGTGGTGTTGCTAATGGACATAGACCAAAACTGTTCAAACACTTGTTGTGGCTTGTTGCACAATAACAAGTAACTTGTTTATCACTTAACACTGAAAACTGAACTTAACACATCAAAAAGCAGGCACATCAAATGGACTGAGCAGACTAGAGAGAAAGAGCCATAACATAATTATATAACCCTGTCTCAACTCTCTTCTCCACAGGCCCATGGTCTTGCATTGGTCCAGTCCAACTGATCCAGAGACTGGTTTTATGCACAAGCTTGTCTTGTTCCTGAATAACCATGCAACATTTTAATCCCCAGGTGGCAACAAATGGGAGAGTCCACATTTTACAAACAGAAATTCTGTCTAAATCTGGGGTCGGCCTTTCCTAAAATCACCTTTTGGGGAAGAGCTTCACTGATTTGTGATGCTGTCCACCATTTTGTGGGGCAATACAATTGAATCAGAATCAATCTGAATGTCTGCAGATGAGGCTAAAATTAAATAGAAGTGTCCTGTGAAGCTGTAGTAATAAGTCTTACCAAGCTATGCTGCCTGCCTACTTCAACGTACTTCAAATTGTCGAGATGGTGTTAAGGCATGACTTACTAAGTCACTGTCTCATGTTATTTCAACCAGTGACTACATTATCTTCATATATATTTTCATTATGAATTCGGACAAATGTGATGTCTGCTTGATACAAATTCCTGGGCTGATTTTCCTCCTAGTCCGCCCCAGGCCAGGATAACTCAAATATCAGATTGAGCGAGGGACAAAACACTACTCAAATCATATCAATTACAACAGCTAAAACATCACTGCAGGAGCTAGTGATATCCCCAACACGTGTAGAAGAATTACCAGCATTAATTTCAGCAGCCCTTCGTGTCAGCTAGCCCTCCCTGGGGTCCCTCTCTCGCCTTGCCCTAAGGAGCAGAGTGGCCTGAATATTCCCTGCTTGCCTAACCCCTCCTAACTTCCTGCGCTGTGCCAGGCTCTAATGTGAGCCGTAGCTCTGCGGTGCACTGTAATCCGGCAACGTTTTGACAGCTGTTACCATAGAGGAAGTGGGTGCAACTAGAGCAAAGACTGTAAAAAACACATCGCCTTTTCCTCTGCCGTTCTCATCCTTCAGTCTGCGCGGCTGCACAATAGGCCAAGGCGGTCAGGCGTGGTGGAAGCGTGAGATAATTCGTCCACTGAAACCTCTGACTGCTGAAAACAGCAAAAAAAGAGAATGTTTTCCCTGACACCCCCTCACCCCACAAGAGAGAGGTAGTGTATGCAACGGCTAATTTTTTGGTATTCTTTTTTTTTTTGCTGAGGAGCGTTGAATCTTGGCTGTGGGGCATCTAGAGTTGAATACACAGTAGTGGGCCCTGTGGGGGAAATGACCACAGAAATAGTCATAGAAATAGTAATGGAGAGTTTTTGCAGAACACCTGGAAGCTTAAAGAGAACGGTGCGCTCACTGTCTACTCATTGACTGTTTGACGCCTGTACAACATGCAGATGAAATGTGGTCATGAAGTTGATGAGAGTTTTTGTTTACTTAGGTAAAGGACGAATAAACAATATGGTATTATCACACTAGCTGTCCTCTCAAATAGTACATTGCTTAGTCATGTTCTATTTACCATCCATTGCATTGTTTGGATGAATGGATAGATGTGAAATTCTTTTGGGTTAAATGTTTACCAAACGATGTATGTACTCCAAAAATATCCATGCCTGTGGCTCATTGGTCATTATGTGGTTTTTCGAGAGCAGTGTGGTCGCTTAGGGGAAAACCAACAGGTTGCTTGGAAAGTCTGATAGGGGTGTGTTACTTGAATGTGTCTTGCTTGCTCACTTCCCCAGTCTAGCCCAAGAACCTGGACTATTTACCACTGTTTTTGATTGTTGTTAAGTACCTGTCAAGGTTCCCACTTGTCCCTTGTGCCTGGAAAAACATGTGAGCTCAGGATCTTTCAAAACAAGAGCAAAATAAAATACCCCAGGTGGAGGAAAGCACCTTTGCACATATAAACTATCTGAGATGGAGACAAAGATCACTTTGTTTCAACAGCAAATACTTTGGATGAATGAAAATGCAGCCATTAGGCTTCTTACAAGTGTACAACAGGCAAGAATATTTTTCTACACCACCAATGTGCTATTATAAATAATATGGTACATAATGTTCTACATAGTCTCAATAGTCTTTTTTTCTGAAATCAATTAATTTCCCTTTGTTAAATGATCATTACACAACAGATGACAAGTGCTTTGGTTGTAGTTGCCTAAATAACCACATTTAATAAAATTCAGATGATAAACAATATCATCATACGCACTGTTACTAGCCTGGTTTTGAAATAACCTTGTAATGTTGGAGATACAGAAGATTTGTTGCCTATTTACCAAAACTTCATAACACTGAGTGACAAATAATGGTAACTTCCTTGTTCATCAAGGCCAGCAAGGTATATCACTGGGACTTCCTAGCCTGCGGAGAGCCCAAAATGGTTTAACCAGAGATTTCTCAGTGTTCACCACGAACGCCCGCTCAGAAAAAGCTCTCTTTTATTACACATATTTTATTGTACTCTTACAGAAATTGAAAACATGATTCAACACTAAGCATAAATCCTGCAAATATTCAAATGGCCTAAGTCAACATTTTCCTTAAGGAAAAGAATAATAATAATAAATAAACAAATTAATCTATAAATAATAATGTAGCATATGTTTTTTTCATTAGCGCACATACTTGCGTGATGAGGAAAGCCCAGGAGATCCTATTGCTGGATTTCTTTGGGAGATGGGATAAACATAAAGTAGATCGGGGCTGAGGTCTCTGGCTCTGGCACATCAGCTGTGCTTGTGACTGCAGCGGTAGGGGGGGGTGGGGGGGTTGGGGGGAGAGTACGCTTGCCAGAAGAGGTGCAGGGTTAGCAACATTTTATTTTAAAAGGAAATTCCTTCTATTACTCCATTATTCATTAAGACCTCGGAGGAATTGGATGCTCTAAAGAGTTTAGCAGAGACTCGCTGGAAACAAAACAGCTCATCTTTGAGAATGTACACAAAATCTACACAGAAAGCCTGACTAAATTATACTTCGGTTGAAATATTGTATTTAGTCATTTGCAACATTCTCTAACTCCAATAGTACATAAAAAAGAAGGGTGTATAGTTACCATGTGGCTGTCCAAATGATACAAATATGTGAAGCTGCAATTGTTACATTGTCCTTGTACTCAGTGTGCAGAAAACAGCAGATTGACATCTCCGTGTCAGTAAAGTATAAAACTACAATACAAAAGACACATGAAACTACTTATATGATAACTATTTAAACTATAGTTTAAAGTGTATAAGTTTGATGTGGTCTTGTTCTCCTTTTGCCAATAGACCTGGGACTCTCCAAGCCGTTGCTTGCTTGTAGTTTCTGTTTGTGTTGCTCTCTTACACTTGCCTCAGCTGGCAGTGGGCTCCATCTAGCCGCTGTGGGTGGACATGTGCTATGAGATCATGTATGAGGAGGATGACCATGACACCTCTCGGAGCTGCCAAGGTCATTCTTGACCACCTTTAGGAAACTCTGTGCTCACCACAACGTCATAGCTTGGTAAAGAATCTCTGATACCAGACCTCAGCCAGACAGATCCACACTCCTCTACAAGTGCTCTTTCTCCTTTCCTCCTCTTCCTCCTTCTCCTCTTCTCCTCCTCCTCCTCCTCCTCTTCCTACATCTGTCTCTTCTCCTCCTCTTCCTTTATTGGGAGCACAGCTATGGCCACTGTGTATTCTCTGTTTGATCTAGATGACACATATTCATTACATTTACATTTATTCATTTAGCAGACGCTTTTATCCAAAGCGACTTACAAGGATGCACATGCACATTTACATTTACACTGATTACACGCTGCACATCAGGAGCAATTAAGGGGTTCAGTGTCTTGCTCAAGGACACTTAGACAGGGAATTGAACTTGCATTCCCCTATCAACCTAGACTCAATGAACACAGAAGGTCCTGATCAACTATTTGACTGCTATGAAGCAGGTCAAGGACAATCTAAGCCCAGGCTAACCCATTCCATTACTAAAACTCTTTTGCTGGCTTCTACTAGCCTGACGATGTCATACTCATAATTCTAGTCAGAATATGAGTCTGATACTGAACCATTGGGCTGTGATTATGGGGCATGTTTCAACGAACCAGGAAAGAAAATGCCTCTTCGCTGAATTGGATACCTAGAACCAATGAGAGCAACGTAGTATTACCATCTGATAGATTAAACTTTTACCTGATCCCGTAGGAAGGACGGCAAAAACATGCCTTGATCGCGTTTCTCTGTTCCTCTTGTGAATGCAAAATGAATGCGCTGTCAATATCTGTTGAGATATGCCTGCTCACGTTACTTAATTAGCACTCAAGGCTAGAAGCTACCATTTGTTTCAATGTTTTTTTTTGTCTACGCGTTAGCATAACCTATCAATAATGGTCTAGAGTGCTTCAGTTAAGACTTACAATCCTCAGCAACATTCGTGTTGCACATACACAACTAACCGAGTCAATGTAGACATAAAAAAAGTCGTGTAGATAGCTTAAATCATATAAAATATGTCCCACTAAGCTCCCGAGACGGCGCCATCTTTGTTCGATGTATATTCTATCTATCTAATCAACTCAAGCGTTGGTTGGTCATCTGTCTATCAACGTATAAAGCCCGCCCTTACAATTTGATTGGTCAGATCACTTTTCCGAGACGTTGAATCTCTCCCAACTAGCTAAAGTCCAGACTGAATCTCCCAGACCAAATATTTTGTGGGCGGAGTTCAGGCTGGTATCCAGGCTAGGCTTCTACATCCTTGGGTGTGTCTTTTATGGGTAGCTTTGTATCCAATTGAGATGTTTGACATTTACACAGTGGCCATATAAAACTTGCTTTGTAGTTTTCCTTATAGGCTAAATTTGACTTAGTAATCCGCTTGCACATTCTGAAGTAAGAGGGAAATTATATGGGAGTATGTGAGACATTAATCAGTCGCAGGATTGTTTGTTGTCATGGACCATCATCATCTCTATGTAATCTTGTATAGTCATATTTCATTGAAAACCTTCCAGTCAAGCTGACAAATGTTTAATGTTATTAGAAACATATAACATCCAAGTCTATGTGTATCAACTCCATCTGAAACTCTTCACTCACATGAGATGCAGACATGAAAGAAACCACTGCCAAAAGTGTATTTCCAAACCAAGGACAAAGATAGGAAAGATAGGATAAAATATATTTTTGACATCAAATAGTGCCCCATGGACTCTACCTGTTACATGCATCAGGATAGCTTAGAGAGCCTCTGAGTCGTGGAGAGGCAAAGCCCCCCCTCACCATCCACAGGTGGTTACCTTATGTAACCAACTGGATCAGCCAGGCCTGGGATAGTGAACACAATGTGTGAAATGATATATCGCCCACATCATAACGGCTGTTACCACCTTCCAACCCCTGATTTCCATTTCTCTCATTGTCCCAAATGGAGAATACCACAAACTCACTGAATGTTCAGCGTTCACTGCTAACCCCATAAGATATTTCGGACATGATTTTTCCACACTATCTGTACTGTTGGGTAATCCAAAGAACAGATCAACTTCAAGTTGTATTTTCTTCTCTCTTAGCAGGAGTGATACCAACAAACCAGCAATCTTAAAAGAGAGACATGCAAATAAACATCGAGCTTCTTTAACTTACACTATTTCATTTACACCAGGTGATCAGGTTTTCCTTTTTTGAACTTTTGAAATAATCCCTCTTGAAGCCAGTGGATGAATCAAGCACAGGTCACTTTGAATTGATGCTGGCTGGCAGTTTAGGCTCTCAGATAAAAACATGGGAAAATAAACTGAAGCAGACTTGCTGACAATGCGTTTGAAAAAAAAAAGTTCTGCTAACTTTCATAAGGCTTTGCCTGAAGATTCTCTAAGGTTGTGGCCGCTGAAAGCCTTTTAAGGTTTTTTTGATTAAATCCAATATGGCACCACATACATTTGGTCAACATGATAGATTGTCTTGTCCTATCATACATAACAACCATTTTTATAAGGCTAACAAATCAAAAGGTATAAGCGAAAATGGGTTTTTGCTTATAGCAGCTTCCCTCAGTGATCAAATGAGGCAATTTTTTTGGACAAGGAAAGGGTCCCAAATCAATACATCAACAGTTGCTGAGATATGATCACAATTCTTGTTTGGTGGCTTTGCCGCCTGTATCAATTGTCTGTATCGGACAAATGGTATTGAAAATCTATTATTCATCCGAAAGTTTTGTGAGGCTTGGTCTGAAGATCATCTTTTCAAACCTTTTAAATAAAATCCAATATGGCTGCATCAATTAAGTTGACACGTGTCTTACCTCGGGATCTCCCATGGTATTTATTTTTAAGAATACCTATTTTGAAGGCAAACACATCAACAGTTATTATAGCCAAAACACATATTGCTTATTGCAGCGCCACCTACTGGTAAATTGACACAAACTGCTCAAAATGTTGTCCTGAGTCCATGAACCAAGTTTGGTTGTGATACATCATGAGCTCACTTCCTGTTTGGTGACTGTTTTTCGAATGGCTGTGATGGACAAAACTAAAACTCTGTGATTTTGCGAGGATTGTCTGAAGATCATCTGTATCAAATTGTGACCTGTGAAAAATATTTTAATGAAAAAAAATTCAATATGGTGGAAAATAATGTCAATTTGGCCTGATCCAAGGAATCCAACGGTACATTGTTTTTAAAAACTAGGCATAAGGTTCAAAAGTTATATGCCTCCAATTTCAACTGTGCTTGCGTTGCAGAAAGGAAACTTGGTGAAATGAATCAATGTGCCAAATTTCAAAAAGATTTACCATATGGTTCTAGGGGTGCCATAGACTCCAGTGGCAGAAGAAGAAAAAGGGTGCCTCGGCAACTTGGCCCCCAAATTTGGTTACAAATATGATCACACATGACTGTGAGTTGCCATACTACGCTGCAGTTGGTTGAACTGAGAGATACATTGTGAGGTCAAGTGTCAGGAACAGAGAATAGGAAGAGGAGCAGAAAATACATGAGTGGTTTTTGACACAGCAGTAGGTTGTAATCGCAGATGTTCTATAACTTGATGGCTATCATAGCTTCTGTGGAGTTTCTCTCCTTTGGCGTTTGGGATGTTTAAAGATGTATACATGGCCAGGGACAAGATCTGTCTGGCCAGGAAATATAACAAAAGATGCCTTCTCTATTTGTTAATCTGTTTTTTTTTTTACTGTTACTGAAGATAAAATGACATATTTACTGGATAATCTTGATTGCCAATGGAACAAGTAGTGACCTGAGATCATACGCCAAAGTGTCCACCACATGCCACACCAGTCACCTTTCCTAGAGCAAGGAGGCAGATCTCTAGCCAGGAGACTAGTTCTGTTTAATAGCCTTGTACCCAGATCTGACAGCTAAATTTCACAGGGCTTTTGTCTCTAAACAATATGATCCCTCTTGTGGTGATTGGGGCATGGGGCACGCCCTTTAACCTCAGATCTCTGTGTCTGTGTCCATTCCTCCGAGCTAGCTCACCACAGTGTATGCATCAGACGATGTATGTATTGATGTTTTGATCAAAGCTGCTACTTGAACTCCACCTTGACCAGGCAAAGTATCAACTTCTGTTAGATACTGAAGTTTGTCCTGATTGTTAAAACGCATTTTAAGAAACAATTTATCACGCCCGTAAAACTATACGCACATTCTCAAAAAGTACAACCATTTTACTACAAGGTCAAACTCTGCTCTCAAATGACACACAAAAGCAGTCAAAAACACACAGTATGTGACTGTCTCTTACACACTAGAGGGATTATTTAAAAACACCTCAGAATGTTTTGTCTTTAGCTAACTATCACGTGCTGATTGAGAGACTTAGCATCATTCTCAATACTATAACTACTCTCTGGTTTGCATTAGGATCACAAGATGTGACTCCATCCTGGACTGAATTTGAAAAACAAGATTTTTGCCTTTGGCAAACACTATGGAAATGGAAATGGTGTGCATAACCTAGGATCAAGAACATATCCGAGCAGTTCCCTGCTTATCAACAGAAGTAGCGTGTACCTACCCACAGAAGGTGTCTGCCTTTCAGTTCAACTACGTAAAACAAAAACATAATTCGGCAGTTACTGATGTCACCCATTACTATCGAACTGGAAACAAAACACAATGAGAACAAGGTTCCAAATGTAGATGTACTCCTTTCATGCACTAAAGGTTTACAGGAAAATATGCAGAAATGCAAATTACATTGAAAATACAGTAGATGCAGTTGAGCAATGGCTCACTGTAAGTGTGGCTGCACTTATTGTCCAGCTTCATCATAGTCATGCCATGTATGAGCACATGATGAACTAGGTTAGCATACATTTGATTTGAAACTGCTTGTTTTTAACATGATGATCTTTCTCTCCCTCATCATCTTTGAGCTTGTCCTTCTCCATCACCCTTCTGGTGTCTTGCCATTTCTATACTGTAGGATTCATTGTTCCCAAACATATTGACACACCAATATCCCTTTTATTGATTATGGTTGAAAAGTAAATCATTTTGTGACTAAGTCTTTTCATCATGATAAAAGGTGTGCTTGGTAAATTCAGATGGTGATGCTATGAGATTGACTGCATGTGTTTCCTAAATGAGCATTTAGTTGACATATTCTGCGAGTAGTGGTTACAGTTAAGAGAAAAGTCCATATCTCTTTAGCACTGAGGTAGAGCTATAGGTTTTCTTTCTGAGGGTGTTAGTAAGCAGGAGAAACTGTAAGCCAAACTCCCTCATTGACTCGGAACGCCAAATTCCCCATCCACATACATATATTGTAGAAAATACATGTGTTGATATGTATCTGTGAAACCTGCAGCAAGTTGAACTGGAAATAAAAGAGCAGATCATTGTTCTTCATGGCCTACAACTGTAGAAAAACGAAAAGGCTATAAGCCTACATGAATGATTATTCAATTGATTATTATTAGTAGCTCACTGAACATTGTTTTGTTCAACATCACTGAATTAAAACGTGGCTTTTTCTCAGCAACGATTACATGATGATAATTGCTTTGAAGCTGTTAACTTAAAGGCACAATGTATGTACATTGGGTTTATTTAATGCCAATGTCACATACATTTACTAAGCTTCAGTGAACCCATATTTTATATGTCTCGTTATGAATGTCAGACACTGATGGTGCCAAAACCAACAGCATGAAGGGCCCTCCAAAACCGGGGCTCTGGTTTTACAAGAATACCTCAGGTCTCCTGTGATACTGACTGCAAATCAGAGACATGGGAGCTTGAATAACAATCCATATCATGCACAATTTGTGCTGTAAAGATTCCCCAGCTGTCCCCGGATTAGGAGCAGTGATTAAGTGATTAGGACACATGGCACCGTGGCTAGACCCGGCGCCTCTGGACTGAAGTGCTCTTGATGCCAGGGCAGAAGAGGGTGCTGTGAGGTCCACAGGCCTCTCTGATCCAGCTATGAGTAATGCTCAGGGGGGGGGGGGGGGGCGTGTGTATGTGTGAGTGTGTGATCTCCTTGAACTAGAACAACACAGAGAATGACAACACTGCCACCCGTCTTTAGGGTTCATTACATTTCAAGCAATCTGGTCCACTGGGTTTGGGAACATATTGAGTGGGTAATATGAAGTATATAGGGCCACAATAAAGATAAACCTGATTCATGTAAACAGAAACATAAAACACAATAACAATAAGAGTGAACTGGCCTGCATGTGTCCGATGTTGACCTGAGGCCAACAGTGCTATCTCACTCACTGACCACATGTTGAGTGTTACTTTTCTGCCGAGCAACTCTTCGAAAGCCTCCAAGGCCAGGCATGGGAAACTTTAACATGGGAAACACTGACGCTAACAGGAAGAGCCCTGGTTTCCCTTGTATCCCCTTACGAAAATGTGTTCATGTTGGCTTGGGAAAGCAGTACATGACTGACGTCTGGAATGACAAACACTGTGACACCATAGTCTGCATGTTGTTCCGGTCCCGAGCCCTACACACAGCTGTGAGCAGTGTGTGTGTGTGTATGTGTGTGTGTGTGTGTGTGTGTGTGTGTGTGTGTGTGTGTGTGTGTGTGTGTGTGTGTGTGTGTGTGTGTATGTGTGTGTGTGTGTGTGAGTGTGTGTGCGTATGCGTGTGTGCGTGTGTGTGTGTGTGTGTGTGTGTGTGTGTGTGTGTGTGTGTGCGTATGCGTGTGTGGGAGTGTGCGTGTGAGTGTGTATGTGTGTGTGTGTGTGTGTGTGTGTGTGTGTGTGTGTGTGTGTGTGTGTGTGTGTGTGTGTGTGTGTGAGTGCGTATGTTTGTGTGCTGAATGGAGTCGGGGCTCCAGGCTCAGTGGCACAGAGTCAGAGTTGAATATGACCTCATATCTGTCATGTCTATGGCAGTGAAGGACAATCTCAAACATATCAGTGGGCACTCAAAGAAACACACAGCAATTCATTATGACGAGGTTTATATTATAATTCCATGCCTGGGTAATATCAAAGAAATTCCTTTGTGGATCCAACCTTGAGAGTTTCTCAAAGGAACTCATCATTTCTCATACATAGAAAAATTAAATGCTACATTTTCTAGCAAATGAGATCAAGAATGTATGCCGTACGTGAGGGGAATAACTTTGGAGGAAAGACTGCAATGGACCATCATAGCCTTAATCCCATCTGAAAATGCTGGTTAGCCTTTGTGAAATTCCCATCCACTTTAGTTTTGTTCACAATGTTTTCCAACCACACTGAATCCTTCAGGATAGGGGGGTTTTGTTCGACGGAAAAGCACTTACCGATCTGTCACTAAGAACCCAAGAAGTGAGGCTTGTGGACTGAATAGAAACTCTACGCAAGAAGAACCATTAAAAAAGAATAGCGTGGGAGGAACTTCTTTTTGTAGCCTGAGGAATGCCCTACAAGAATAGGACAAAATCCATTGATATTGCTTAATCCATTGATATTGCTTAATCCATTGATATTACTGTGTTAAACTCTGGCAGACGTCCATGTTCGACAGTGGGGGACATTGGGGGAGGGTGGTGGGAAAGTCAACGTGCCTCTTGTCTTCGACAAAGGAAAGGAATTCCAAGATCAGTAAGTTGTTTGACTGTTGCAGGTTTTGCCTCTTATTTCTCCATTCCACCACAACACTCGAAAGTCTAAAGGTATAGTTTCTGAAACACAACTTTCATGCTATACTGTATTTAGTTAGTGGTAGTGCTTTGATAACAAGAGTTCAAACAAGTAACAGCACAGTGGTTGCTATAGAAACACAAGCGAAAAGCATTTTTAAAAACATCTCAAACTTGTTCCTTCTGAAAACATACCTAATACTCTCCATGCGCTGCCACAATAAAAACATATCAGGCTATGTCATCGTCAGTATCAAACACGCCTAAAAGATCATCTAGGCTTGGGGAGATGGAGAAACAAGGGCTACATTGTCAGGCGAACCAACAGATGCGAACAGTCTTGCAACATGTCAAAACAGAGAGGCAGACTCGTAGTGGACCAAGACTTTCATACATTCCTCACGTCAGTAGACTCTTGTTTTCCTTCTAAATGATTCTGATCACCTTCGCTGAGCTGTTGAGAGAAACAGGGACTTAAAAAAGGAATACGAAAAATAGAAAACAGCCAGGCTGGTTTATGTGTGGAAGAGCCTCAGTTGTGCTGCTCTCGTTGCAATATTAAATGATTAGGAGTGTTGACAGGTCATAAAGGCAGACCCAGAGTGAGCATTCTTTCTACTCATCAGGGCTCCACATCTGTCAGTGCTCTTTACTGTGGGTCATGGCAGACGGGGGACAAATGCATGTTGCTCAGACATAACAGCCCCAATGTTTGCCTGCCTGCCCAATCTGTCAGAAATATTGGCTGAAGGAAAGGCTCAAGACGTTAAAATGCAGCAGGGTAATGGCCAACAGAAGTAACTCTATTAGGCAAAAAACAAAGGATTTCATTTGCTTTTGTTCTTTCTAATTGAGTCTGAACCTGCGGAATGGATTATTTTCTCTGGTTAAAAAGTGTATCAGCATCACAATGGATGGAACTATTTACTGGAATGCCACCAGATGTTTTGACAGTACTGTGTGAACAAAGCCTGACTAAATTATGGTTTGAGGTACGCACACACACAAACGCATGCACACACACTCATACACACACACACACACACACACACTCATACATACACACACACACACACACAAACGCATACGCGCACACACGCATGCACATGCGCACACACACACACACACACACACACACACACACACACACACACACACAAACGCATACGCGCACACACACACGCACGTGCACACACACACACACACACACACACACACACAAACACACACACGCGCATACACACAAATGAGCTGAAAGTCTCAAATGCAGACAACCTAGCAGACAGAGGAATGGCAAACAAGTCATCATTTTCTTCAAAGAAGTCACAGCTGATATTATAGACCTGACAAAGGACATAGGCAGCCATGCTGTATGGAGTCTTGTTTTGACAGCATTCAGGAATGTACATGGTTTGTTGTGTGTGCATCAAAAAGAGCAATCAGGGACTCTGTTCGAATGTTCGAAACATACAACATACAAAGTGTTGGAGAAGCTGCTGTGAAAGCTACCAATTACTTCTCACTGGAAGAAATGGCACTACAGCAAAGTTACCCAAGGGAGAAATCTAGTTTAGTTAACTTAAGCTACTTAGAAAAAGTAGTTCAAGTATACACAGAGCTGTCTCGTGTTGCCATCTTCTTCACATCAGTACTCACAATAACGGCTATCTTCTAATAGCATCTTTACACATAATGTAAGCGTACATCTTACAGGAAAAAGCTATTGCTTCCAGTAGATGTCAAAATAAGTTCCTCTGTTGTCATTAGTTTATGTAAGTACACATTACTAATAGTCTCTGGCTGCTTCAGTTTAGCATCATTGCGCTATCGTATTGCTTTTTTTAATTTGCTTTAGCTGTTTTTCTGTTTATCTATGCATTCATCATAAGGATAAGACTGTTCTGGATCAGAATGTCTGTACATGCATTGCCCCCAACTCTTATTTCACTTTCTGACCACCTTCCCTCTTTCTCAGTGACCCATAACTAATTCTATGCTGTGGTGAAACAGCCTAAGCAGGGAATAAAAAGGCCAGTCTGATGCCTTATAGCAGGTTTAACTGTAGGAAACAATGACGTTGCTCAGCTGGAGGAGCAAAGGCAGACTGCTGAGAACCAGTCCCATGGACGACCTCCAGAAAAGCACTTGTGAACGAAAACACGGAGGTGTTTAACTGTGGCCAAGAGCGGGCACACCTGCCAAGATGGCAGTGAGAGGTACGGTGTAGCTGGCACCTTCAGGTCCCACACCCCTCCTTCCCTCCATCAGAGCCCCCCCACAGCCCTGTCCGGCAATGTGAGGCTGGAGCACATGCCCGTCCCTCCACCCCACCACCCCCACCAGTGCGGGCCAAGCACTGGTCCCAGCAGGGAAGGAAAGGTGTGGCTGCACCGAGGGCCATGCTGTCATGCTAAACAGCCATATCCGGCACACAGCTATTGGAGATTAATGTGCCGCAGGTGTTAGGCGTCTAGACGAATGGAGAGAGGAGTGATGCGTGTGCGTGTGCGGTAATCAAATGTGCAGGTGCATCTTGGAGCCTTTCCAGTATGGTAAAATGTCTGCTGTGATGTTTTCAAAATGGCTTGACATCCAGGGTTAAAGTCCTCAGCTATTACATAAAGTACCTTGAAGTCGTTTCAAAATAAAAGGCCTGACAAAGTGTGCCAGTTTGACTTGTAAAAACATCTCCTAAGTCATTAGAAACGTTTGTTTTCCCGGAACATTGAAAGGTTATTAATACTTATGCATTCTTATAGCCCTGTTTTTGGCTATTTGTTTTAAAACTAATGTAAGTTGACTTGGCACTTTGTCTGGAATAGAACCCTCAACAGATTTATCCATTTCATCATAAAAACGCCTGGAAGGTTTGGCTTCCTGTGCTGACATGAAGGTCGTGAGAGCCAAGGTAAACAATCAGATCGCCGTGAGCACAGAGAGGGAAACGTCATACAACGTTCATGACGAAGCACGGCGATCACTTCCACAGGCTGCCACGCTGCCATGCTGAGAGCGTCGACAAAATACAACAATATTGACAACCGGTGTGTCATAACGCTGAAATGCAGGAAGAAAAAACCCTTTTGGGTCAGGCTTTTAAGGGTTAAAGCAACGGACCAATTTACTGACTATTACCTCTCAATAATTAGTCTCGGCCAGAACCCGATAGGCTTGTTTGTTTGATTTCTATGGTAAGCAGGTAAAATGAGAATAAAATAACCCAACGCTGTTGCACTGCCTTCTCCCCACTAAACCCAACACCATAACGAACTCACTGGCATCTCAATAATAAGATGTGTAATCTCATTATTTGATTTATATATTCAAGAAAAAGGTTATAAAACTATAAAAGTGTGCTCTTCACAACACAAACACATGACTCCTGGAGTGGGAGAGCATTCCCGTCCTGCTTGGCTCATTACGGCTGAGTGCAGTGATATAAGTGTATCCAGCCTCCCCCTGGCTCTCCGCCCTCACTACCTATCAGTCCCAGGGCTAAGAGGATAATGTGTTAGCTGATATCTCAACCTGGCGTAGTGCTGAAATAGGAAAAGGGGTGGGCTGGGGTGAGGGGGTGGGGGTGGGGAGAGTTTGGTGGGTGCAGGGAGGG
Source organism: Sprattus sprattus (assembly GCF_963457725.1). Taxonomy (NCBI): domain Eukaryota; kingdom Metazoa; phylum Chordata; class Actinopteri; order Clupeiformes; family Clupeidae; genus Sprattus; species Sprattus sprattus. Next base: position 3,369,681 of record NC_137923.1, read on the forward strand.
GGAAGCACCGGTAATGATGGACCACTTAGATTTCTCATCAGAGAAAGGAATTCAGACCCACCCTCAGGGTCGAACTGTAGCCCCTCGGAAGGCAAAATACAACCTGCACCACTGGTCAAAACATGCTGTGGGAGGATGTGTCACATATGTGAGTGCTAGATGGATGGGGTGTATTTTGGTGTGACTTCAAAAGCAGAATAAAGCAAAGGAATGAAAAGGAGTGAACAGAGAACAGAGAAAAAAAAGAAAGTAGATAAAGGAAGGGAAATGAAGAGTTGGTTGAAAATTAAAAGTTAAGCAGGATGATTATTATGATTACTATTATTTCAAGTCTGATGTTATGTTTTATTTTCTAAAGATCAAAGACCAAATCATAACAACTGCAGTGGCACTTCATGACACTGACACATCGAAACAGATCCATCTGCGTTTTTTCCCAGGGAGAAAAAAAAGCAGGCTTAAGTTCACTGAGTTAAGCCACTCCTGGCTAGTCTTGTGACCTTGTTTTCGGGGCAGACGGTATAAATGGTATGGTTGACTGAACGAACCATCATTTCAGCACTCTGTGAGCTAGGGTCTTAAGGGGCGCTGTGACTGGTAGAACAGTGCCAGCCTAGTTCCCCTTTCTCCCCTAACACTGGGGCTCCCAAGTCATGGATCACAGCCCTGGAGAAGAAGCTAATAGCCCCTTTTGAGCTGGGCCTGTGGTAAATTCTCCCTCAACTAAAATTATTCCTCTGGGGAATCAATGGGCCCATTCTTTTGTGAGCTGTAGTTTGCCTGGATGGACCCTACCTCTATGTGAAACAGTAGACAGTAATGGGGAAACATAAAACATAATACTTGTGTGACCAGCTTGTCATTGGCTCTTCGGTGACTGTGTTAAGAATTTGCCCAAGATAGAAGATTTGGAAGGGAGATTAGGGGGTGGCAGTCTTCGACACTGCAGTCAGATCACAGACACAAAATCATTCCAATGCTGAGGTAATGCCGTACGCGTGAGATACGTTCAGACATGTAACTCCAAACAGGGAGGGAGATGCTTGGTGCAACGTGACATACAATGTTGTGGCTCTTTACTGTGCCAGTTAAAAAGGACCTCTTTCGAAGGCAGGCCTCAGACATTTCCTCTTCCGAAGGCAAACCTCAGGTAGAGGTCAATACTCACCTGAGAAGAAATATCTGACGTGAGAAACAGTGAACAAAAAGACTCATGAAATGGTCAGATGAATTGAATTGGTCCTGGGCTTGTGTCTTGGCCACATTCTCTAGACAAAATGGTTTCTTTGGTTCATGGAACAAAGTTAATACCATTTCATGTAATTTTTATAATTGAATCATGTTCATATTCCTCATTTTTCGTATTGTGGTTGGGCCTGTACCCTGGAACGGAGGATCAAAGATGAACCACAAAAGATCGAAAAATGAACCGCAGGCCTTCCCTTCGTCTCTCCTGATTGGGCTCCACAAAAATGCTCAACATCTAAAACGGATCGGGCTCATTTGGAAAAATAAACATGTATGGTTAGACGATGAATTTACACTCTATTGGCTACAAAGCCTATCATGCACTGATCATTTCCTCAGGAACACAGAGGGAAACTGCCAGTCACCCGAGCAGTCCAGCCTAGTCCTCCACCGCACCATCTCCGCTGTCTGGCCACTAGTTCCTGCTACGATATCCAAGCCTTTCCAGAATTCCTGGGCTCTTCGGGTAAAAAAAAACTAAAAAACACGATTACAGTACCCAGAAATATGTCTCTGATGATGTGATGAAAATCCAATGCCTAGTAGCCTGCGTAGAGCGCAAGAAACTCAATATGGTATATACATACTGTAAAGTCCCTATTGAATATAAAGAAATCCTGACAGTGACGCAACAACAGAATCAGGCATTTATATTGTCACAGGGAATGCAAGTCTTGCGCCGAGTGGCACAGTACAAATTAGTGCAGATTTATCCTCAAGTGCTCATGGCAGAGCAGCAGTTTAAAGTACCCAAATCAGCTTAATGTGGCTAAGCCTAAATATTTACAAATCGGACATAATGGGCTACTCCCCTGGCAGTACCATCTCTCCTGGTGTCAGTGTAGAATGTAATCTGACACGCTGCACTGTACCAGGGCTGCCGGCCATACACTGTCAATATGACTCTTATTGTCAAACTGTAAGATTGCATTTTTAAGGCTTGCGATTTTTGTGTATACTGTCAATGCTATAGCTTCCGACTATATGATATTTCAGTCAACATCTTGTGTACGCTAAGCTGTGGTATGTGCTAGCCTCAGGGATTGAAAGACACTCTCAGAAATGAGCAGTGATATGCGCGGCACAGCTACTCTTTTCCTTTGGTTTCCATTTGCCAATCGATTCAAATGAAAACAGGATGCTGAATTGGAATAGACTGCAGGGGCATCTGGATAAAGTTGACAAGAATTCAAACTCCCATCATCATTCACATCATCATTTGTCATTCTTTCTAATCACCATGAAATATGTTTACTTATACACCAGCAACTTAATTAATCCAATTACTTATATATATATATACAATATATGACATCCTGGAAACCTCAGTTGCTGGGGAGTTTTGTATTGTAAGAACATAATGTCAGGTATATTATACCTCACTGATCATTTGAACACAGTCAAGATACTGGCCGACTGCAAGTTAGTGAAACACGTGTGATGCAGTATTGCACTGTATTCTAGTGCAAATCAGTGAAATACGTGTAATGCAGTATTGCACTGTATTCTAGTGAAACATGTGTAATGCTGTATTGCACTGTATTCTAGTAAAACACGTGTAATGCAGTATTGCACTGTATTCTAGTGAAACACGTGTAATGCAGTATTGCACTGTATTCTAGTGAAACACGTGTAATGCAGTATTGCACTGTATTCTAGTGAAACACGTGTAATGCAGTATTGCACTGTATTCTAGTGCCATGCCCCTTTTGGTGGGCTCTTGTTCAGGGCTTGTCCATCTTATTTGGTTACTATTACTGAGCCTTTGTTTGGACTTTAAGGGAAGCTGATATGAGAAGTAAGAGGAGCCTGTTGGTACAAGAGTCTTTTGAAAGGTCAAACACCGTGGTTTGTTTTCTGTAAGCTCCCCCAGGGAAACTGTGTGAAAGCATTCTACCTGCAAGCAATAAGAGGCAATAGCAGCACTGCCAATCGTTCAATTAGAAACAAAGCTTTCTTTATGACTCTGCCAGTCAACAAGGAATGATTCATGTCGTGAAATATAGGACAAAAGAAATGTAATGCAATAGTGGCAAAGATTTGTTGCATTTCACAATGTTAAAGAAGAATTTTGGAGCTGGTTCAACAAACTGATCGACCCCAGAACCACGGACAGGTGTTGACAATCATTGTGTTTCTAGAGGGGGTGACTTTACAGGACTTTAAACATCTCAGAATGTCTAGCTTTAAGCTGACTTTCAGTTCTGTGTAGAGCAGAAAATGAACCTTTTGTGCGCAACACCAGAGCATTTCAAATAATTAACAAGCACTCTCTCACCCCAAATCAAATGTCAAAGTTTTCTTATATTTTGTTGTGGGTAGTTAATCTTTTCTGCCCTTGTACATGATGTGATGCAACAGCCTTACCAGTGTTCTAACAATTAAAAGTCTTAATCAGGCACTTAATTACAGCCAATACAGTAAGTACTGTAGGATTCACAAAAGAGGGGTAAAGAAGAGTTCTCGCTTGGTAAACCTGAACCTATGCAAATTCTTCCTTTATGTTTGGTAGGTGTGGTGGCAAAAATCGTTGCCAGGGTCAAAAAAATGCTGACCTAAGTAGGCCTCCCACATGCCTATGACATCATGAAGCAGGAACTTATCTCAGACGTATATAATGGCAGTTTTCCAAGGCTTCTGACAGGTTTGTTTTTATAGCTTGTGCTGATATTTGAACAAGCGCAGGGTACTTGGGAGTAGTTTAGCCCTCTCTGTCTGGAACATACTATATGAGAAGGCCACAGTCAAGTGTGCAGAGCTCACTCCGTTTAATGCATTAGAACATCAATGAATTCATCAGGGTTCGGTGGGGTTGTAAAAATCGGTGACCCATGACGCCTTTTGAGGCAGTACATGCTGTCACATACTGGAAAGAATTTGTCACAGTGCTGCATTTCAAGCATAAAAAAACGAATCCCCTCAGAGTGACATAAAAAGGACTTAAAAGAGCACAATGTGGAGGCCTTTCATGATGTGCCACCATTTCAGATTTCACCCTGTTGAAGTTCACCATTCATCATCAACGCTTTTGCCCCGATCATGTACATGACTGATTTGATCCTAAATGCCTCCGTAAATACTCTGGGCCTCACGCGGCTAGCAGAATTTAACAAAATGCTAAACTCTGTTAAACTATACGAAGGAAATCATTCATCAACTACAGGTGGTCTGTTAAGCTGCAAGCCTACTGAACAGTCGCCGATAATAATCAATCACGATCGCAAAACAAAGAAATGACTCAGAGCGGAGCCTGAAGCCCTCAATGGCAGCCATCTCAGATTTCTCTGTTTAAACTCATATTTCATCTAATAGAGTCATAACACTGCTGCTATTTTCTGACTGGTTTTCTTCCAGGGCAGTGTGCTTCACACCGGAGGCCGAAGGTAATTAATCCATCAAACACACTGCTGGCCCCATGGGATGTAAGCTAAGGTTATTTGCACATTAGTTATCCTAATTGTAATCTGAAAAATGTGGACCTCATTAGTGACTTTGGTGCTGTCCATAACACAGCATATTGCATCACACTGCATGGATTAAAGATCCATTTTCCATAGTTTACAGCTTATTCATGGATGATAAATAGAGTGGCCACTGGACCAGATCCTAGTGAAACACTGAAATGTAAATTTGACCAACTTGTCTATGGCAACAGGAAAAACAAATTATAACAAAATTAGTTATTTATTGGGTGCTAGGGTTGGCTATGGAGAGGGTGCTAACACAGAAGCTGAGGTTGCACCGCTCATGTTGCAGTTTTGCCAGACAGGATGCATTTCAGATGCTAGATATATCAATATCATCTATATATATATTTCATTTCAGTGTAAATGACATGTAGCAAGATGTGTATAAGAAACCTATAGTATAGGTGTTTACTTCAGGCTGTACAGGTTCGTTGCAGGCGTTTACTTCAGGCTGTACAGGTTCGCTGCAGGTGTTTACTTCAGGCTGTACAGGTTCGCTGCAGATGCTTACTTCAGGCTGTTCAGGACAGGTTCGCTGCAGGTGTTTACTTCAGGCTGTTACAGGTTCGCTGTACAGGTTCGCAAAATGTCAGGGAAAAGTTTCAAACTTTTTTTTTTTTCTTTGTAAGTGCGTCCTCATTACGACTATGGACTAATGTCGTCCTTCTTATCAACCGCTGAGCCCCTCTGCTGCATGTGCACACATCCCCTTCTGAAGAACTTTTGAAGGGCTTGCTAATTTTAGTCCAGCAAATGCTCTCTCTCTAATCTCTAATCTCTCTCCTGCAAGAGTTGGTCTGGAGGGGTGTACATCATATGGGTCTGGTGGGGTGTACATCATAGCTTACACCTTCAGAAACAAGTAGGCTAATAACACATGTTGTGGGCTAGATACAGTACAAGTGCACAGGTAGAGAATATTTGCACGCAGCCAAGGCTGTCATGTCTGCTCCGCCCTAGAAGCTAACGTTAGCTATGGTCTGTCAGGCTAACATTACACAAATCTACGGGAGTGGCAGCTGCCTCCCCAATCCCCCATACACCTAAAGCAATCAATCAAAATTTGTATTTAGAACCGTAGTGTAAACTAAAGTGCAACAAAACTGCAAATGAAAAGCGTATCGTTTTTTGGTCTGTGGACACAAGAATCCGTCAACAAAAGCCTGACAGCAGCCAATAGCGTGTGTGCAACCTACATTTGAATGTCTATGCAATCAATGCTACATCCTAAGCCTTAAGCCTGTGTTTGCTGCTTTTGCAGAAGGTGAGAACATATAGATAGAAACTAAGTCTACTGTAAGCTATTTTGTGTAAAGTTCAAGTTGAAAGCAAGTAAGCTGTAGTGGAATGAGAACTGTGAAACTAGCAAGGACCCAAAGGAAGTCGTAGGCTACTATACCAATGCATTGGAAAGCTGTGCCATAAACTCAGAAAAGTGGAAGAAAAGCAACAATATAGCTATAGGCTATATGGTTTGCAACCTAATTTCACTAGCCACATTTCAAAAGCAGTAGCAGTAGTTTCAGTCGCCTGGTGAATAGGTTATGTACTTTAAACACATGCAATACACACAAAGTACATTTTGTTTTCTTAAAATGCATGGGAGATCCAAGGATGATAGTGGCTGAAAACCAAATCCCCAATGCTGTAAAACTTTGTGACCACCCAGAGGATGCCCATGGGGTGATGACTGAATAGACAGCAAGCTTACATTTGGCAATGTGTCAAATACATCTCTCTGTTGGAAGAACTTCACAATATGTGGATGCATGAGGAGTGGTCTGAGTGAGAAGGAGGAGGTGAGAGGGAGATAGTCACATGGGCTGCAAGGAATATTACACATGGAGTGTTTAACTTGACATTTATAGTAGTAGTTAATGCTGCCACATTGTGTCCCCTCTTAACCCTTTCTGCCCTGTGTGTATATGTGTGTGTGTGTGTGTGCACCACTCATCCCGGTCCCCCGTGTCTTCTCAGTTGTAAGTAATGAAAGTTTGTGATGTACAGTTATTGCGTGAGGTGTATGGGTGGGAATAATCAGATAGGTCAGTTATTAATATGGGGTAGAGACAAGTGAATAAAGGTATGAAGATGCTCAATATTCAAATCAGTTGTGTATAGTGATTTATGAGAGAGCCTTGGGGGAGAGTAGAAACACCTCCTAATATCCTGTTGATTAGTTTGTTCCCCTGAAAGGCAATACACTCGGGCAACAACTGCACTGTCCCTGAGGCCTCCCATGTCTTCATCTCTGGGGAAAATATAACAACATTACAATTCATAAATATATCTAATGCTCTTCCACCTAGAACTCTGTCTGTCAGCAGTAAGGCACATGTGGTATAAAACTGTCTTGGTTTGGATCTGTCGGGCTAACATTATAATAAAATTGCCTTATTTCACATGCCAAAGTAGAGGGAGGTGTGTAGGTTCGGAAAAAAATATGTTTTTCAGAAGTAAAATCTCGCCTAGGGCTCCAACACTGTCAGGACCGTCCCTGGACTTGAGGAAGTGTTTTACTTTATAATGACATTGTCTGAATATTTGACTCAGTCATTGCGAGAGCATTGTTACTGGAAAGGCTGGCCACGTGGCTAAGGATGAAATCCATAGATATGACAACAGCCTGTACAAGCATGCCACACAACCACAGGGCCTTTGTTTAGATATCAGTCCCTGGCCAGAGTGAAAGTTGTTGTCTGAGGGTGCCAGGCGCCTGTAGAAGACTGCCATAAATCCGGACTGCTTTGAAAGTAATTAGCCCGGGGATCAGGGATAGTGGGGCTGCCTCCTGGCTGGCGCTGAAGAGGAGACAGGTGCCACCAGTGGCCTAAGCCCATAAGAACCCAACAAGACTGCAGCAGCTCTCTCTCTCTCTCTCTCTCGCTCTCTCTCTCTCGCTTTCTCTCTCTCTCTCTCTCTCTCGCTTTCTTTCTCTCTTGCGCTCTCAGCACGAATCTGCTGCAGTCTGGGAAACGGCATGCCAGCCCTGACAATGAACTGAGCCCCGCTGATCCTGCACTTTCCTTCCCCCTTCAGCCCCTAACCACCCGCCCAGCCTCCACCCCCTACCCCACCTCTACCCCCACCGCCCTCCCTTCTTGCCCCGGCGTGCTTACATGTGAGGGTGGTGGTGGTGGTGCTGCAGGGCGGCGGTACAGGCCCATGACCATGTACAGGAGGCCGGGCTGAGGTGAAAGTAACGGAGGCATGCACGTCCAAGCCGTGACCTTGGATTTGCGGCGTGAACTCCAGCTGGGATAAAAGCAAACAGGGTGCTCACCTCTGGTGAACTCTGGAAGAAATACGCACCATAGGTATGCGGAGGGGAAAGGGACATGCGAGCAGGGGGGTGGTGTGTGTGTGTGTGTGTGTATGTGTGTGTGTGTGTGTATGTGTGTGTATTTGTGTGTGTGTGTGTGTGTGTGTGTGTGTGTGTGTGTGTGTGTGTATAAAAGTGTGTGTGTGAGTGTATATATGTGTGTGTGTGTGTGTGTGTGTGTGTGTGTGTGTGTATATAGGTGTGTGTGTGTGTGTATATGTATGAGTGTGTGTGTGTGTATGTGTATGTGTGTGTGTGTGTGTGTGCGTTTTTGTGGAGGGCGAGGGGTGGGTGTGTGTGTGTGTATATGTATGAGTGTGTGTGTGTGTATGTGTGTGTGTGTGTATATAGATGTGTGTGTGTGTGTGTGTGCGTTTTTGTGGAGGGCGAGGGGTGGGTGTGTGTGTGTGTGTGTATATATGTATGAGTGTGTGTGTGTGTATGTGTGTGTGTGTGTATATAGATGTGTGTGTGTGTGTGTGTGTGTGTGTGCGTTTTTGTGGAGGGCGAGGGGTGGGTGTGTGTGTGTGTGTGTGTATATGTATGAGTGTGTGTGTATGTGTGTGTGTGTGTATATAGATGTGTGTGTGTGTGTGCGTTTTTGTGGAGGGCGAGGGGTGGGGTGTGGTGGAGTTGGGGGTTGGGACGTGGTGCTATAATTTGTAAAAATCCCACTCCCATGACATGTAAGACTCTGGAGCTGTCGGCTTAAGTGGCGACCCCAAAGATGAGCGCAGCAGAGTCTGACCTGCCCTGTGGAAAGATGAAGGATGAAGCAGCAGAGTCTGCCCTGCCCTGTGGAAAGATGAAGGATGAAGCAGCAGAGTCTGACCTGCCCTGTGGAAAGATGAAGGATGAAGCAGCAGCTTAAAGTAACAACTTACAATTGGCCTTCACCTCAGCCATCTTTAACTAACTTGAATAACTAAAAAGTAGTTTTCAAATTTCATGACAACGAACATTTTCTGCTCCTTAAGGGAGTACATTCCCCACTCCTCCCTCATTGTAGAGGGTTACACCTTTCTGTAATAAGGGACACTCTGGAAATCCTGTGCATCTGATGGCCTGAAGGCCTTGTGTGTCAATGTTTCAGCCAGATAGAGATAGCACTGGAGTAACTGTTACCTTTAATTGTCTACGCTTTTTTCGAGTTCGATATCTGACCGCCCCTCATCTCTACTTGGCTAAGGCACTTGCTTCCTTCTTTTGGCTTTGCAAAATCAGGATCAGGATCAGGATTAAAACAATATCTGTAAAAAAAAAAAAAAACAGAACAATTTGCAGGATCTTTATGAATTTCTGCCCTGGATTTCACACTGAGAAAATGATGGATTATCTTCTCCTGTGCAGATCAGGTATCCGAGGGAACAGAGGAAAAAAAGCCGTGGTGCGCCCTCTGTGTTCCAGGCCTGGCGGCAGCAGGTTCTCCAAGCTTCCTGAATCCTGTGTGGGAATGTGCATGGCCGGGGTCAACCTCCAGCCACGCCGAGGTGAGAGGGTCAGGGCTTTTCCATCAGATCAGTCAGACAAGAAAAGAGGTTTCCCCTCCTCTCCCAACGACCCAGGCCTGTACGGAAGGAATTAGCTTCAAAGTAAACTGGCCTCGGAAGGGAAAACATGTCCTCATGTATGCCTCACTAATTAACCTTTTTGAGTTGTGACATTTTAATTTGCTTTATGAGTCACAAGAGCTAAATTTATTTTCCACACACATTGCAACATATTTATAAAATAATCATTTCATTTCTCTGGAGGAGTCTTATTATTCTCTGGCTCGCTGCAGGATCCTAATTATGATATTTGGAGCCATAATCATCAGATGTTTGAAAGAATAACACACTAAGGGTTACTATAAACATGCAGCGGGTTCAATATTTCAAATGATTCACAAGACAACCCCCAAATCAGTTAGCTTAATTTTATATAAAAACAGATGTATTTGGCTGACAATTGAATAGATGGACAAAGTTAATCAGTGAACCAGAGATTCACATCAGTATTCTCATAAGGGCAAGACATTTTTCCAACTGGAAGCTGGCTGTGGACCTTCCTTGGAAATTGTCTTTCCTATCACGCCTTGGTTGCAGCTGGATGGGAATGTCAATTGACACAAGACCATCATTTTCCACTTGTTGAATGTGTGGTTCCTTGGTAGCAAGGGCTAGAAGAAGAGAGAGAGAGAGAGAGAGAGAGAGAGAGAGAGAGAGAGAGAGAGAGAGAGAGAGAGAGAGAGAAAACAGGATGCGGTGCATGTTGGCAAGTGTACATTCGTGAAGGACTCATGGGAACCCCCATCCGTGTGCCACCCCCCGAACCCCCACCCCCCCCCCCCCCCCGTCCTGTTCCTCCCCCCCACAGCCCTCCACACTTCTCTGCTTTTAGCCAGGGGCCAGACCTGGAAGTCCCACTCCAGACTTGACTCATGGTGTCCAGTGTTGGAGAACTAGACAGATGAGATGTTCCCATGTCATACATTTTATTGTGCTTGGCACCATTGAGCATGACTCTGTCTCCGTTCCACAGGGGAGGTGTCGCCGCTTCACGGACGTCAGTGTGCTGCCACCCCCCAGTCCGTGTCTCTCTCTCTCTCTCTCTCTCTCTCTCTCTCTCTCTCTTCTCTCTCTTTCTATCTCTCTCTCTCCCTTTCTCTCCTCTTATCTAATGTTTCAGGGGTGTCAGCTTGTGAAACTCAGTATCTCAGAACCAGGTCTTTTTTCCTTACGTTAATTTGCAGGACTGTTGGATGAATAAGGATGTAATGTTTTTAATGTCATCTCAGTCTCTTATTGACACTTTTGTACATCAAATAATCGTTATATATTATTGTCTTCAATAAATATATGAATATACATTATATGGACAATTGACATACACTACCAACTGTATCCTACACTAGATACAATATTGCTACATTTAACAAATATAATGTTCAGTTTTTCCCCACATACTGCAATCTAAAGTTGCTCATTTACAGCGCAAGTATCAAGAATAAAATCATTAACACTTTAAGAAAATCTAACAATGCTATTAAACCAAATGAGCTGCTGGTTTCATTTTCATGAGAATTCCTGACTCTGGTAGCAGGGCTGTGATGACGGATTACAGTCCATCAAACGAACAGGCAAATATTTCCAGCCCTGTTGCATGTGCCCACTGTCTGGCAGATGTCCCAGCGCATCTGCCATTTGGTGCCGTGAAAGAGAACAATTGGGCTGGTACTGCTTATCCATACTGTCTGTATTGTATTACTCACATGTGGCATAAGGAAAGCCCTCTACAACCAGCCACAAGGCCACATCTATTAGATACAGGGTTAAAAAAACAGCGTCTGAAAATAAAACTGGAGAAAGACCTTGCCAAGAGGTAATTCCTCATTCACATATCTTAAGTGAGAGAGGGAGAGAAGAGAGAGAGAGAGAGAGAGTTTCAAGAAAAAACAACAACTCTGCCACATCACCCCTGCACCGAGTGCCAGGACCTCCTTGCTAATGACACTCATTATCAATTAACAAAAGCCTGAGCCAGAGTGCAAGGAGGCCAAAGGACTCCCACTAACACGCTCCCATCACATTTGTTTTCCAGTGACAGCACAGGGAAGAGGGTGTGGGCGTCTCAGGCGAGAACGAGGGTGGGCAAGAGGCCAAAGAGGGGGGGGGGGGGGGGAGTCGAGGGGGGTTTGGTGTTAGTGGTGGGCGCTGGGAATTTTTTGATGAGTTCCAATGCGTCTCTCATTGTTCGCATGCTTCACCCCTGTACTCACGGCGCTTGACCCCGATGAGGTGGCGCGGGGGCTCTAGGGCCTGGCCTGTCACGGCCGACAGATGAGGCCCGCAGCTCCGCCGCTGGCACGCCCCTCCGGCTTGGCACGCGTAGCGCGGATCAACCAGACGCACCGGCTTGGCACACGGAGCGAGGATCAGGCAGACGCACCGGCCCAATGTGTTCGCGTCACATCACACAACTGTCCTGGGTTTTTTATTTATTTATTTTTTCATGTTACACTCATAAAAATTTCCTGGCTGAGACGGCGAGTATTAATCATGTTATTTATGAGGGTTTGGGATAAAGGATGGAGTTGCTGAGTACTTTAAGCAGTGAGTCTGACATCGGAGAAAATCCTGATGAATTAATGGGAGCAACAGGGGGACGCAGTGGATGGGGAGGATTTGGGAAAATTTATGATAAAAGCCTAATCTGTAATGATTTCCCCTGCTCTGATATCTCAGAGCACAATGCACCTTGTACATCCCCACATCCCTCATGTTTGCTGTCTCCTTCATTATGTATGAGAAGTGGACAGGATTAATTTATGTATCTTTGACAGACATGTAAACCTGTTGTCCAGATTTTAAGGGCAGGGGGGCCATAGCATGACTCAGCACAGACGGAGCAAAGCATCGGGGCCAGGATGTGATCGATCTGATTCGGATCAAGAGGCTGGACATTCTTCTCGCTCGCCGCCCCAGCCAATAATCTTGGCGGCAGGAATAACAGGGCAAACACAGGCAATACCTCAGACTTCCATCTCCATAACAAAAGTGCTGGAAAGTTAGAGGAAGAAAACTGCACATTAAATGTCCACCTCATAAATCCCAAGCCTCTCTGAAGGGTTTTTCTCACAGCAACCAAAAAGATCTCCCGTCTAATTTGCGCGAAGTGTCCCACGTTTAATGTGGTGATTTGGCCCTGTGTATTTTGGACGAGAGCCATCGTTCCATGTGCGGAGAGCTTGGATATCTACAGTGGCAGCTCTTCAATGGTTTCCTTTGGTGGCTAAGAGAAATAAGATGGAGAGAAAGGATGGGCCACGGAGTTTATGTGTATCCACTGACATCAGCCGGTGACCAGTGCTGTAAAGCAGACACCCAAACATGCACTTAGGCAAACTGCACACTCCCTGTTACCACATCCCATCCCAGAAACCCCTTTATGTTGTCCACACAATGGAAATCCAAACACACAAGAAAGATTTTTTCCATGCAAATGTGAAATCTATACTGGCGAGAGAGAAAATATGCAGTTCAAGACTCACACCGTTCATCCAAAAACACGGCATGTCTGTCTTTCCCAAAACGCCCGCGCTGCCTTGTTATCATTACTAGTGTAGGACATTTCATGGTATCCGTTTCTACACCAAATATATGAAAATAATCATAATCATCACCTACAGAGATTTGGGGTGTTCAGTGGCAACGCTTGATCAATATTAAACAAGATGTTCTGCAGTGAAAGACTAACGAAAATTTGGTTGTATCATAATTAGTGCATTGAATTCTCCCTGAAATGTGTAAACAGTTGATCACAGTCATACTCATTTGTACTGGGTGGGTGGCACAGAATAGGCAATTATTTTCAATTACTGGGTGGGTGACTGTTTGGATTAACTTCGCTCTCGAAAGATAAATATTCTAATTATTCAGTCTTCAGAGGACATTTTACAATCTGAGAACACAAAATCAGCTTTCGTCATGGTGCGTGTGATGTAATTGTCCCAGGTAATTTTTTTCCCCATACACACTAACAGCCGACACGCAGACATGTGGATGACTGCATTAAGGTCCTCTGTCGCCTATGAAGTAAATGGTTCATCAGAGATAGCATCAGCGCCGATGTCCCCCTGCGTCAGTGGCAGGCTGTGGGAAAGTAAATGAAAGTGGCATGGCAGTCGTGATGCCTCGGCCGATGGGACTCTAATTACTGTTCCCAGAACGTCTCCTCCCTGTCCTCTTGGAGAGTCACAAGTCTGACACGTCAAAGAGATGGTCGCCAGATTCTTGGTGGCTGACCTTGCAAAATGCGCCGTATGGCACTTTGCAATCCGACTGATCCCAAGACTATCACCTTTATAAAAGTACATTATTATTATTGAGTTTATGTCAACAGCCATTGTTCTGCCTTTATACAGTACTTCATTATGATGTATTAATATTATATAATATTATATCTTAATATAATAACAGGATACATCAGAATATTTTCTTTGATATAAGAGGTTAATATCTTAATGAGTAGACCTTAAATGACTGACATTTTAAGTTTCTGAGAACATTGCCCCATGGTTTCATGTTTAATGTGTTGTGATATGAGTAAGTGCCGATAAAGCGCGTGGAGGAAAGCCAAGGGCCAACTACAGGCCTTTATAAACACTGACACATTACAGTTGACTGCATGTGTACTTTTCACATTTCTGCTTTTTCATGTGCTTTCAGCACTTTGATCCATTCTCCCTGAGGAACTTTTAACACAATTGAAACCAACTGACAAATGGGTAAATTTGCCCTGACATTTAAGTAGCTGGCTAAGTCTCTTTGAGTCTATTTCACCCATAACCCATCAAATGGAGAACAGCTTCATGCCATAAAACTCTTATTCAGTGGACCCTGAACAAATACAGTGTTCCTCTATAATACACTCCTTGACTATGCTCAAGGTCTTATTGAATGGAGTCGCTTTTTTACAGCTTAAAACCGGACAACTAATAATGACCAATGCATTTGCTTCTATGTGAAAGCTGCTTTTTATATAAACGCAATAAATTGAGGCAGTTTTTTTTTTTTGCAAAGGCAATCCCGGTTCATAAAAATTTCTGATGTGGCTGTATGCGTGAAGGAGCAACCCTATTTCGTGCAAGCACAGCAGACCTTAGAAAGGGGAGCGGAAATAGCGAGGACCTCGAAGGACAGATATAGATGTCGACAGATTTTGGGGCGCTACATTACTGAGGGCCGACTCCATCAGCTAACAGTAGCGTACGCATAAGGGTGCCCCCACTAAATATATAATATTTAATTGGCATGGTAATAAAATAAAAAAATGGGGACCCATTGGCAGGAGCTCCTTTGACGGAGTGTAAATTGGTAGACTTGGCCTCGCCATACCCACCGCGTTACTCTGGAGAGTGAGTCACTGAGCCACTCTCTCCATCTGCCAAAGACATCGACATGCTCGACCGCCGTGCCAAAAACAACTTATAGATCATTGGAAGTGTTGCACATCAATATGAGCCCCCTCATTCAGATTCCATCATGACTGTTTTTGTTTGGGGAAAAAACGTGCTTAATGAACATAATTAATAAAATGTGTGTGCTGAATGCGTAATGCCTGTGGGAGAGCTTGCTCCACCTTGCCTTTTTCACTTGAGCACAGCTTGAATTCCACTTACCCCCTACTAGACAGCAAACTCCTGTGCAACTTGGCTGGGCACTCTAGGGCTGACATCGTCCTCTTGTGTCTGCATGCAACACCTCCGCCACTTTGTTTGGATCACCAAGATACATAATTACTCATTGCCCATTACACAACATTAGGTCTTTAAATAATACTATAGTATTGACTTCGCTCGGCATTGACTTTAAAATCTTAGAACTTGTTGGCAGAGGTGAGTCCGTCGTTGTCTAGTTTATAGAAGGGGAGAATAGCCTCTGCACTGCATTATCTTCTCATGCTTGCGCATGCCACATATTTCTTCTCTGTAGAAGTTTATTTATGTATATTGCTGAAAATATACAGCTGATGTGAATTCCAGCATCCATGGGGAGAAAAGAGGCCAAACTCTCCACCAACCAGCCATAGATTTTAGAATGTGGCTTCAGACTTGGCACCAGGGTTGAGGACAGTCACGAACTGACTGTGGGCAATAAACAACGAGTCACGCGAATGCACACTACACTTCACATGCAACACTGTTTGTGCCTTCCATCTGCTTCCAGTGGACTGATCCACCACTCAGGCTTCGCTCTCTCTGGCCTGACACAGACGTACGCAGTCAGATCCAAGGGGAAAGACTCTGAGATGTCAGGATAACAGAACCACATAACCCAAAATAAAATCATCTTAAGGCCCCCCAGCCCCACCCAAACCCACCAAAAAAAGATCTTTCCTGCACTTTTCTACTGTTTTGCATTAGCAATCTTTTTTTTTTTTTTTTAGCAATCATGGCCACAGTGGATAGACTATTCTGTGTGAGTTAAAGTTGAATGCCAAATGCAGAACAAGAGTTGAAAAGTTCAGGACATTATGCAATTGTCCGATACCTAATCAGCACAGGCCCGGCTTCTGTTCCCAGATCTATTTAATTATTGGTGGTGGTCAGGGGCATTGACACTCTGGCATGAACATTCCCCTTTCATGAAAAAATGTTTATCGTTTTGCACAAAGTTGGTTAATCAGCCCATGTGTCATTTTTCAACATGACAGCGATAGGAATAGGATACGGGAAGGGGAATATCAAGAAACAATGGGGAACCGCTCGTGAACTGGGAATCTGCATGCGAGGAATGAGGGGAAATAATGAATTAAGGCAAAAGCACCTGGCATGTCGGCCACATGCTTTTGGACCTACGCGTGTGTAATAAATCACTGTCTGAGACACTTAACACTTACGCAATAAAATAAAACCCCAACATGTAAACAACGCAGGCCTACACCTAAAACAAATAAATTCCAAGACTGACCAAAGCACAGAAACAAGAGTCAAGGCGGGCAGAGGGAAATTTCGGAGAAAAAAAGAAGCCCAGAAGTAAATGGGAAAAATCCTCTATGAACGACTTAGTAACTGTATAACTACATAACTATCAAGGGAGGGATTTCTATGTAAAACTCTCCAATTAAGTATTATATAAATGTAGAAATGGTTAATTATATGCCATTGGTTATTATTAACGAAAGAATACAAACATAAGAATAATGAAATGTCAATGGCAACAACCTTTATGGAAGAGATATCTTGTCAACATGTATTCCATCATTCTTTTCCAACCCCACACATCACAAAATGGATTGGACAAGGCTTGACAAAACAGTGTGTGAGTCCATGTATCAGTGTTGTTAGCAACAGCGCAGTATGTTCAGTTGCTACATTAGATAATGCATCTGTAATGTATGCATAAGGCAATTAGTATTCAAAGCAATACAATGACTTCAATAAAGTGTCTGTGGGTCTGGAATACTTTATAAACCTGCAATAATGTGACGGCAAACGAAACAAATTACAGAGGAACCTGACTTCACTTGTTCTAATTGCAATGAAGAAAAAAGCTTTAAGAATGCAAGGATTATATTCCCTGATTGCATCACCATTTGAACTTAATCAAAACAATACATCAAGACCAGAAATTTGTGCTCTTGCCATTTATGACTAAAGGACTTAAGTAGTGACGCCACCGCTGTCCGCTGTCCCTTCTCGACTCGGGGCTTCTCACTCGGAGATAATACACTCCCTCACGGCACGGTCAGGTCTGTGTCATCAGTGCAAAGGCTAACAGGCTCCCTCAGAACACTAATCAGTGTTCTATCAGCAACGACAATTGACTTTCATTTTCTGAGGCGATAAAGTGTGGGATCTGCATGTCAGGACACACTCTGGGCCTATCAAAGTGTATGTTCAATATGTGTTGTGTGCATCACTGCTGTGCAAATTCAATTGATGTTGGTAATGGGTTCTGATAAACAGCGTGATATATTTCTTAGGCGTTGCCATGATTTCCCCCTGTAGTTGAAGGGAGGCAACATTTTAAACAAGATCCGTTTCTAAATAAGACGATGGCAATGGATTATACAAAACATCTTGTCATGTGTCAGGCCTCCTGTAAGTATTGTCTACGACTTTTACAGAACACATAACTTCCCCTTCATGATTACGCTTGAGACTGACTCCAGTGGTGTAAGACTTCTCCAACCACAAAACAATGTAAGGTTTCAATTTTAGGATATTTGCTTGTTGAAAGATAACAGTCAAATCTTGGAGAGATACACCCAAATACTGCACACCACACAAGCGATGCCGGATTATTTTGAAAAACTAGAGTTTCAAACTAGGGCTGTGACATTACCGATGGCAGCCTCATGTATAGCTCACTTTTGGGGTGTGACTCCTGAAGGTTTGAGTTACAAAGCTCCTGGGTTAATCCTTTGTCAGGTTCTCCATTGATGTCATCTTTGTTGACCTTGTGTGTCCTCGCTCTTTCACTGGCACTGGATTTTCGTATGCGATAAGTGATGTAAGCCATGATCTTATGCTGCTCAGACCATATCAATCTACTTGCTTTTGTGTGGGGGGCATGTGAGACTCAACATGATACAGAAATCTTTCTGAAACGTTGACACACAATCTGCTTTAAAGAAAATGTGACAATGGGGCTGAATTTACCCTCCTTATTTGTTAGCTGTAAGGGCCCTTAGGTTCACACCATCCTAAAGTATTTCAAACAGTAAGCTAGTAGCTGTTGTAGCTGCTAGTCACACAACTTTCACAGTTTCAGCAGACTGAGCACACTCCCATGCACTGAAAATGTAACACTGTGATCCCTGCACCTCCCACTCCCTCCACCAAGTTCCCAATGTGTGTGTGTGTGTGTGTGTGTGTGTGGGAGGGGGGTCCTGGGGTATTCTCCGTCCCAGGCCCCCGTGAAGCAGGGGTCTGTGCCTGGCAACCCGCATTGATTTCCAAAACAGCACACTGCGCAGCACATGCTGCTCATATATCAAGTGTGCTGCAGTTAAGGCGCAGGGTTACTGGAGACAGAGTGACCTGCAGGCGTTTTGCTGCAGAGAGGAATCAGTCACAGGCCACATCTGTTCCTGCTCGCGCAGGGTTTCATTCCTGCAGGTGACTGAAGATGAACCAGATAGCTGCTGCGTAAGAGCAGCTAGCAGACCTGTTGAAGGCTGAAGGCAGCCCTCGTGTCCAGGGCTGATCCCTTTCATGTGTTTCTTTTCGGGGGGTGTTGGGTGGGGCGGGGGAAAACACATTTTCTGTAATGATTTCTGGGTTGGCAGGAAGTCTGTGATCGATCAGAGCATGTGTTGCGGCTAGAAGGGAGACACGCGGTATGTAAGCCTTAATATGGAAAATATATATCTATTTTAAATTTTTCTCCTTTCTTGCCGTGTTCAAACAATGACAAGAAAAATGGCTTTGGGCGAAAAATGCTCCGCGCAGGGGCCCGGTGCCTCCTCTCATTATAACGTGCTCTCCGAGTTTTACCAGTAAACACAAAATGAGCATTGCAAAACAACATTTCTGATTTTTATCTGGTATTTAGAGTTGTGCTGCTCAAGGTTGATAAGCACTTTTGGGTGAAAGGATGGGTCGAGCCATTGGGATCAGTGGTTGACAGTAGACAGTCCACTGGCCCACCGACATCAAATGAGTGCCGTCATGCCCCTGACTCTTTTCAAGCTCTCGGTGATAACGTTAGCGCCGTGAGCCTGTCCAGACCCTGCTGTCCTGCAGGAGATAAATTGTTTCCTCTTCTGAAAGATCCCGTTCATGCGGATAAGAAGCACAATCAGCAAAACTCCTCAGTTCAAATCCGCTGGCTCATTAAGAAACACTGGTTTTATTTTGGCGAGTGTTGTTTTTTTGTCAGTGAACCCGTGCCATTGCAAATCTAGGGTTAGATTCATGCTTGACTGCTTGTACAGTTCCAGGTTGTCAGGTACACACATACTCTCTGCCTCTGTCTTGCACCCATAAATATATATGCACACACAGGCAAACAGGCAAACACACACACACAAACAGCCACACACACACTTCTCTCTTTGAACTAATCTCTGTTTTTTGTCTAGATTACACAGCCTGAAATGTGTATTTTGAAGACCCATAGCAAAACTCCAAGCATACTGACTCCTTATTCAGCCTGGCAAGTAGTCCCATATGGCAGACAGATTATTGGTTACAGCTAGATATGCACAAAAATATCTTCACCATTTTGCTACACAATTCAGATTTTTCTGATTCAGATTGCGTATTGTACAGTTTTGTGACCAATAATTCTCAGCCATTTTTGCGAAATTATAAATGTCTGTTATATACAGTCTGTTTTGACAGTGTCACATCATAGATCTCTTCTGATATGTTTTCACAATATGCACTACATTCATCTAAGAAAGCAATCAGCTATGATAGATCCACTGGGATTGAATCCTGCTGAAGGGCTGCTGTCAGGCAAAATGATTTGTAAAGGACTAAGTAGAGTTGCCAAAGATGATATGTGGAAATATTGTCCGGCATGGCAAAGTTTTGGTTAGATGTCTGCTGGATGCACAGTTTGGTGAAACAATAAGTGTCACAGGTGTGTATAATGATGATTTGATAAACACTGGATATCAATGTAGTACAGTCAGTAATGTTTTATATTTCATGATTTCTTATTTATTCAGATGCTAAAATAAATGTATTTTACAGAAAATTTAAGAGAACACCTTCATATTCGACATGTGATATTGATTTGAAAGTAAGTGATGATTTTAATCTTCAAAAGAATACATGTAAGCCAGATCTGCCTTTTTGAAGAATAGAGCACAATGAGAATGTTTTATTCATAAGAATTTTAAAGAGGCCTATTGGATGAGGATATTCATTTTTTAAAAGGACATGCATCAGACATTAAAAGTCATTGGCGACACCAAGGCGGAGGAAAAAAAGCATATAACTATTGAAAGCAGATGGTCACAGAATGTTTCAAATGACTAAAAATAAAGCAAAGCCTTGATTGGTTAAGTAGGCTACATGTTGTGTAACAACCTGATAGAGCAATGCATAATCACAACTGATAACGATATGATGCTTCAAGGTCCCTATTTACTATGATCATTATTGGTGAAAAGTAATATTATTGTACAGCACTCATCTTTGCATTTAAAATTAGTGTCCCATTCGCCAGTTTTATGACGAGTTTCTCAAGTACACACATGTCTTCAATAACCCATCACATGATCAGAGGCCCTCTAAGCCATAGGGCACTTCAGACGGACTTGGATAACATTGGCGTGTAACATCCAGTAAACTATTCCCATGTTGGCATTAATTGTATGCAAACTTTATTAAAGGAGAGGGAAAGAATCCAGAGGCCCTTTCTCCTCTCAAAGCCGGGGAGAAACAAAGCCTTTTCCCTGAGCCACAAGCTAATGGTCATTACGGAGCGTTATTAAACACACATTCCATGTCCATATTTAATTTAGTAAGGATAAGGATTTTTTTTTCCACTAAAATAAATCGTTTAGTAGTGTCAAAATGGCAAGGCACCCAGAATAAGGTTTCCTGCTGTTTTTAATATACAGTTGTCCAGAGTAACAGAAGAAAAAGTCACAGATGGTTGCGTTTAAACTGGTGCAGTTCAAAGCTGGACTGTTTTTAGATTCTTCTCTTGTTACAGAACCATGTGTTCTTGAGGTGAATATATTCTGCTGTTGTTCTCTGGAGAAATGTCACAGATCCATTGTGCTCGCACGTGATTGGTTAAAGTTCTCACCAGGCCAGGGCTCACCAGCGCTGAGTAGTGGGTTCTGCAGAGGCCATTTAAATGCCGCCTGCGTGCCTCAGCTCATGGCTCAGCCTCTTGAGGTCCTAAAGCGGGGTCCTGGTGCAAATCTGTGATCGGTCTGGAGTTCATTTTGTGCAAAGACGAATAAAGAGTTTTAAAAGAATTGTTTTAGAACAGGCACGCTTTACATTTCTGTTACATTTCTTCCAGTGTTTCTCAGAAGTTCTAAAAGTGGGGTCGTGGCCCCTGGTGGGCCAAAGATGGGTATGAAGGGAACAACACAAATAGTTTGGTCCCAAGTCCATGATGTTCATTTATGATTTAACAAATCTGTTTTGCCGACATTTAAAACAATGGTGTAATCAAAGGACACATTCATCACAAACAGCCTCTGTGTATGTAGAATAGATTAGAGATCAGTACCAGCCTCTGTGTATGTAGAATAGATCAGAGATCAGTACCAGTCTCTGTGTATGTAGAATAGATCAGAGATCAGTACCAGCCTCTGTCCTCTGTGTATGTAGAATAGATCAGAGATCAGTACCAGCCTCTGTGTATGTAGAATAGATCAGAGATCAGTACCAGCCTCTGTGTATGTAGAATAGATCAGAGATCAGTACCAGCCTCTGTGTATGTAGAATAGATCAGAGATCAGTACCTTTATGATGCCTCTCTCCAGCCTCTGTGTATGTAGAATAGATCATAGACCAGTACCTTTATGATGCCTCTCTCCAGCCTCTGTGTATGTAGAATAGATCAGAGATCAGTACCAGCCTCTGTGTATGTAGAATAGATCAGAGATCAGTACCTTTATGATGCCTCTCTCCCTAATTTGGCCATTTTTGAACAAACTCATTTTTTAAATCTGTTTTAAGTAGGACTGTTTTGATTGTAGAAAAAACATTATGGGCCTGATTTACTAACAGGATTGCGCCCATTTTCTGGCGTAAAATAGCGGTCGTAACGAAAAACGGTATTTACTAAGCTGGCGCAGCGCATATTAACGCTTTGAGGGTGTGTACCTGCAAACAGGTGGGATGGTTCGGAAACGTGGGTGGTAACGTAGGCGTGTAGCGCTATTTAATGGGAGGAGTGCGCCTAATGATGAACTGCGTGGTATTTACTAAACTGCCCGGCGAGCGCACATCTCTGATTTGCAGGCTAATTCTCCGCCTCATAAAAGCGAGTCTTAACCAAGCGCATTTCCACTGAGTCTGAAAACGTTGATATGGCAGCAGCAAGGCAAAGACATAGACAGAGACAGCGAACAGAAATATTTGTTTCAACTCGTATAATTCATATATTCATATATATGAAATTAAACTTTCCGAACGTAATTGGAGAAATTGATCGCACCCACTTGCAAACAGTCCCACCTTCAATCCGCGAACACGTTTACCGAAACAGAAAGCACACATATTCAATGAATGTCCAGGTCATATGTGATGCCAACATGACCATTACTTACGTGGAAGTGGTCTGTCCATGACAGTTTTATCTTTCGGAATAGTGCCATTTATCCATGATTGAGCAACGGTGATTTTGGAGAGGCCTGTCTACTTGGTAAATGTATTTGTTTCAGTGGGGATATATTGTAGTGAACCCATGTCCCTTGTAGAACGTATTAATCTCGCCATGTACACATATATATTGTTATAATAGACAGTTTATGCATTAATGCCACCAATAGCATATTATTTATAATCGTGTTCTTTTAAACATCTCGCTGTAGATGATGGCGGGCAAAACAACAATATAACCCATTGAATCAGGTTCAGTGATTGAGCGAACGTGAACCAATATATCTATCTCGCTATCTATTCGCTATCTATTCGCTGAACCTTAGTTTTTTCTTCCTCGAATCTCCATGGTGGCAGTAACTTGCTGGCAAGTTCTCCAGTCTTTTAACGGTGCGCTAAATAATGATTGCCCAGCGCGTATCTGGCTTGATAAATATCACGGAAAATGCGGGGAATCACCGTGCGTTAATGTGCGCCTGGCAAAGATGCGTTCGCAAATCAATCTTAGTAAAACAGGCTCTATAAAGGGCGGAGTAAGCACAGTTTGCCCAGCGCAGATCTGGCTTGATAAATACCAAGTAAAATGCGCAAAAACACCGTGCGTTAATTTGCGAACGCAGATTAAGAAGCGCTCGCATATTAGTAAATCAGGCCCTATATGTGGTAATTATTTTGTTAGCTATACTAATAGTAGATAGAGATTATCCTTATTTGTCTATGTTTAAACACTCTTCAAATACTAAAAAAAGGCTCTTTTCTCAAGTCATAAATCTCCCATTTAAAAAAAAAATATTTGATTGAATATTTAAGGAACATGTCAACTGCCCTGTTCATGACATGCATCATTAGCACGATAATGACAGTATCATTTGCATTATTCTGATAACTGTGCACTTGATCAACTAATCATGTCTACCAGCTTGTGTCCACAGGTCCTGCATCTTTGAACAGAAAGATAAATGTGGCTGCTTTGGGCAACATTGTTATTAATGTAGAGTGACATCATTGCGTGGTCTGCTAAACAGCAATCAGGCCCTTCTCTGCAGAACAGCAATGCAGTCCAGATGTGCATTTGATTAAAGGTTTGAACAAGATCGGAGAGGGTGGTGCGCTGAAGGTGGTGGGGTGGGGGCCGTACCCCAGGTCAGCCCCTGGATTCTAAGGAAAAGATTTGTATAAATCTCTTTTAAAACAAAAACAGCTGGCTGCATCTCTCCCTAACCATTTCCCCCCTCTTTCAGATTCTCTCTTTCTTCTTCCTCTGTTGTGTCTGGGTTGGAAGCAGCTGATAATCTACATAAAATGTCCCCTGTAACTGGTTCCAGTGGACTCCCTCTGCCTGCGTGTCTGACTGTAACACTGAGATGCTGAGAGTAGATCATGAGCTTGTGTTTCGTGCTGGATGTGCCGGTGCTGTGTGCAAAACCAGCTGTCGCCCACTCTTCACACACATCTCCGCAAAGTCTTTGCCAAAAACAGACGGCACGGCGGTACACACTGTCAATATTCCCACTGTGTTCCTCATACCCACTGGCCACTGCATAGTGACTCTATTCATGTTCTCACCTTTAACAGTCAGTTTTTGGTTTTATTTTGATAATTTAACATAACTTAGTCCTTAAAATGTCACTTTTTTTAATACCTTTGGTTTGATCTAACTTAAACATAAATGGTTTTAATAATAACTCAGTCGCTTTGCTTTTTGAGCGCTTCAAATTGATTTCCATGAATCTTTGCAAGAACATTGAAATAATCAATCATGTTTGCTAATGCTAGTTGCAGTAAAATATCAATAGAATTTGGGACATCTATGTCATCCCTATGGCAGTTGTTCAAATAACTAGTTGTGAGAATACGTTTGATAGTTTTAAGTCCAATTAAGTAAATTGAATAGCTGTTATAGCTGAATAGCTGTTGTTTTATTGCCCTATACCTAAAATAAATGCCTGAGCTACTACCAAAATCAAACAACTATTCATGCTTCAATTGATTGAACCAATAAACTTAAATGATGAGATAATCAGTTTCCTCAAATTGATGCCGTCTGGGTTTTGCACTGTTGAGAAGCTGATCCAATTTTATGTTGATACTTATTAAAGCACTGAATTGTTAGAACAAGGTGCTAACAACACAAAGGTCATGGGTTCAATACCCAAGGAGTGCACACTGACTGATTCATTTGTACACCTGCACTGAGGCGTGAGTTGTTTTGGACAAAGTTAAAAACCTGTAAGACTCGAAAGGCTTAGCAAAATGCGTAAAAGAGAACCTTTCTGCCGTGGCGCTGGCACTGAGCGCCTGTTCCCGCTGGCAGCCTGAGGTGCCCACCTGCTGAGTACTGTCCACAACCTGAACTACATCAGCACGTGACACACCTGACACACTGGGTGCGACCGCTCCTCCTCACTTTTTCCCCTCTGCGTTACTGACAGGCTGAGAAGAAACCGAGAAAAAAGACGAACAACAACAGTCCCGCCCGCAACCACACCCGACATCCGCACAAGTCTGTCTCCAGCCAGAGGATGGGATCCTGGCCTCAAAGCCGGTCTCTTCATTTTTCCACACCTCCCTGCTCTTACTAGCGTGTGCTGATGGAGGACTGTGGCACTGAGAGAGTACAGTGGCCTGTGAAGTCTGCAGAGCAGGGGAAAACTCCCTTCCAGCCATTTCGCGCCTGTCACATGTCTGAGTCGCTGGCCAGAGCGGGCAGCACATGAATCACTCAGAGGCTGTGCGGCGGTCAGACTTGCCGCTGCACTGATGCTATCTGTTAGTGTAGGCTGGACAGCTACCACACACAGAGGTCACGGCTTCCGCACACGAGAGAGACACGCAGGGCTCCAAAGACAGTGTGCAGCGTGTTTGGGTGCGCTCAGGGCGGGGTTTGGAGGTGGCGGAGGGGCTGAGGATGACGGGCACAAGCGGTGACACGAGGCAAACAAGATGTGTGAGGTCCATTCATGGAGTTGTTTATGTATTTAGTCAACAAATTCGTTATTTGTTTCTTTTTCTCTGGCTGCCGGTGCAGACCTATGACGACAGGTCCCTGGGTGAAAGCACTGAGCCTTTCGCAGGTGCTTCCCTCAATAATGAATATTAGATGTAATGAACAGGTCAGACGTAGGAAGAATCATAAAATGTAGAGGGGAAAAAGCAAAAGTAATTTATTTCAGGCATCAAGCCCCAGTATGTTTTGAATGTTTCATGGCAGAACAGCTTTTTGTCACACATCAAAATGTGTTCACACCTTACTGATATTTACTTGAGTTAATGGTAAGCATATGTTTCAGTGTTGAAAAATGTGGACACCATTTAAGAAATGAAACTTTGGTCTATCTTTAAATGTGACTCCCTGCAGTCACTATGCCAGTGCCAATTACACGTGGTTGGAAACCCAAGTGTTGCAAAATGTACTTCTAAAACTGAATTAGAAACTACTAGGGTGACTGACATCATTGCTGATGTTGTTATTCCTCAGTCATGATAATTTATGTTCTCAAGCATTAAATAGTTCATGAAACAGCAGTAGCAGCAGAAGACCACACAAAGAGAACTGGAGGTGAGGGTGGCGCCCTGGTTCTCTGGGAATGTTCCCCTGTCAGTCCATCCCTGTCCTTAATTTGCTATGAGAATGCACCACCTGAACCTGCGTCTTATTTGGGAACATTGCACACTCAGAGGACAATACTTCTTTGCACTTGAATCTCACGTCCGGATAGTGTTAAACACTGTATGCTGTAAATGGCATCAAGGCTAATTTCAGTTTTTGATGTATTTGTTTTTTTTTTATCCCAGAATGTATTTAGGCATTTGTTGAAGTATCGGTTGGAATTACACTCACTTTTTACACATCATTGAAATATATACTGTGTGCAAAATAATATGAGCAGTATTGTTGAAGTATCGGTTGGAATTACACTCACTTTTTACACATCATTGAAATATATACTGTGTGCAAAATACTATGAGCGGTATTGTCAGACACATTATTTGGTTGAGGCACAGTGTTTATGTAGGAAGCCTGGGAAAGGCTACATTTGAAAACAACAGCAAATTTACCATGATAAATATTTATACTGCCACAGCGATTTTGTAAGGATTAACATTTCCACTGTTTAATCTCAAGTTGCAAATAACAACAAATATCTCCCTCTCAGTTTGCACTTATCAAAATGGCATCTTATCAGGAGCAATTACTCCTCCAAGCACTCAGTTCCCCCACGATCCTTGGGCTTAGTCATTATCCAGACTCCGATGTCAATGCCTTGTTTGAAGTTTATCTTACGACTGCACGGGCATATTTCCCTGGATAGTCACAGTAATGGCTGTCTCTTGGCACAGATGATCCCACCCACTGTACATGCGATTATGAAATTAAACCAATCTTGAGCAAATGCTGGGTTGCCTTTGGGGGGTCATTGAGGTTGATCAGTCAATTAGGTCACAACAGTTGTCACAGAGACCATACCTGGTGGGCTGAACTGAAGTGGTTTGGATAAAGGTAAAACTAAATTGAAAAGAAGTAGAAACAAGACAAATAATAATGTAATGGTCAGATTAAAATGGATTAAAGTCAAAAGTACTGAAAGTTTTACTAAAAGGTTCACACACACACACACACACACACACACACACACACACACACACACACACACACACACACACACACACACACACACACACACACACACAGTTTACTTCTTTATTTGGATTTGATAAATAAGTACATATCATGGCAAAATCCAAATTTGGCTAAAAGGAAGTATTAAATTGCACTCAAAGTTTCAGTCCATATTGTGCATTACGGGTAAAGGTGACACCTGTGCTTTCAGATGAAGAGGCTACCAATTACTGCTGATGTAGAGCAGTACTTTGTGAAGTGTTTAGCCCTTTTCTTAGAAAGACCACAGATTTGCAGGCCTCGCACACACATTCTATGCACATGACCTAAGCTAGCAAAGATCAAGGCAATGACTGTACATGGGTAGCGATAGTTGGTTAAAACAGTACTTAAGGGTTGGTATTTTACTGTAACAGTTTTGACGCATAGCAGGTGTCCATGCAAACGTATCAAACTTCCTTTTCTGCGTTTACGGCGGCAGTTACGACGGGTGAGATGTTACTCTAGTGCTTGCAGCGTGTCAGCGGTCCGCCAGACACACAAAAAGACACACACAAAGACACACACACACACACGCACGCACGCACGCACACACGCCCACCCACCCACCCACGCACACACACACACACACACACACACACACACACACACACACACACACACACACACACACACACACACACACACACACACACACACACTAACAAACTCACACACATTTTTAAATGTTCACTTATATGAGATATGAGAGTGTATCAGTGAATATATAGGATTAAGTTATACAGAGGAGATATCAGTGATGCTTTACAGATGGTGGAGGCAAAGGGTATTACTTTGAAGTTTCCTTGGTCTTTTGTGTTTATGAATGTGTGGTTGGAGGGGCTCCACAATGAAAGACATTGGTTCTGTCTGGCTCTTTCAGTTGCATCCTATAGCCAGCACAGAAACTTATACAATTCCAAAAGGTCATGTTAACATTCTCAAACAACCTCAAGCACATTCCTTCTTTTCTTATTTTTTTCATGACATATGAACAGGTTCTTTGCTCTCGGATATGTGTCCATAGCCAAGTATGTCATACCAAAAGGCATTGTGTGTCTGATATATAATCACAAAATGTACACACTTTATGTTGCACTCTTTATAAACAAATGAACCTTAACCAAACCAAAGAACAACAACTATTTAAAGTCTCAAGTAAGGAGCTAAATCGAGGTACTTTAATTAGTGGTTTAAGCGATGATATATTTTTAAAATTCTAGCCACTTTAAAACAATCACCATCTTCAGACCAACCTGATGTGTACTTTGTCGCATTATTTACGCAATGCACAGTAATAAATACTGCAGAGATGATGAAATGCTGCACCGCACAATAAGGGAAACACCAATAAATCGCACACTCTGAACATTGTTCAGATCTAGCAGATTGACTGACTCTGTATATAGAAACCCTAGTATTCTTTTCTGGTTTACCCTGTGCAGCACGGAGTACAAACTAGGGGATGTGAACATTCCTGTGA
Source organism: Sprattus sprattus (assembly GCF_963457725.1). NCBI lineage: Eukaryota > Metazoa > Chordata > Actinopteri > Clupeiformes > Clupeidae > Sprattus > Sprattus sprattus. The sequence continues at coordinate 3,398,649 of NC_137923.1, forward strand.
AGTTTGTGTCATTCTCTCTCATACTCACATTTAAGGCGTTAATCAGATTAAGAATGCACAATGCAGGCTTACCCCATGTGTGGTCTCCCTATCCCAACCTAAGGCTAAATCCCATTATTCCACATTTTGATTATTGGATAATAACTGTGGGATCCTTTATCATTAATGTTCTGTTATCCATTTGATTGACAGCCAAGTCAAGACATGTTTTTGTTTAGTTTTTTAGACAAATATTTCTTTCATAAAACTTATTTATAAAAATGTCCAGGCTCAGAAAATTCTGTTTGCCTCAAATGCCATGTACAGGTCAAACAGCACCAGTACATTTAACACACGCAATCAAAGTGTATTTTTGGTTTTAAATTGAGTCTCATCCAAAACCATTCAGTAATGGCAATAGTCTGTGCAGAAATATTTATAAATAACTTAAATAAATCCGTATGACTCACAAGCAGTTTTGACCTTTCAGAGGCTTGAAGTCATGAAACAAATAAATATAAATGTTTCTCTCACTGTAAAGCAGGTAGGTCTAAGTGTGGGCCTGCTGTGAAGGCGCGGAGCCCGAAGACAGTCGCTGTGCTGTTCTCCGCGCTGAAGTCACTTTGACTGCGAGCGGATGGGCTTGACCTCACTGTCAGCCTTCAGCAGGTTCCTCTAGCCGGCAGGTCATAAATAAGGACCAGGAAGGGACGGGATGACAAACAAATTACAAAAAGAAAAGCAGTGGAGTGACCCAATTTGGCAAACGGACCTGTTTGCAGAGGCAGCTCTGTGGCCGAGCTACTCGTGCCTCTTGACCCGTTGTCCTCATCATGAGTGTTTGAAGGCTCCCTGCCCTGGACTGGAGGCATGAGGAGAGCCAAAGGGCTGCATTCTGTTCCCTAGCGCTCATTAATAATACATTCAATGATAAAATAAAAATAAGATTTCAATATAAACAGAGGTGTTACTGACTGGCAGTGATATATAAAAAAGTTCCAGCAACAAGTACTGGATGTTTCGGTCAGGATTAAAAGTGACCACTAGAGGGACTGGAGCACACACCTACTTAGTTTGGCAAAGGGCTTCATACAACAGGTTGCACAGGTCTTTCTGTACTATTTCTGATAAGCAATTTAAGAAGTTTATTGGTTCTCCAGATATAGTTGATGTGTGGATCCCACATAAAGATGGGTCCCAAATCAACACCAATGGCCAGTGACCTCCTGCCCACCTTTGGCGATCATGCTATATTGCAGTCAACATGTTACATCCCACCTGTACTGCAGGAATATTGAGCATAACTGTCCACTTTGCTGAGCACTCTCAGACTAAAGATTGCTTGGTGACCATGTCTCCGAAGGCAGTTCACCTTTCATCACCATCCCTGTTGCAGCGCATATCCGCCATACTGGTAGAAATTAGAGTCCTGTGCAGGCCCTGGCGAACTCCAGTTGCAAGCTGCAAGGGCTATTTATTAAAACCAGATGGGGCCACGCTCTCTCCCTTACAAGCTCACGGCAGAGTCGAAAAACACACTCTGGCTTCTCCCAGGCCTTCTCTGGGGGAGCGGAGAGCTGCTGGTCCACCCATTTCCTTTCCTTGCCCTTCCCAGGCATGTCAGAGAGGAGCCAAGCCAAAACAAATCAGACCTGCAGTGGCTTCTGGACAGGCTTAGCCTCCACCAGTGTGGTAATTCCACATGGCAAGCAGGGAAGGTGTGTGGTGGTTGGGGGTGAGGGTGGGGTGGGAGTAGGGGGTAGGGGGTAGGATTGTGTGTGTGTGTGTGTGTGTGTGTGTGTGTGTGTGTGTGTGTATGTGTTTTTTTTTGGTGGGGGGGGCAGCCAGGAGGATTCCTCCTATGCCAAGGGGTTTAAAGGATCCACAGTGGAATATAAAGAACATAAACATACATATTGCTGAAAGTCAGGTTAACCTAGCCTGTTAAGCAATGCTTTGTTTATTTTTAAGATTCCCCACAGGAATGTCTGGGTACTTGCAATGGTGGTCATCCATCTGGTGGTTGTTGTAGTGTCGTTGCCGTATCTGCCATGGAAGTAAATGATGACACCGGTGGAGCCCATGTGTTTCAAGGTTGCTAGAGCTTTCAACAAACCAGAATCAATTTCATTTGTTTAAGTTGCATGCATGTTGTTGTCCTCTACTTTGTGAAATAAGACCTTCATCTGACCACATGTAATGACAGCAAGGAGTAATGGTGATATTTAAAAAGTATTTCCACAAATCACAAGTGGCGAGTTGTCCTTGGTATGAAATACAAAACAGAGTCTTCTACAGGGAGCACTTCATCAGGCAAGTTGCAATCACGCCAAAGACAAGGACCCTGAACAATAAAACATTGTGCACCATCTCAAAAGAAGACTTTCCTGGAACAAATAATTTAAATAAGAGTCTTCTAATGAAACAGACGGTGACTTGTCAGTTAATGTAAAGCCTACTTAAAGCTGTAGAACTACATCAAGGGCATACCGAACCTTGCACATACCACCAACAGCGCCATTGGCATGCCAACATGCCAACTAATGTCTTTTGGCAATATGGTAGGCAGTGTTGTGCTCTGAAAGCCTTTTTCATTTTCACAGGGTGTGTTACGGCCCAACACAGAACTAAATAGAGCATATCCTGTATGGTTGGTGGGAATGATATGAGTTTATCTGTCCTTCACCAAAATAATTTGAAAATAATACCAAAACTAGTTGCCTGATAAAAGCATACCTCTAAGTCCTCTTCGGCCATGACAGGGTGAAGAGCTGCTTATGACTGGGCAGACTCAGACTCGACATGAGCAACAGTGAGTGACATCAGCACAGACTGACCCCCACACGCCCACCCCACCACACCTCCCGCTTGGTGCGGAAGGGAGGGAGGGGTAACCCACTCATAGTCCTCTCAGCCAGTCCAAACCCAAACGATCCTGCAGAGGACTATAACATCACAGCTCCCACGTGGCACTTTCTGATGGATTTAATACCAGTGAGGGGTACATTAGCGACCACTGTTTTTTATGATCACTCGATCATCACTGAGTATTATGTCCCTTATGGTTATGACTATGCGAGAGACTTATATGGAGGTAGTTTTGAAATGTTTACAAAGTCTGTCTTTCACTGTGGATTAACAGGTCAGGTGCCCGGGCTCATTTTCATACCGTCTACAAATGGGATGGCAGTGCATGTGGCGTACTGCACATTCGACACAGAGCTGCTGCACGGCACAGAGTTTTTTCTTTATTTTTAGAAATAATAGGAAATGTCATCCACCACCTGGCCATACCCTCAAGGACATCATTATTTGACTGCAAATAACTCAAATGACATCATCATGATGTGCAGCTTCCTCAGTGCTGGGACTCTCTCGATTGTCAGGCCAATTCACTTTCAGTGTTTCAATTGTCGATACATTATAGTGTGACTCTCCTCTTGCCTTCTTTTCTACTTTGGGTTTAAAGTCTGTCTGTGTTATCAGCAGGTTTTAAGCTATTGACTGTGACAAGTGTTGTAAACATGAGTTAAATATACTGTGAGGTGTTACCAAAGATGCATCTGTGTGCGTGACTCATAGTCTCCTAGCGGGGCGCTAAGTATGGCCAAATGTTATTTGCTTATTAAATGCCTCACTTGTGATTTTTTTTCACAGAGACCAAGGCTTGAAAGACATTTCCAAACAGGTGGAGAAATGTATGAGCACTGGTTGATTTCCCGAGGAGAGGGATAAAGTGCTGCAGAATCTGGATGCGAGACTGCCGGCTTATTAGGCTGCCTGGCGTGCGCTCTCCTTGTTTGTAGGAAAGCTCTGGAATAATCTAATGTTACACAATTTTGTTTGGGTGGCCTTGCATGTGTATGAGGAGGAAAAAAAAAACACCTCAGCCCATTCATTACTTTGGTCGACTTCTTGCCAGTAGCTGACACAGTGTGCCATGACCAAGTCGTGTGTCTCAGAGAAACTGCTGGCTTAATGGGAAGGAGGCCCCAGCCAGAAAGACTGTATACTTACACCTTCAATTTGTCAAACGTTAGCGCAGTGGTTTTTTCTTTCAGGGCGCTAATCTTGGGGCTGAGGAGGCAGTGGAGTGTCCGAGCCAAACCACTACACTGATCTGGAGAGGTCTGTGCTACTGTTGAGGAAAAGTAAAGGCTTCCTTATGCAGGACCCATGCAGAGCTGCTGAGTGAAGTCAGAAACGAGCCATTAGGACACTATTCAAAAAATGCACTCACACAGACTGGGCCAATAATGTTTAGTTGAACTCTATTTTCTAGTTGAACTCTAACGCTAATACTTCCCCACTAATTTGCTTCGTGGTGAGTGATGGTCTGGGGTCAAATCAGGGAATTGATGCTTCAGTGTTTTAAAATATTATTAACTTAACTGGGATGATGACGCTGATCAACTAGATAGAATAAATGTAGGTTTACACTAAAGTTCTCATTTAAACTCTAATTTCTCATTATCAACTGTAAAAGTTAAATTACTATAGTATTTTTGGTGTGTGTGTTATTGTGTGTGTGTGTGTGTGTGTGTGTGTGTGTGTGTGTGTGTGTGTTTGTGTGTGTGTGTGTGTTTAGTACACATGACTGGCTCCATTAAAAAATGGAGAATTGAATTGTCCCTTGTGCGAGTTGGTCATGGCGTTTTAGTCAAAGCAGCAGAGCCTCTTGATGTGGTCTACCGTTTCCTCAATGCTGGTCAGCTACAGACAGTGGGTGTGAGGGCTATGGGAAAATACAGCAGGCGAGGGAAGAGAGGAAGTGTGTATTTATCTCCACTGGTGGGGCTACTATTCCGCTTTGATCTGTGGACCATGCTCTTCCTAGCCGTGTTCATGCGCCGTGGTAATACTGGCTCCAATTGACTTCATTCTCAGCTTCCACAATCAGTTGTCAGTGCTGCGTAGGCCACGCCTGCAAGTGAGAGATATAGACCCGTTGGGTTCCTCCAGGAATGTGAGGTGGTCTATCAAAAATAGGGTGATGTCATTAGTGTGCGTGTCAGTTTCTGAAAAGGGATTTGCATCCGTTCAAAACACTCATAAGTTTCTAGGGTAAAAATAAGGCTTTGTCACCACTTTACTGTCTTGCAAAAGTTAATCCTTCTTAGGGAAATAGCCCTTGTTGCAGTAGCACCACACCTCCTCGCTCACAAACATCAAGATTTCAAAGGCTGCCAAAGGTTTGGAACACCATCCCTGTTGCTTTTTGAATATGGGACAATTAGGCCAACATTTCAACAATGCTCCGATGACAATTATTAGTTTACATTAAATTCTTTCCTGAATTCTTTCATGTCTTGCATGTGAGTAATGCGACATTTACTTGGCTGAGACTGTTCATTTTCCAACAAAGCCATGTTATCAGCACTATACAAAATGTGGAGGTTTTGTCAACAGACACACACCTGAGGTACCATTTCAAAAACAGGGTGGACATAGCTGACAATGGCAGTGACTGACCGTCCTCATGGACTGTTGTAGTGTTTCTGGTCTACTTATGTTTTCTATGTCAGAACTGAAACAGATTTTTAGATAGTACTTCCAAAACAATTATTGATGGAGGCCTGTCCCTCTACCAAATCAGCCTGGTGCAATATGTTGTTCTTGTTGAAAGATGCAGTACTGATTTACTGCTCAATGGCAACAACCACAAACATGTTTCCAAGCATTGTTGTTCGTCCACTGGCTATGTTTAAAGACTGAAGATTTCAAACGAATAATACTAAACCAAACCATGTGTGTGACACTATCAAGGTAGCTATCATGATGTATTTATGCTTTTCCCACGTGATTGCCCTTTCTTTGTGTTCAGGGGGTGTGAGGTCAGCCATAGATTTAGCCCTATCTCTGCATACCCATCCCCTCCTCTGGGACAGAGGCTGCACAATCCCATGCTGTCTTCAAGCAACTGTTGCCTCGTGGAAGCCATTATCATAAATAACCACAAGTGAGCATCGCTCAGATTGAGAAATAACTACCAGTGGAAAAATATATTTAACAGTCTCAAGAGAAATCTTGTCAAACAATTTCAAAATCCTGGACACTATCAAAAGATGGAGAGGCTGTTTTTCACAGCCAGTTGCTGTTATAGTTGCACAGATTTTGGATGAAGACCAATAGTCCTTGGAAAAATAAACGAAGTGAAGATTTTCATGACACGAGTATCGGTCACCATAATAAAGTGCTGCATTATTCCAGGAGAGCATAACTTCTTTCATTACAGGTTCATGCTATTCTCCCTCATCTTCTGACCTGATCTTTATCTCCTTTAAATTGTAAATGAGACATAAAATAGGTCACAAAGGCAACAACAACAACAAACTATAAACCCCATATCTACTGCATACTCTATGCTAGCATTTATATATAGCTATATGTATATAATTGCCACCACAAACGTGTTTATTTGTTTCTTGTTCTACTTACCCTTGTAACAGTAACCCTGGGTATACAGTGTGCTAACATGAGCACACTGCATACCCACTAAGCTGTGATAAATATATATCTTTATATAAATAAAATTGAATTGAAACAAATTTGAAATAGATTTGTGTGCTTTATGCTATAATATTACCATCAAACGATGGCATTATTTCCATTATCAAAACAGTGGAGGTAATATGTTGATTGGTTCCATACATTATTGACACGGCAAGTTAATTTCATGTGCAAAGGTCTAATAGCCCTCAGAAGGGCTTTCTGGAAGGGCTTGCAAGGCAATGAAATCATGGGGTTTGGTCTCCCTCTTAGCCATGTTTATTGAGACGTTTCCATCCATCCCATTACTTACTCATTGTGCAAACAATCCTGTATTCCTTCTGCTCATTTACAAGGGGGAGAGGTTGATTAAATGATTTACTTTCCATTGTATGAACGCTGGAATATTCAATTATGAGGCCCGTGTCAACACCTCTGGAGCATGCAGCATGACATAAGGCATCTCGCCCCATAGTCCCGTGTCTTCGGATGGACTCTCTCACCGCATGTGTTTGTGGTGATGCTCTGGCATCGTCTCTCCTGCAGGAAATGGGGGGCTCCCCATATCCAGTCTGATCGCATGTCTAAGCCCCCCCCCCTTGGGTCAGAATGTCCAGCTGTGGGCACCCCCACCCCACCCCACCCCACGGCCATGCCCTACCCCTGTAATGCGTCCAGAGGAAGTCGGTCAATGAAAGTGCAAGTGGCACAGTGGCCGGGGGAGCAGATTAGCTGCTGCTGTGGCTATCTGGTGCTGACAGTTCACACAGGCGGTTTTTCCACTGCCCTTGGGCGTATCAGCACACAGCGTTTCCCTTCACAGAGAGAGTCGGGTCTCCAGGCGACAGCTCTGTTGCTGTGGGGTGATGACCTCTGTGCGCTGTCAAGGTGTAGTTCACATGAAACTGAATCTTGGGTTTTCTTTTTGCTTTGTTTTTTTTTTGCAAAAAGTTGCATTCTGTCGAACCTGCGTGGGATGATATCCGCGCTACACTCCAGGTTGTTGCATGCGAAGGCTTTGAGGCAAATCTGCCTCTGACATCACTAGGTGGGCTCGCCCTCCATCTACATCAAAGTCTCATGATCCAGCGTCTGAGGCAGGGAAACTCCACCAGGCTTTGGCACCAGCTGCACACTCATGATGCTATTGTCTCCAAGTCAAAAGACAAGCCGCCCATGAGTTAGACAAATAGTAACTCCACCTTCCCTCTGTCTATGGGCCTCTGTGAGTAAGCTGCTATTAGTCCGGAAAACACCACAACAGCTGAACACAACACAACAAATAAATATCAATACGTTAATGGCTCTCCAAACATCTGGATGTTATTGGCAAGTCTTGTATTTTGAGAGACTCAAGGAGGGACGTTTTGGCATATTCAAATAGTTTGGGAGGTTTAATAGTATCTGCACCAACTAGGTTTGGTTCATTTGGCTAAATTTAGCTTTATGTAATGGTGTTTGGCCTCTGGTAAAACAGCACCTGTTTTACATGAAGACTCGAGGACTAGAAGTAGTGACCAATATAGTCATAGCAATTATTGTGATCACAGAATTCTAAGTACATTTTAGTCTTTGTTGTATTTTAACAGGTGTATTTATGACATTTACATTATTCAAATAATGAATGGGTTTGCTATAAGTCTACAGTGTAATTTAGGCTACACGCAGACACGAAACATGCTTAATTTAATATGTACTTTACAATACATTACAATACAATACATTAAAAAAACCATGCTGTATTAACTTGACTCAACCATGGTGATTAACTTTAAAAGCCTCATTCAGTAACAGCAACCACCAGTAGTACAATGAACTGTTCTGCCTTAATTTATTACTGTTTAAACTACCCAGGTAACATACATATGCCACTGACAGTTTATATAATAAGTAATGATGATGAAACATAATGGTTATAGAAATATTTAAAAAAAATCATTACAAGACTTTACAAGAACTCAAGTGCACCAAACACAACTTCATAAGATCATGGCTTCATGAGCTGCACTTGGCATCCCCACTTTTTGGCACAAACGCCACCGCCAAACGACTTAAGCAGCACAGCTTATTCACTGCATAGGTCCTCTTTCCCACCAAGGCCACCCAACTTCTGCGAAACCACCCCCACCGATTTCTCAATGAACGTGTCCCACAAGACAGATGACGGGAGCCATCTGTATCATTATCTTTATTAATGATGCTCTTTTTTGCAGCGTCACATCAGCAGTTTTTTGCCGTTGGCCAGGCCGACGGCGTTGTTTATGACAACTCAAAGTGTGCCGCCACATCTGGTGAGCCTCACACGAGACACGCTGACAGGCCACAGAGGTCGCTCCCGACCCAGTGAGCTCTCAGCGCCATCCGGCCAGATCTCTGGGCCTGGGTTCTGTGGCACTGGAAAGTAAATAGATCTCCCCCAGGCAGACGGCAGTGTTTACGAGGGTGGGATTATGAATGACTAAATGGCCCTATCTCAGCGCGCATACCCAAGATAACGGGAGAGGAACACTGAGGAACGTTGCACCGCCTGTCACATTAATGAATAAAACACACACGAAAGGAGAAGAGTCTGTTCGCAAACCATAACTTTGCGATCAGTCAGGGCTAAGTGATAAGTGGGAGAGGGAAGAGTTCTCTCTTGATTTGTTATGTCAAAGTTTGGCCCAAGTAGTATGGCTTTGAACAAACACAGACCAGGACACACTGAGAAATAGGCTTAAACTGGAATAGGATGGCTACAAATGAACATGAACTGGTGCTTTAGTTCTGAACATTATAAAAACAAAGGTACATATTCCTGAAAATCGTTTCCTCACCTGGGAAAATAATAAAATAATTGATATTTCATTATATACAATAGCCATTGATCTATGATATTTACTACATAGTACTGCATTACTTCTACAAGTGTATGCAGTATGAACAAATTAATAACAAAAGTTTCAAAGCAGTGAAGAAAGGTTTTGTGCAGGGTTTCACATGCAAATACATAGTCCTCAGACTGGGAGGCTAAGCCCTGCTGGTTCTTCTCACTGTGAACGATTTGTGCAACGGAGGGCATGGAAATATGTAGCACTCGTTTGTGCTTTTACACAAGCCACTCACTGAGTGATGGCACCCTTATTAGACCGTGGTCCTACTCCTCCGTTAGAACGCAATATATTTTCATGTTGAAGCTCATCTGCTCTTTCAACGGGCTTTCAGACCAACACACACACATTTGTTACTGATTAGCACAAACAAATGAGTAATGAATGGTAGCGCTGGGAGCCGTGGCAGAGATGGAGAACAAGTGAGAGCTCCCTTCGCAGTCACGCACACTAATGTCATCACTCGGTGGGAATTACGCCCCCTCCGCCCCCTCCCCCACCCCCTGTAAATGAACGTTCCAAGAACACACTGCCGTTAAGGAGCGCCGGCTCAGCCACCTGACATCACACACACAGCACAGCACAGCTCTCGTCCAAGTCTCTTCAGAGGGAGCCTGTGAAATATACGACGAGGTATGCTAGGTTGAAATGGGGTCCCTCACACTGGCAGGCTGGGTGTGGTGCTCTAGGCAAGGAGGCCATTAAGCTTTCATCACTCAATTTCTAAGGTGGACCCACTTAGCCAGACTTAGGCTTTTTTTCACCTTCAAATACAGAGTTGGTTCTAATGACATTTTTTTCACCCCTAGCTCTTCTGAGTACATGGTCCCTTACTGGAGGGACCCTAAACAGTGGCATTAGTGGAAGTCATTCACAGGACACAGTGAGAAAATATAATTGATTCATAGTGCAGTAATGATATAAACAGTAATATGTCTTTGAGAAATAACAAATGTACTGTAGCATTAGTTGCACTAATTAAGTGGGGTAATTAGAAATAATTAAAGAGCCGTGTTGTACTTCCTGACCGTTTCCATTTATATGTACAGATTTGTTACCATGGCAGCAAGCTGTTTATGGCAGTAACTTTTAAAAAAGCTTGCCCAACTCCAGGGGTTCATTTGAAATAGTATCCCATCCAATTTTAACCGAAACTTGGCCCCATTAATAATAAGAAAATAAATTCTACGAACATCAATAACTCCAAATCGAGCTTTCAAAGCTTATTTGCTGAAACTAAACAGACAGAACACTTTTTAAACCCAAACTAAATTAAAGGGGTGCATATATTCCAGCAAAGGACAATGGCATTTTCACCAAGGGGCAAAAGAAAATGTCCTCAACCTGTTAGCTGAAAATGCCATGTTTTGTCATCTCTTAGACACAGTTGTGCCACCTTGTGTCAACAGCATAGGTCTCACATGAACATCTTATCATGACAAATCTGTGCTACAGGTATAAGTGGATTTTTTATTTTATTTTATGCAGTTAATCATGATGACCAATCCAAAATCCTTACACATCATGGCAAACATCTCTTATATTGTTTATCTATGAGTCAAACATCCTTGAACAGTGTCTATCTTCTGCTGAATCATTGCTCTGTCCAGACTGGTATCAGTGGGATGGCCTGGGTAAAACCTCTCTCCTCCCTGCCTCTCATCGTAGTGTTTATTTGAGCAGGGAGCGCAAGCCTGCCCTGGCTCCTCAATCAGCACTCCGAAGCCATCCACATCCATCCTATCGTAAAAGGGTCTGGCATAATTAGAACCTGCTGCGCGTGATTGGGAGATGACATCATGCAGAAACGCACGGCTTCCCCAGCGAAACACTACAGCTGTTTGGACCTCAGCTCAGCCCTGATCAATGGGGAGCTCCCCCCCATCCTCATCCATACTCGTGACAGCGGTGTTGAAGAAACTAATACGTTGTGTTTTCGGCGAGGTAGAGGCGGGTGTGTGAGTGTGTGTGTGTGGAGGGGGGGTGGGGGGTGCGCAAAGAGACGCTGCCAGGCCCGACCAGATGTCGTACTTTGCCTTGGAAGCAATCAGGGCCTCACACCGCATTCAAGGTCATCAGGAAACATGGTTTTCTCATTGCAAACAAAATAACTGGGGTTTCCAAATCCCTTCGTTATCATTACTAGATGTATCTTGTTTCATTTACTTATCTCCACCTATCTATCTATCTATCTATCTATCTATCTATTTGTCTATCTGTCTATCAATCTATTTATCTATCTATCTGTCTGTTTCTACTTTTCAATCTATCTATGTATTCATTCCAAAACCCAAGTGTTTCTTTAACAGTCTGCAGTTACCCAAAACTGAGGCATATTTAATGACCAGCGTTACCTGCTGTGCTGTTTCGTTTGTACACTCTTGTTCAGATGACGCACGCAACCCGATATTAAGCACACTCCCTTCAACACATTGTTTTCCCATCTAAAGTGGTTCTGTCTGTAGTGTACTCTGAGTTCGGATGTTTTTGCTGGGAAAAGTCACAAAGAAATCTAATATTTTCTCTCTTTTTTGTGTAAGTGCAGAGGTTATTTCAACAAAGTTTTATTTCAGCTATGAGCATCACACATTTGTGGATCACTGTACATGAAAACATGTGTGTATTTGCAGGAAAAAGTATTTTGCCCCCTGAAAAAAATAGTATTTATGCCCCATGTTAGGTATGTATCACAGGCAATGTTTCTCATTGTAAATTTGTTTTCATTATAAAGTGACTAAAATGTATACATCTTTGGCTAAGCGCAATAGTAATTAGTACTATTACGCTAGTATGATGCAAATGATTTCATTCTATTTTAAGATGTCTTCTATGGCCATCCATTATGTAACAGCTCCATGTGTGCATTGTATTTCTAGCGTCCATGTCTCTGCATCGCTTTGGGAGCAGGCCACATGTGGTTGATATGACAGGAATGAAGCAGAATAAACTTTGCAGGAAAGGGCTAGAGAAAGCAACTGAAGGTTGACCTTAAGGTCTCTCGCATGTGCTCTGGTCTCTAAACTTGAGGTCACTCTCCTTCACTGCTGGAGCAGTGACACAGAGCCCGTGGGTTGGCTGGCCAGATGCTTTTTGGTGAATGGTTCCAACACATCCTGTGGGTTTGCGTTGGAAATATGGCCTGCCAGAGCACGGACATTTTTTATCCACCACTGATACTCAGAAAAGGCACCGAAACAAGGCGGAGTCATCTAGATTGATTTTGCACATGCCAATTTTGTGGCTTTCTGACGTAAACTGGCACTGTGGCGATCCTCCAAGTTTTTTCCATTTTTATGCTAACAATAATGCACAAAGCATGTGCATGAATGATGCAATAAATACATACAAAATACAGACAGGATTGTCTGAATTATTATTATTATTATTTTAATGTGACTTGAATTCACTGATGAGTGTGGTGGCAAAGGCATAACTTCATCAGCAGCTGAATAGGCCATCACTTATAACTGGACCTATATAAAGTAACAACAACTGTAAAAACACAGATCAATGCAAAAAGGTTCAGGTAACATCTTGACATATTTCCAGGTCTAGCTTTGATCCAGGAAAAACACGTCTGTACCCAAATTCCCATGCCTCTAGCGTGACAAAATTTAGCGAGCAATGTGGGCCCCAATGTGTGAAAGGGGTGTTACAGTTTTTAGTACCTGTACCCTTAACTGCACTCATTTCACTTCTCTTCCACTGAGTTGGTGAAACAACTTAGATAACTGGACTTATAAATGTAGTGCAATATGTCATGAATGTGTTTTTACAGAATTTAAAACAACATCAATAAGATAAGTTACTTTAGTTTTACTTTTGAGAGAACTAAAATGTATATTATTATTAGAATTGTATATAAGTTATATATTTTCACTCATTCTTGTCACTCTCACATTTCTTCAACACTTAATTGAAGCACCAATTTGTCGGGGATTTGATCACTCTGGACTCCAACTAGCCAGTTTAGAGATAATTGCTCCCGCTGGGAATGATAGAAGAACAGGCTCCTAGCAGCTCCAGGTAGTTGAGCCACAGGCCTCAGATACACTCTGTCTGTGCAGGTGTGCTGGTGTTTCAGGAAAAGGCGGAGTCTCTGGGGACTCCCACTGGAGGAGAACTCCGTGAACTTCACTCCCTCAAATTTATATCTGAAATAAACCTGCCCAGTTAGAGAGTAGGTGCTGCAACACACACCCGAACATTCGGCTTCCTTGTTCAAGTGTGCAGGAATAGAGCAACGGCAGAGAGTTAACGCAAAGCACATCAGAAAAGGTGACGGGAAACGGGTTTTGTAATAGTCTCAGGTCGGATTTGGAGAAAATCTGAACCTGAGCGTGTATGCACTGGCTGCAGACTTAGTGTGTCCAACGTGATTCATGGGGAGGAAATGCTTAGTTTTTCCTGAAGGATGGGCCAGTTATATGTTCTTCCCCTCCTCTCTGGCCCTCAGCTGCCTGTGTGAGCTACGGTGTGGTCCAGTCCAGAGAGACCCCTGCCTCCTCCAAAAGTCAGTCACAAGTCATAAATTACCGACACCATTTGCTACAGAGAGAGATTCCCAGATGTGCGTTCAGAAAAAAAAACATATCAAGTCAACCTCTAGGAGGTTCTGTCTAAAAATCACTGATGCTCTCCAGGGGAGGTTTTTTTTGTGTTTATTTCATTTATGAGTTTGAATGAACTCCCATAGCAATTGTGGCCGTGCTGGGAAGTAAGTCATGGGGGACCGGTCTCCCCGAATGCACACATGCACATCGGGCACCGCTACAAGTGCCACTGCAACACCAGTGTCATGCTCAGAGAGCAAATGTTCTGTTCCCCATTCGGATGAGAGGGGATGTTTTGTGAAAGTACTTATGCAGAGAGCTCAGGGACTTGTGCAACAGCTGGACATTTTTATCACAGCCTAAACCTGCATTTTGTTTTTTCCTGTCTGAACTTAAGTGGGAACACATTATAAATCATTAACAATGAGATATTTTGACAATTCTGCAAATGTAATGGACCTTTGTTGGCCTTAGAGGTAGCATGGTAAATTAAAGATCTGGTGTGGGACTCATGTTGGCCTCAGTATGTCCTTTCCAAGCCATGTTATAATCTTGATATGGTTTGCATTTCACGCATAGGCATTGCAGAATCAATTTAACAGTAATTTTAGTATCTTTCTACAGATAAATCTGTAACACATTTTCAAAAGACATGATATGTTACATTATGCATTTACAGTCATAACCAAACCAGGTGATATCTGGGCATGTTTAACAGAAATTATGAAGAGCAAGGTGGGAATCAATGAACTCATAGACCCCAGTTTAACCACCGATCATTCAGATAATCCTGCCTAACGGTAATGGAGCATTTAGCAGAACTCACAATAAAGAGACCATTTGAGAAGCATTATACAGTTTTCCGGTTTTCATTAATGAACTGAGCGATGTATTAGGCAATGCAGTGGAGGCTAATAGATTATTGCCTTTTTTTCCCTCTTTACGACTTGTTGAGTCATGCAACGTTTACTCCCAAGCAGCTGATGAATCATGCCAGGTTGTTTGGTGAAGCATAATTAGGGTTCAAAGAGGCCTATCTGTTACAGCATTGGTTACATGGAGGAACTGCTAATAGATGTTTGGTTATGATATTTCACATAACATTCTTTACGCAATCAATCTCTATGCTCGCAGGACAAATATCACTGTACAACACGGGGAAATAATAAACCTCCATTCACAAGCAACAGTGTGATCAGGAACTGAGCTGGTCACAGGATATTTTGCCCAAAGGAGTCACATTGCAGTTACCAAGTGATGAACTCATCTGGAATAAAACTGGCATATGGGGGGTTCGTCCGGAACCATTTATTGTTTGTTCTCCTTTTCCTTGTCAGCTGTCCATGTGACGTTCACTCTCTCATATTGTTTTTTTAACAAAAGCAGGGCTTCGATTTCTTTACCTGCAACTGACTTCATAGCACATCATGGGTGGTTCAGACTGCAAAGAGACCAATGAAACAGCAGGGGTAGGGTGAGTGTGAAGAAGAGTATGACTTTAATCAAACACTGGTGATCTTCTGCCAGTTAATGCTACCTAGTTTTTGTTATGTCTCTTCTTTTTGTGTTTATCGATTCACATCGAAAATCTTTCCCCTGTGCAAGTGAATACTTTAGTTGCTTGCCCCCAGGGTGATCTACACATCAAACAAATTTAAAACTTGCAATTATGCGTATTGGTATTGGACATGGTTGTTGAGAGAGCATTATATTAAACTGAAGCCATGTTGCTCGGTGAGGGTGTTTCCCCCCCTTCATTTCTATAGCAGATGTACATATGAAACACACACACACACACACACACACACACACACACACACACACACACACACACACACACACACACACACACACACACACACACACACACACACACAATAGGTCTGTTTGTGAAAACTATGTACATATATTCTGCATTTTAACTTACCCCCATCGAACGGACGTGGTCATCCATTGGCTGAGAGATTTGCTCATCAGGAGACAGTGGATCGACCCCCTCATGCATCACTGCAGTGTCTGTGCCATCACCTTGGACACATGTAAGATACTGACAGATGTGCTGTCATCCCCAAACATACAGCATCTCCCTTAACCTGTATTATACAAAGATTCCCCTTCTTCCATACATAATCATATTCAGTAACAACCTACAGTATAATGTTATCAGAATAATCATATTTAGACCAACATGGAATGCAAGGCTTTATGATGATGAGTATCAAATGATTATATGATTTTGGTTTTCGTACTGATTGGGGGTTTGCTCTTATTTACCTAACTGCCTGATCTTTAGCAGCTAAAATAACATAAAATCCCAGAAGAAAGGTCATAAGTTGGGCTGAAATGTCTCTTTCCTTAAAAAATATATCACCATCCGTCATTTCCCTTTGGTCATAAAGAATCCCATATACTCAACAAGCTGCTAATCTCTCTTTCCTATTCCCTTTTCCATTCAGAGAGGAATGGCCTCTACTTTCTGCTTACATGTCTGGAATATTTGCCTAATGACTCCCCTCTCTAATTTGGAGATTAAAGGGAGCCACAAATCCCAGAAAACACTGAAAGCAACTCCAGTGCGCATGCAGGCTAAACTTGTCAAGGTCTGAAACCCAGAGGCAGACGAGGAGGAGGAGGGATAATGACGCACAGTGTCGCTTATAACTTCACTCATTTAGATTTCCTTCCACCGAATGATGGGAATGATTTACGTCATTCATGTGATTCCTTTTGATGTAAAATATCTTTCTTCTTTTCGTTCCTTAGACAAACTATGCTTTGATGATGCCGTGAAGCTATATCTATTGCAGAACACAATCAAACGCAGGTGTTCTTACAAATGTTCTTCTAGACACATCAACTGAATGTTTTCCTAAATTGTATATACTGTATATATAGTATATGAAATGTTTTTCGAGTATTTGAGATGCGATCTTTGATTTGTTGTTATTCACCATGTCATTGTGATAAAAACACTCCTTGAGAATCCATTTGTACTTGTGAGAAACATCTCAGTCCCTTTCCTCCATCTTTCCAACATATCTGAGGGGCCTGCCCGCCTGTTTGAGATCAATTGAACTCCTCCTCATTGGACACATACACAAATATGCAATGTTCCTGACTCTGTCAAAACACTGGTCAACCACAGGTGCAAGTTTTCCATACTAATTAGCGAGAGCCCCACCTACAAATTTTCCATCCAAATAAACTTGCACATAAAAAAATGCACATTAAAAGAGGAGGGGATTGTCTTGGATATTCTACACCCTAATTGAAACCAGCCAGCGCCATTCCAGAGCAGTGTTTTGACGGCACCATGGTTTACCTCAGTCGAAAGGGGATTCCTGTGTGATATCCCGAGGAACACTCCATTTCCTCAACAGGGAGAGCGAGCCACGGAGCACGTCATTGTTTTCCACTCATTACAGGCAATAGTCATGAAACAATCGCCTGGGTTTTCCTTTTTTTCCTCTCAGCCTCACAAGACACACGAGTTTAAAGGTTCATAACCTTTTCCTTTCTTTCTCTCCTCTCTCTCTTCTCTCTCCTTTGTAGTGACATATGGTAATGAGTCTAATTAGTGGCGCTTGAGTGTTTTCCAGCAGCTGATCTGTGGGCCCGCACCACACACAGTGCATCTCAGATAACTTCTCGCTTCACCGCTTTCATAAACACACTGGAGTACAGACGGAGTTTCCACAAAATAGGTGTTGCCTGACAATTCCAGGCATTTACTGAAATAAAGCCATATTGAGTCAGTATCTCTCTCTCTCGCGCGCTCTCTTTCAGAGGGTGTGGGTTGGTGTACCACCTTGTATGCACTTTGTTCACGGGCTCCAGTTTCGTGTGGAATCACTAAATGTCCTCGGTTCGTAATGTTTTTATATTGGTGCCTTCAGGGCAGATGGTTTGATATCAACCACAGTCATACTATTTCAGTATTGAAGGTTGTTGGCATGCTTTCACTTTTTCTGTTGAAAAAGACCTGTCCAAATAAAACCCTTACCCATTAATATATATATTTCAAAGCATACTACAGCAATGGCATACTTGAGAATACGTTCAACATAACCCTATACATAGAAGTGGAGGGCCAAACTACATGTGATATAGCTGACAGCACAGTAAAAACAGGACATTTAATTGAATACTGATTTCATATCAATTAAGAACTGATTATTGTCAGTCAACAGTTCATCCGTAAAACATATGGAGTATAATGCTTTAACACTTTTGGAGAAGATTTGGGGACAGATGACACAGTCTACCTCATTGAAACAGGGCACTCCATTCCTCGATCTGCTGATTTACATTAACAACTGGCCCTCACCAAAACCTCTTGTGTCTAACTAGGCCAGAGCTGACAGATCTGACTCCAAACTTGAAGAGTTATCTCCTCTTCAGCTAAAGCTCACCATAGACAGCACTTGAGGACACCTCTACACTGACTAGCTTGTGTGACATAATACCGACCTCCACCTCTGAGTTTCTGAATTCTCTGCGGAGCGATAACTGCCATTGCCCATCCCGGACCAATGTACCTGCCCGCTGTGCTCTGGAATGTTCCCTCCAGTGTTGGGGCTTGGAGGAGTATCTGAGCAGTGACTTCACAGATCACCTGGTGGGAGCTTTGCTTACCCTGCTGGCGGTGGGCCTGGGGCCTTCCAGACTAGCAGAAGTTTCCCAAGTCTCACCTAAGCGCTGTGTGCACCGTCATCCTGCTGAAATGTAAACTCTGCCGTCAGCTGTGTTTGGAGACGTTTGCTTGCCCCAGTCTCAACTAATGCACAATGCTAACAAAACACAGCTATCATAGCAGCCCAGCTCAGTTATTCAGAGTCTTTCTCAGCTGACTGTTTGGTTTTGGTAGGGTCAACTGGTTTTTTGATAGGTCTTATTTAGCATTTTCTACAAACCACCTATTTCCCATGGGCATGGAGAGTATAGTGAGCTACTCTAGGCCTCTCCCAAAACTACCGGTGCAAAGACTGCAGTAGCTCTGATAAACATTACCAACCAATGCAGCCTCCTACTTCCAGCTGCACATCATGCATCCAGACACACAATACATTAATTAAAGTAATCAATACATTAAGCCTCCCCTGTACTTATGGGTCACATGATTATCATTATAATAGGTCTTAAATATGATAGTTCATCCATGATACACATTACCATATCAAGGTGCATAACAAACTTGGAAATGCTCCTTGGACAGCTTTTGCCTACTTTAATGCTCTGTGTGCTCCAAAAGGGGAATGCCTGGAAATGGACCAAGAACAACAGAGAGGCTTTTAATACAGCTATCAAGTGGAACCTTGTTGGGAAATAATACCTTTTAAACTGTCATGATTAATCTCATAACACAATGGCTTTTAGGTTAAGGTGAGGGCTGAAGCCACTGCAATATCCATGAATATTTGAAGGTTAAGGAAAAGCTAACATACTTATAAATATACCCTATATATTGCATTAATGTGTTGAAAGATCAGGTTGGTGATGAACTAGATTGCAAGGGTTGCCCTTATGGCATTATGCCAAGAATTACAAACATTTAAACATTTAGTGTACATTTCCCTGACTCAATGTAGTGTACATTTCCCTGACTCACAACTGTAGTCATATGCAAAAATGATTTATTTATATGATATACTTATTTATTTCAATAGACATATCTATTCCTGTACAACATCAATTTCTAATGCTAATCTTTGTCAACCTATGAAGTTGCGATATTTATTTATTTATTTTTATCAAGCAGACATATCAAGAAAGGAAGTATTTTGGCCATTCTTTAAACAGCTTTGATGATCAAAGGGTCTAATATGAGTTCATAGAACAAATCAAGTATAAAAGAATAGCATTTATGTTATCACCAGATAGCATGACATGGCAATAAGAAGGTTACTTTAAGCACTGTGTACATACTCAGTTCTGGCACACCTTCTGACCCAACCAGTCTCTATCACTGATACAACAGCCCATGACCACTAAGTTGCATCTTGTACAGGTTGCTGAAGACTTCTCATCTACAATACAATACAATACAATACAATACAATTTGTTTATCAAGAGGGACAGTGTACATTCATGAATATTAAGATGTAAATGCACCCAATTATAGCCAAAAGACTAGTTTCCATTGGCAGTCCCCCTGCCAGTGATCTGGAGTGATTTGTAGTGTTTCCCCTTTTTATACCATTAAAAGTAAAACATTAAAATAAAAAAAATAAAAAAATACAAAATCATGGGAAATACTGGAGATGTATACGTCAGTTACCTTCAAGGTACTCAATACGTGTTGACATTGTCACTGACACAGTCACTGTTATCCTGGAATGACCCTAAACTCGAGTCCAAAGGCCACTCAGAGGTTAACATAACTGACCCACACTGACCTTGATGAGATGGACAGCCTGCCCGTGTGACATCAACCCGACCGCATTGTCACTGCGTTGCCCCTTTCTCTGGGCAAACCCAGGGCAGTCCGTTGCTCTTACTGTCACCTCCATCCTTTCCACTCGAACAGGGCCCTCACAATCTTATCTCCACCCTGACATTGATAACTCCACAGACCTGACCACTCCCTCCCCCCCCCCCCACTCACACAAAGGAGTGTTCTCCAGAGTGTCTTTATTATGACTCAGCCAGTGGCAGAACCTGAGGGGCCTGAGGAGTATGGCATCACTCGGTGAGTAATTTATTGTGGGAGCTAAGTGTTTCCATTTGCACGAGGGCCACTAAAAACAAGTCTCGTTGAAGGTTTCTGGGGGGCCCACTCGTAAAAATACTGATGCGGTGGGAGCTGGCTCATCGCCTGACAACCTGTTTGGGGAGCTGTATAGATGTGATTTTAATGAATACATAATCCAGTCATCACACAAAAAGAAAGCCCATGCACTTGCCAAAGGTCCAGTCCTGACCATTGTGTTTTCATTTACCAAGCATGGAGAAGCAGGAGACATTAAGTGTCTATGAAAAAAAAAGTAAATATAGATCCGAACGCAGAGAATAGGTTTACATTACCGTGTCTTCTGTGAATTTCCATGTGCAAGAATAGAGAGCAGAAAGGTCCAAAATCAGCCCCTCTTTAAATTTAGATTATAACCCAGACAGAAAAATAAACCCAAGAGTGGAATGAAACTGAGGAACAATAGCGATGGCCTAATGGAGTGGTGCGAGTCTAATGGCTTTGAGATTATCCAGATAAATGACTTCCACTCTTTAGCCTATTCGCCAGAGAGCATTTCGCTGCATTCCTCTACCCACTCTTGGGCCACCTCAACGAGGGCGCAGCTCACCGGTATTACTGTGTGGACAGTAGGGTGTGACAACCTACCCTGATTACCACCGCTGTAGAAACATTTGGGTTGTGTATAGCAACGATTGCTTACTGAATGTGGAGCGACATACTGACCATCTCCCAAAGCAATAAGGCCTGAATGCACTTGTACCTGAGGTGTGTGAGTATTGATTACAAGTGTTACCTTGATTTAGTCATTGCTGCCCCCTGCTGTGCCAACAGGGGCCTTGCTTTCACAGCTACAGCACTCAGGGCACCTCTCCACATCCACTGCGCTGAGAGACATTGGCCGTCAGCCACTATTTCATTATATGTCAACAGCTCTATGTTAAGTAATGGCCCAGACCACACAGGGCTGAACCGTTCGAGGCCTGCGCTAGACCAAGCGCATGCGTTCTTTTCCGGCTGAAAGCGCCTGCAGTGTGTTTACACACGTGGATGAATGAAACGCGGAGAGAGCCTTCCTGATCTCCGCTCATGCATGTCTATACCACATAATCATTAAAATGCACGGACATAGATGCTGTATCTGAGAGCTTGAACTGTGCCTTCTTGTTTTCAGCAGAATGTGAGAGGGACAGGCTCTTTTCGGGAGAGTTTGTCTTGGCCTGGGCCGTGTGCAGCGCCTCCCTCAAGCTGAGATGAAAAGAGGCCCTCTCTTGAATAAATTGAAACAAAACAACACAGGCACATTTGGTACCGAAGAAAGGATAACAATAATATGAGCAGGAGGCTGATGATATCATGTTCATCTCCATTTGGTTTCCCAGCAGCAGGAAAAGGACCCTGAACACATTCCGGTACTGTGGGGGCCACCGTCGCCTCAACACGAAGAGGACGCAGTCTGGATGTTAAGCTCACTGCTTGAGCACGCCGAAATCCTACTCATTTGTCATAGACGAGAGCGTATGTAAGGAGTGAGACATGATCTCTGGCCAAAAGTATGTACTGGATTTAGACAATCAAGTGTAAAAAAAAAAGCACCAGCATAAAGACACAGCATGAGGCAATATGTCCAAGCGTCTGTTTTTGAAAATCCCATAAGAACAAAGGCAATTAGCACAGAAGTGCCTTATCTTGCTGTAAAGTGCAGTGTGGCCCCCAGGTTGCCATGTAGACTCCACCCTTCAGATCCCCTTTTTCCCTCCCCTCGCAGCTCCAACATTAACCAACAAGCCCTATTTCCTGAAACTCAAACCTCCCACAGAAAATGGGGAGAGGAAGCAGCACCTGCAGTTGAGAGAGGCCAGCCAGGACATGAGTCAAAGGCCCGAGCTCTTACATTCAGACATGTTCTAATGGTGCTGAAATAATGGACGAGCTGTGCTTTTTCTTTGGCTCAGAAAAAAAAGAAAGAGGACTGTTCACAAGAACGGTTTGCGTTTCCATGTGTGAGAGATGTTTTCTCTTATCACGAGAGCAGCGGACTCCTAACTGATACTGTACGTAGGAAAAGTTCTGTGTTTTCGATCAAAAAGCAAATGTGCAAGCTCCTTAACAAGAGAAAGGTAAAGTAATTATGGCACATGTTATATAATATAAACGTTGAAACTCAGAGATGAGCTGACATGCTACTGTTAAGAACCAAAGTTCAACCTCTTGGCACAACAACGCCGGGAAGATTTTCCCAGGACAGTTGATTGATTTACCATCAATGGAGACGTCTCTTGTAAAGGCAGCAGCCGCTCACCACAGGCCCATGGTGTAAACACACTTGTAAGTCAAGGCCAGTGAAATCCCTGGTGTCTCTGCACCATCCGCTGGAAAGGCACTGCCGGATCTCATGTATCTGTGGTCAGACGAGACCGCCGCCACTTCCTCTTATTGCATGGCTGCTCCTAACCACGCCAGTTATGTGTTCATTCGGTCCTGCCCCTGTTTTTAGACAGTGGAATTCTTCTCACCCATGAGGATGTGCATGTCTCCATGCTGCAGTGAGAGACATTCTTTCCGGCGGCGGAGAGGACAGCCCTGACATTAATGGTTCTGCCATCCTCACCAGCTAGAGCAGACAACACCAGAAAGACTCAGAAGAAGTGATCTGCTTAACTAGCCTAACAGCAAGAACTCTGATTTAGATGAAGAGGGACTCTAAAGGCCATGATGGCAATAGGCGAAGGAGGAAAGTCACAGTCATGGCAAGACTGCGTGTCCTCTGTACTTTGTTGTGGCCACAGCACAGGCTGCTACACTGTGAGCGGTATAAAGTCACCTCCGCCACAGCAACCTCATCCAAAACATCAACATAACCTTCAGGCGGCCTTTCCGACATCAGTCCATGTCCCCTCCTCTTTGTGGAGACAAAACCACCAAAAACAAAGACTATTAACCATGACGACCCAGTTCAACAGGATCAACGTATCCAAACACCAGCCCCCTACACCTCTGTGTGATCCCAAACCGGCGCTCCTCACACTTATTAAGGGGGCTGTTGTGAACATGAGAGACGCAGGACTCCGGAGGCTCGGCGTATCGCCTCGTTTCAGGAGGGGTTTCCTCCTCGGCAGTAATTGCGGGGCGCTGTGGCGGGGCTGCCAAGTGAAATTGAATCTGCCCCTCTGGCGCACGGTGGTCCCGCTCGTGAAAGTCGCACGCCAGGGTGGCGAACAGATGCGAAGCCCCCGGTGCCAACAGGATGTTATAATGACAGGGTTCCTGTGGAAGTATGCAGACCTGTTTACAAAAGGCCAATCCCTTTCTCATTCAGCACTGCTTGCCGCCATCACCACGGTAAATAGCTTCCGAATCCAGCCCACCAGTGTTTTGACATTCTGTTTGCCAGTTCATAACAAGCCATGCTCATTTACCGCGGGTGGTGTCTGGACCTGTCTTGAGTCATCTGGCTTGTCATGTGTCTAGCTACAGATACAGAGAGCTGCTAAAAAGAAAGGTCCAGTGACTAGTCATCGGAACATATCAAGGCAATTGCAATTGGGAGTTTATTGAACTTGTTCACAAAGGTAACCATTACAACACAGACAGGACAAAATTATCACAATCACAGAACTATCCCAGCCATTTAACAAGTGCACAGTAAAGATTAATATTAACAGGTGTATGGAGCTGGGGAGATGTCGATTCGTAGTTAGGGTTGATATGAATAATTAAAATCAACTAGAATGAATTAATTCTTCATAGTCCACTTTGAGAGTGCTCCGACTCAAAGCACTGCAACGGGGCTCATGTTAGACATGCAATACATAGAGCTTGGAGATCATTTCAGGCCACAGGAGAAGGTCTGCATGGTAGTAAAAAAAAGGAAAAGAAACCCATGATATATTCAGGAAGTATTTTTTTAACAAATACATAAAGTTATAGAGGTATATTATGAACTATAGGTCTGTAACGATGCATGAGGCAATCAGACCTTTGTATTTTTGTTATGAAAGCTTCTATGTTGTGAAAGTTTTCAAACATTACCCATGTTTCTGTGATTAACTACCTGCTGACTTACATTTGAAGGTGTTTTTGTGGTGACGGAGGAAGAAGTTACAGTAGCTTTCTCATGCGGCGAGAGTGTTTTTGGATGGTCATGGTGGTGCGATCGGTGGAGGACGCCAAGGTGTCCAGAGCCTCATCCTGACGCTCCAGCTCTGTTTCTGCCTCTAGAGCCAGGTTCTTCAGCTGCAGAAGCATCTGCACCCAGCAACATACACATGTGCAAACACACACATACAAACACACACACACACACACACACACACACACACACACACACACACACACACACACACACACACACACACACACACACACACACACACACACACACACACACACACACACACACACACACAGACACACACACACACACACACACACAAACACACACACACACATGTCATGGAAAGTGTGATTCAGGTTCAATTCTATTTAGTTTTTTAATTATGCAGATGATTAAATCTAAGACGTGTAATCTCAAAGAAACATTACATGAATGGTTAATCTCTGTAAATCCAGTTTATGCTATTGACTCAATTTACAAAATGCCTTTAAAAAGCAACCCAGACATCAGTACTTACACCATGTTAGGTTTATGTCGCCATGACAACACTGGTGTACTCTCTCAAACCGTGCTGAGCCAGCTTTGCCTTACTGCTACAGGTGTGCCAGTGTTCAACACACCACCTCGGTGCTCACTTGGCACCCAGCGGCAGTCCAAATATAGTAGTTTACAGCAGTGTGTGTGTGTGTGTGTGTGTGTAACTATATGTGCTCATGTCCAGTGAACAACACAACCCCATCTGCTGAGCTCCAAAAACGGCCAGTGTATGTTATGGTCAATGGAACAACTCAAATAAACCACGATGTGCCAAGTAAAATCTAATAAACACTCACTCCAAACCCTACCACTGTGGTTTCTGAACTAATATTATGCTGTCCAACACACACACAAATGCAATGACATTATGTCAGCTTTCACCAATCAGCAGTCATGGACAGACCAACAAGACACACAGACACACAGGTCTGTGCCAGGCTGCCATGGAGAATGATGCTATTTCCTTACAGGATTGGTGACAACAGCATATATTGGGCTTTGTTTGTTTAGGTGTATATAAGACACTGAATATGGGTAATAACCTATTTATTGCTGAAGATATTACATTCACCACGGAATAATGACACACTTCTAAGACGATTACAATCATGAGAATAAACACAGGGTATATGTGTTTCACACACATGATTTGTCTAAATGATTTAACAGTGTTCTAGTACATGTTTATAATTCTTCTAATTAATTATTATACATGTTGATTTGTTCCTACTGAGATTTTCATGTTTTTAGCTTACTGCATTGAGGCTTTGTGGCCCTGGTCATCATGAGTCTCTTAAGGGCAGGTGTTAACAGCCACCAGTGGCAACTGACTATTCTATTCTCACCTAGAGTTTAAGCTTTAGAATGATTAGGTCACAGTTTATAATGAATATTTAATATCTACTCTTTACTGTACACATGTGTGACCAGTGATTTTGACCTTTTGCATTTGTTATTCATATCTATGACAGCTGGTCAGCAAGAGCTGCCTTTTGACAGTGTCTATTAAGCAGTATCAGATTTATTTAGTCGTTGGAAGGCAGATTGCTGATTAGCCAAATAACAAAGAGAGGGGTAGAGAAATGGACAGCTCATAAGACAGTAGGCTACTGGAACCAGAGTTGTAAAGAAGATGTCCTCGGTAACCATATTTGTTTTCCATTGTTTTGATATTCACCGAGATCTGAAGCACCCCCTGAGCCGTGTTTTTGGGGTGGGAACAAGAGTAGAGCAAGGAAGTCCTTTCTACAATAGTAGCAAGTACACCGGAAGAACTGCCTTTTATTAAGTTTCAACTGTCTACATACAGGCCCGACAAGCCATTTAATCTGGCCCGCCAGCTCCTCAGAATGTTGCAAAAAGTTCCATTGATTTGAATGAGCAACCGTGAAATTTTATTTGGCTTGCCTAATTTTCCCTCAGGATTAATAAAGTATCCATCTATTTCCTATCTATTTATCTATCAGAGCTTGTCTGCCGCAGCCGCTGGAATGCAAACGCACCACAAATACTGCAAGTCCCACAATGCACTGTCCCCGCGTTGGTAACATCCGTCAATTTAGGGAGCGCTTGCCCCACTGTCCGGCCCTCGTCTTAGACCCATCTTTTTTATATCGGCCCTCTGTGTTTTTGCTTTACAAGGAGAAGGAAATGTGTCAAGTCAAATTATGTTTAGCTTGAGCAGATGACAAGACTGTAGCAAGCAAAACATGAGATACATTTGGGTGCTTTTGTAACAGTTTTGGAAGATAAACCTTTCTTTCTGTCTGTCCAACTAAATGTAAGTGACCAATTTGAATAAATGCAATTAGCTGAATTTTCATCAAGCACTATTCAGATTAAACTTATACACCACTTTTGCTATGGTTTAACATGATTCAAGTAATGAATCAAATTCTGATTCTGACTACTGGGAATCAAATGATTAATATAAATATGAATTTGTTTTAAGCAGCCAATCAATTGCTTTGACTTACGGCTGTCTATACACAAAGGCATTGACGTAGCCTTTTTTATGATGTAAAACAAATCTGTACTTCATGCTGTAGAGTCTTATATTGAGACTGTGCCCTCCTGGATGCTGAAATGTGGGCTTTGATAACTGAAGTGGGTGAACAAAAGGCAAAATAAAACTTCTTTCAATTTACTTCCGATTAAAGTTAATTCCATTAGTGTAAATGAGCAGACATACTACAACTAGAACAAGGAGCCCATTGTGAAAACGAAAAACGAAAAAGGAGAACGCAGGTGTAAACAGTATGTATTCAACTCTGACGTTGTAAGACTGCATATTATCACAAGATTATCTTAAATAAAGAAGGAAATTATATTGAAGGCTTTCATGTACTTCTCAGTGATATTCGCTCTAATTATTGACAAATGGGAGTGTCCCAAACTAATGAACTGTAAGCATCAACTTTTGAAGTTTAAAAGACCATTATTACTACTTATCAGTGAAATGAATGACCAAAGATAGGGAAAATGAAGGCTTTCTATTCTGTAAATGTCAAGGTTATGATGAATTAGTTTGATCACTGATAGCAAAACAAAAGTCATTTGCATGTCACCTTAAAGCTTTAATTTCACAACGGTACTCTCTTAAAGTAAGCTAGTCTCTTTGAACTTTTTCTGAATGGCACCTCTATGTGCCAAAGCTTTGTGACTTTGCTTTTTCGGAGAACTGACTTTCAACGTAGTTCACAATATTTACCTTGAAAATGATCTATATTGACTGCTACTGAAATAAAGTATTTAGACTGCATAGTATCAGGAAGGCCATACCAACTGGCATCATTCATAACAGCTGCATCATGGTATCATTGAGCTTGAGCTTTTACATGAAATAAAACATAATCTGTATGTTCAAAAACAAATTACTATGCTGTTTAGCCATATTATTCTCTTTTAGTTTTACAGGTATATATAAAGAAATCTCGGCTGATTTGTGTAGTGTTTGACTGACTTGATTTTAGAATGAGAAATGATGGGCCAAGACCTTGAAACCAGCCATGTTGTCAAAACGCATTTAGTTGCCTAAGAGATGTCGCATCCCATGAGAAACCAGAATGTTTGGTTAAAAACAAGATCACATGATGCCTAAAAACACAGCCTTCGGAATTTTCTTTCCCTCCTCATCACTTTTTTTTTTTTTTTTACATATTACTGCTTCTTGTATTTCCAAACCCCAACACATCCTGAACTGAAAATGATACCTGTAATGGTTCACCAACCATAAATTATCTTTGGTCGCAGCAATAATATTGTGTTTTGAAATGGTTTTAACATACAGAGCAACATTCTGTTGCAACCTATAATAACGTGTTAAAGGCGGAATGATGGAGTGATTATGCGTCACTGTTTATGTCTGGCTGCCATGGACCATGCAGCTCCCAGTAAGACCCTCCTTAGCAGACGCTTACTACAGTGAATGCTTAGTGGGCAGAGAAATGATGACATTAATGGGTGTGTGTGCGTGTGTGCGTGTGGACGAAGGGAAAACCCGTTTACAAGTAGCTCGCGGAATCGACACGAACACAGAGAGACTACAGTCTGCAGACCGCAACTGCCCAATGACACCCAAACCAAGATGTAACAAAATATGTGGAGTAGGCATTAAGAACATTACCCGAATTTGGATCTCCACTGATTTTTGGGGGGTCTAAACGAATTTGAATCTATTGGGGATAATCGGTGTGCTATGAGGATCCAATTAAAACACGTCAACCAGACACATTGACATCTTGTACAAACTGCATTGGTCCAGGGAAAAAAGAAAAAAAAGTGCCACATATACTTTTACTTCTTGCCTATTTTCCCAAGATTTTGCAACACAACTTAAGCTAACAACAAATATTGGATGAAATTCTGATCTGTATTCTGTATTCCAGTTTAGAATTGCACTGCTCTACAATACACTCAATTAACACCTTACACTCAAACACTGCCCTTCGCATTACTCATTGGTTACGCTACTCTCTATCCTTTTACAGATCTTAATTATATATTAGGGTGACAAGGTGAGAAGCACTAGGAACAGACTGCATGCTTTTACAAACCAGTTCTCATCAACTGACTGGGGGCCTATAGCCATCCATGTGCCTGGATTATTGGGGTTTTATATCTTACTCTCAACTTTAAAACTCTGAACTCATGAATGGGATGGTAATTACATTTTGAGAAATTATTCATATTTTTAAGACCCGATCTCCTATAATAAAGTCCTGAAAATCTAACTGACTCTCTTCCTTTCAACTCCTTTGATAAATAAATCGAGCACAGATGTTCAACAGAGACGCTTCAAACACTGTGGCTGTCCAGGAACAGCCTTGATTACACGGACCCTAAATACTCCACCCTACCCATCTCAAGTGTGGTTGCTGCACTCCCTAGAATAATCTGGGTGAAGTGTAAACTATGCCTGCTGAGTGACTTCCAGAGAGCACATTGAGCCTGCACAAACAAGAAAGAGTAGGCCTATGTGGGGTATTAGAGAGGGATTTGATGGGCACTTGCTGTTGATTTTAATCTTCAGAACACCATGGTGATGTGCAGCTTGTCAAGTCCAGCCAAGTTGCTAGTGCTTAGTATCCATTGCTGAATGTAAATTCCTTTTTGAAAAATAACTATGTGGGAAGTTCTCCTAGGCGATGGTGTTTAAGAACTACGGCTTTGTGACAGCCTTATTAGAGCCTCACTTGTCTTCTTACACTCACATTTCTCACAAGAAGGATAAGCGAAACTAAATAAAAAGGGATACAATCAGATAAGCATGCATGTTGAGAAAAGCTTGCACTTCCTGCACTTGAAATGGCTCTGTGAAACATTACTGGACATTTTGAACTCTCTGCGCACTGGTATCTTAGAGGTAGAGCCATTATCCATTGCCAGCTATGGCAGGAAGCACTGGAGTCATTGTTGGCAAGGTAGACATTTCAACAGCAATGAGACTTTGTTGAAGGAAGAAAAATCATCACACTTTGAGTGAACCTTTTCTGCTCATGGAAAGGCGGGCAGGGCGGCCTTCCCACACATACCTGCTTCAGCTCCTGAGCCTCGGCATCAGTGACCATGGGCTGAAGGACCTGCACTTGGACCTGAGTAAGTTCACCAGCAGGGATCTCCACAGGAACCTCTGTCTCCTGCCCGTGCTGGACGAGCCCTGCAGCTAAAGAAAAATACTGCTGAGTCTAAAGGGGTTTTTCTTCACACTCAGTCTTTTTTTTGGCAGACTAAGGCATTAAAAAAAAAAAAAATCATAGAACACTGAACATCAAGTTATACTGGGTGAATGAGATATACTTTCAGATTAAAATATACTCCATGCATGTATGAAAGTGTCAGTTGAAACAAATATGGGCAAATATTGCTAATGTAAAAGAATAATGTAAGCATCTGTGGCCACATGAAGCACATCTTCACAGTACTTAACTGCCACCATGTGGTTTAGAGCATGTACTACATTTAAAAGCAGCCTTTCATGTCTTGCAAAGCAAAATGTGGTCCCTCATGTAACTGGCTGGGGATTTTGTCTTTTGTGGTGCTCCATTCTCCAAGAAACACAACTTGTAAATTGATAAAGCACACTTTCTATTACATCTATAATATCCCAAATGGTCAAGGTTTTTTCACCACTTTCACACTTTTTTTGTAATTCACATTTGAGTAAAGTTACCATGAAGATGGCTAGGCTCCTGGCCAAACATTTTCAGCTGTCCAATTGGGCCTTGTTCTGTTAGTAATAGGTGTAGCCCTTTTTAATACATTTGGAAACTGAACTGGAACGCCAGATACTGAAATCATATTTTCCCTAAAATGACACACACTTTAGCACCTAAGTAGAATAACACAACCGTCTCACTTTACACAAGTACACGAGACTGACAAATATTATCATGGATGGATGGATATTATGAAACCATCTACCTGCACCTGCACTCCATACTGATGCTTCTCCCTGAGTGGCACCAGGGGTTGTGGCGGGGCTGGCACGGAAGTCTGTAAAGTCAGTGGTGAACTCCAGTTTCTTTTTGTACTGCATCTCCAGCACAGACAGGGCCTCTGTCATTTTAACTGAGAGGAGGCGGTAGCTGATATCAGGTTTTCCAATGAACCGCTGCCGTACACTGATTTCGTACGGATTGTGGACCCTTATGTCATCCACCTCGTCCCTTTCAAAGGTGTGCAGCAGACGTGAATTTGCATCCCTTATTTCTAGTGATGAAACCAACATCACCAGACATCCAGGCTTCCAGTCGGATTCTCCACCTTTAGAGACAACAACTGGGATGCTTGTGATCACCCTCGGTCCTTTGACTGAGCCTTTTGCGGAAGCGGCCCTTGCTGCCTGCTCACTCTTGGCTTCTTGCTGGCTTTTCCATGGCAGCTTCCCAAATGGCCACCAAGGGGGTGACTCCAATTCAGAAAGTAACCTACATTAAATTTAGAAAGAAAAGGAGATCGTTAAAAGGAGGCTAATTGTTCTGCAAGTGTCATAATTATGCAAGTCAGTCAATGCTGAATTCAAGCTAACACAAACGCTACTTACAGTACACTGAGCACACTGTTAGCAAGTTGTGTGAAAAATTGGTATGGAGGTGACAGGTTAAGTCAGAAGTCAGACAAAGCTTTGACAGATTGTTACGTTAATGGGGTGCACTGTGATTCACTCACACAGAAATATCATATGAGGTCTCTGAGTACATTAATCTTTTTTAAGCAGTGTTGTATGCAGTGTTTAGCAACGTCGTTTCCATGCGTTCACTTCCGTAGTTGGTGTAAAGTGCAAACACAGTACAAAGGTTAGGCTATAACCACATATAATGTGTGCGTGAAATAAAAATATGGGGAAATTGTACAATTGGATAATCCTTGCACGTAGTGTTCAGTATGCTTAATAAATCAAAAGGATACTGTAGCCTTCAACCTACATTATTCAACAACAGTAATCAACTTAGTGTAATTCTTTGTGCATGTGTACCTTAGTTTGCCTTTATACAATCAACTTGAAATAAGCACCATGCACTTGCATATGGAATAATGACTAAACAATAGGCTACCTTACACATTCTCTGTTGTTATTTCTAACAGCCTAATAGAGAACAAAATAAAGAATTTACTTGTCTGCAACACCCAAATTTGAGTCAATCTTGTCCAGGTCTTGCATTACATTGTCAAACTGCTCTCCTTGGTGGTTGAGCACTTTCCCTGTATCTTCCAGTCTGCGCTGGGCTCCAGACACCAAGCTGATGAGTTCCCTGCCTTTGCTGGGTAGAGCCATTGCCCCACAGCTCTGTGTGGGGGACAACAGGCGTTCCCTCCAGAAGTGCTCCAGAACATTGTAGACCACCACACGGTTGGGGCGCAGTGACCCAAACCAGTGTTTTATGTTGCCTTCCTCCAACAGGGTGAGAGTACTAAAGATGAAGCTAGAAGACTCCATCTTGATCTCCATGATGCGGGACAGGCGGACGCTGCCAAGACTGTCTTTGCTCTGCTCTGTGGTGAATCGAAGGGTAGTTCGGCTCAGGGAAAGTGTGCCACTGACCCATCTTTTCTCACTATTAATATAATAGGAGCCAGGCCAACTATGAATGGAAGTGTCACGGCTCATCTTCAGAGTGATAAAACTGTCTTCAAATGAATACTCCACTGGTGGCACAACACATCACACCTCAATAGTTGTTATATTTTAAAATTCAAAGACAGCATACATAGCATGACAGACGTGACAACTGGACTGGTAACTCAGCTCCTTACATGAAGCAGAACTGTCAGCATGCTGTGCGTATCTTAAAAGACATTCACTGAGAAACAAGTTGCTGATTCACAGTTACCTTGATGACATTAGATGATCTGAACAGCACGTAAATCGGTATTTAAAAAACAAGAAATCACTGTTTTTGTGGCGTATACCTTCTAAACAACACATTTCATTGTTGAACAAATCATGAACAGTTCAGTCGTTACAGTAAATCCGGTGAAAGGATGTCAGTTATAGCCAACGAGTAACCTACTACAGCCTCACGGCCAACCACGGCCTTTTGGCAACATAAACACTTCGAATGCGTTACTGTGAAACCGGAAGTTGTATTTACCCTGGAACACTCATATTTCCTGTCCGTACTGAAAACTACATTTAGGTGACTTCAATTGACCACATCTTATATCAAAGTAATGGAGTGGATTCGTAAAGAAAGACCGTTAAAATGTTAAATGTTAAAAACAACCGAAAATGTTTAAGTGGCATCGTTTATGTATCTCACTGGCTTGATGAAAATATTTGCTAGGACCACTAAAGTAGGCTTGCTTTGTGCTCGGCGCACAGTATTGACATCAGTACCGCCTCCATAGCATATCATAACACTGCGCCTGATGCCATTTCTTATGCCTACCCCAGCATTATCCACGTAGAGGAACATGAGGGAAAGCATTAATGGACGAAACGATATCAATATCGTTTCCACAGCTTCTTCGCTACCGGTCTAGCCTGTCCGTCGTTAACGAATTTTGCACGTATAGATCACCAGTTGCTACTGCTCGTCCATCGCCTTGTTATTCTTGCACGTTGGCATTATGTTTACGTGTATCTTTGAATTCATATGCTTTGAGACACCGTGCTAGCCAAATAAGCTACAGAATGCATCTACCACAAAGCCGCTGTGAATATGCAGAACTAGATGAACATACCTCTAATGCCTTCAGTGATTTGACAAACCCTTTGCAACCTTCGGGATTGTGTAAAATTATTCTCTAATATGGATAGGGAGACTCTACACACCTCCTCCAGACTTATAAAAATACCCAGACAGTCACATCAGCGTTGTTCTTCCCATTTTGTCGACTACATTGAAAAGCACATCAGCTATTCCAAATTCTTTAAAAATTACTTGATTCCCAATCACCCCTGTGTTTTTTCGAAGAAGTTCACAGAAGACTGGAATTGTAGAAAACACTGGGTTACAGAGGAGGGGAAGCCTAATTTCTCCAGGCTTCTGCAACAGTTTGGTAGGTCAATAACAGAACATAAAAATGACATACAGACATACTGCAGTTTGTACTAAGATTTTAGTGTGACATTGTGCTGTTACCATGTCACCCCAACAGAGGAAACAGCAGTGCCTGTGGCAAATTGTAGTGTAAAGGAATACAACGCAAATCCAAAGCAAATTATCCCTTTTAAAGAATTCATCCAGTATTGGAGGGACTATATTCAAAATGGCCACTCCTCACCAAAAGGATGTCTTTACCTAAAAGACTGGCACATGCACAGGTAGGTATACCGTTGTATATACAATTGCATTCAGCATAACTGTAAATGTAGTTACTTAAGTAAATGTGGACATATAATATACACAGGGATGTGCCTTTAATCCTCTTGACATCACTGAGTGTTGTTCTGTGTTCATCTCAGGAGCTTTCCTGAGCACAACAGTTACAGAACACCCATATTCTTCTCTTCGGACTGGCTCAATGAATACTGGGATTCAATTGAGGTGGATGACTACCGCTTTATCTACATGGGTCCCAAAGGCTCCTGGTATGCATAGATGAGTATATGACTTGAGTATGATTATAACCTTCTTTGTTTGTAAGTGCTGCTCATGCAATGCACTCACTGCTTTTTTTGGTGCCAGGACTCCCTTCCACGCCGATGTGTTCCGCTCCTATAGCTGGTCAGCCAACATATGTGGGAGAAAGAAATGGCTGCTATATCCTCCTGGCCAAGAGGAGTTTCTGCGAGACCGCCATGGCACTCTGGCTTATGATGTCACAGCGCCTATACTTCAGGATAAGGGGCAGTACCCACACATAGACAGAGCCTGCCAGCCTCTGGAGATCATTCAAGAAGCAGGGGAAATCCTCTTTGTGCCCAGTGGTTGGCATCATCAGGTTTACAATCTGGTGAGGACAAATTAAGTTGTTCAATTCTGGGTTGTATTCATTGTATTCTGGGGTGTATAATTATTACAGAAAAAAATATTATTTAAGTAATCAGCTCTTTTGCAGGAGGACACTATTTCTATTAACCATAACTGGTTAAACGGTTCTAATCTGGACATCATGTGGCAGTTCTTACAAGATGAGCTTGCCTCCGTCCAAAGAGAGATTGAAGAATGGAGGGAAACTATGGACACTTGGCATCAACATTGTCAGGTATGAAAAATTCAGGGTGATAATAGTAAGTTAATATCACAGTCACAAACGAAACATGTTTTTGACTTAAAATGTATAAATGTTTTCAGGTAATCATGAAGTCATGCACTGGAATTGACTATGGGGAGTTTGCCACATTCTTAAAGATAATCGCAAACAACCGGATATCTTTTTTGAACTCATATCCGGCGAGCAGCTCTCTTCAGTCCCGACATCTGGCTGAGGCACTCGAATCTTTAGGTCCTCATCATGCAACGTTTGACCTGCAAAGAGTCACTCACATCCTTGAAAGTATGCTAAATAATGAAGACTTCAAGAGACTTGACCCTTCAACTTTAAAGTTCCAGCCAGAGACGCTGCTTCAAGAAATACGAGAGGCAACAAGGTCTACTGTATGACAGTCATTACCCCAAAAAAACATTTCTCACCTGGAAACCACAGTTTTGACTTACAATGTTTATTATTCAAGAAAGTATAAATTATTTCTGTTGAAAACTAACAATGGACATTTGTTGTGCGGATAAACATATTTCAAGTTTTGTAACTTAAATAAATTAAATTAAATATTTCATGTGTGGTCTTTTTTTTTGTTGAACAGAACTGGTTAAACAGCTAAAACAAAAATGTGATCATGGCCCAGACTCTGCTGTGATGTGGTTCTGATGCTTTGTTTTAACTTCACGTTTTGCATTTTTCCTTTGGTTTACTTGGCTTCGTTAGGCCACCATTCGGGTACGGAGACCTGCAGAGTCACAGAGCTACCATCCGCCTGGGATGGCTTCAGTGCTAGTGGTTCTTTGGCATGCGCCAAGCGGATGAGACTCAGTCCATGTTCTCCCTTCCCAGCTCTGTACTTTCCAGCGGCTTTCGCAGAGTTTGTCTGCAGTGCCACTCCCTCCTGCAGTCCATCAACTGGAGCGGACAGGCGCACAGGCATCAGGCGCTTGCGCACAACACCTGTGTGGTGGGTTCGGGCTGTGAGCTCCTGGCCAAGGTAGCAGCCCTTGCTGAAGTTGATTCCATTCATGTACACCAGGTTGGATTCCAGTGGGAGGGCCACACCAGGAGGAAGATCGTTTACCCCCTCCGGTAAGCCTACAATCAGACATGGGTAAAAAGAAGATGGTCAGTAGATTCACAAAGCGCCTGTCAAACATGAAACAGAGGACCAACTGTATCTGAAAATCTCATAATATCACGCCATATTCCCTGACAAGGTACACCGAAGGATAAAGTATGGAATTGCACTTAGGTGAGGCCACATCTAAAATAAAAAGATGAACATACCAATTGTATATCGATGCTTGTGATATTCTTCTGGGTTTCCCTCTAGAGCCGAAGCAATTATGTCCTCTGGTTTAACTTCATGGTTCACAATCAGTCTCCACCCCATGAGTTCAGTTCTTGGGTCCCTCTCCAGCACAATGTCTTGTTTGTTGTCAGCAATTTCTGGTTTGCCTGGTGCACCATCCTTGTGCACAGGTAACAAAGCCCATACGGCAAGCTCAGGACAATGGGTGATGCTTACCTTACGGCGGATTTTGTACACCTTCAGATGCTTAAGGATGGCGTCTTTCACTGTGCTGTCACACTCAAGTAAAAGACTGGGTTCTGTGGATTTTTCTTTCAAACTAAACAAATCATAAAAAAGGTGGTGATTGGCAGTTGACCATATAAACCGTAGCCACATTACTGTCTAGGGTACTTTCTAAGAAATGATAGCCTACACGTTCTATGATTCGTAGTTTAAGATGCCTGGCTCTATTGACAGATGAGGTGGATCTGGTTCACACAATCAAAAACCTTAATCCTCCTATAAGGACTAAGCAAATGCTAAACAACCATAGCATAACTAGTGGTTGATTCTGAATCCCTCTGATGTACCCAACCTATTATGAAAACAGGGGGGAAACTACTATATTTGAGTTATGCTACTACTGTTAGCACAGTGACTACCATAGGCTTCATCTATCAACTAAAACCAGACCTCCCTCCTAATTTCAATGTTAGTGTTATCAGTAGACACAAGACCTCAATATGAGTTGATAAGTGTTACACCCTAATGCAGATATGTGCTAACTGTTTCATATCAGCTTCTACAGGACAATAGTTATCTTATTTGGATAGTAATTCGTACATAAAGTACTGCAACGTATATAACTCAAACAGTAGTTTACCTGTAAAAGATTATGTCATAGAGTGTCCTCCCCTGCACATTCAACATGTGTGCATACATGCATCTTTCGTCCTCCAGTAGTTCCATGTCATTTGTAACAAGACCTTGAAGAAATGAATTCGTCTCATGGCCATGGATTTTAACTAAAGTCCTGTGCAATAAACTGTAGCAAACAAAGTTAGACGATCCGGTTTTCGACTTATCTTGACTGTAAGTCCTCAGTAGTGAATTTTGAACGTTTGTCCAAACTAGGGTCCTCCTGCCTGAGTTGAGAGTTAGGAACGTCTTTAGAGCCTGCTTTCTCATTAAAGCAGTGTTTACGACGCCTAAAAAGAGACCTAAATTATTCATAGTGTATCCTTAACGCTCACAACTTCGGTATGTGATCAAAATAAGATATTAAGATTGAAAAACACTATTACAATTACAGTGCAGACATCTTCACATTCAGGGAGCGATGCGGATCACCATTTTCCTTCCCACAATGCTTTGCCGATTGCGCAATCGTATCTCGCATGGATCCTTTGGATCGTCGGTCAACATCGCTGCCATATTGGAGAGGTGAAGACTGGCCTTTAAACAAACGCAAGTAAACGGTGGAGCTGCAGTTTTTCTGGATAAAAAGCACTATCGCGTTTACATTTCTCAACAGATTTCAACTGAGTCTTTTTTTATATTCAAGGGTTTATGATCAAAGTGAAGTACCAAACAAAGTTTTCTTTCTATGCTACTTAGAATCTCGATAGTTAGGTTTTAAATAATTTAATATAAAAAAGATCGGTTGAGAAATGTAAACCCTTTAGTGCTTTTTATCCAGAATAACCTCATCTCCACAGTTTACTGGCGTTTGTTTACAGTCTAGTCTTTACCTCTCCAATATGGCGGCGATCTTGACATATCATAGCAACGAACTGATGCATAGACATACAGTTCCGAAAATAAGTGGCATTATGGAGGAATCGCTAACGAGATGCTAGCCGCTAAACCTAGCGAAACCTATTTTTGGTTACTTTGACACTATGACAAACTAGTGAGTTAACAACTTGCCTAACACAGTCAAACATCAAGAAAGTGCAACACAAGACAAAGCAAGATGGCAAATAAGCTACTAGTTCGGCAGACAGTAGTAACCTGGCGGCTTCAGGCAAACCTACATAACGGATTTCAGAAAAGCTGGTGTACCAGGTGGAAATGGTTGCATAATGTTACGGAGAGAGACGCCGTTCTTTGCTTCTCCTGCTGCAAAGCCCTAGAGTAGGGGTTAAGACATCATGATGGAAAGACAAATTCATTCATAGTAGGAGGCTTTTGTAACTGGCACAAAGCAACCACAAAGTTTAGATATTCAGATCGATACATTTCCTCTGCAGTGAATGACTCTGGTTAAGAAGCCATAACAATCAATATGGAGTGCTTTGGAAACTTATGATGGAGCGGACATATGCAATGCCAAAATCCGACGAGTGACAGCATTCAGAATGAGATACTGGAATTTCTCGCTCATGCTGTTCAAATAGAAATCGTGTCCGAAGCGAGAGAGCTTTATTTATGTTCAGGTTTTTATTTCCCATAAGCCAAAAGTAGCCTATATAGGCCTACAGGTGCATCTCAAAACATTTGAGTATCGTGGGAAAGTTTTTCCATAATTTAATTCAAGTGACACCTTCATATATTCTAGAATCATTACACATAAAGTGGCATATTTCAAGCCTTTTTTTGTTTTCAATCTTGATTATAACGGCTTACAGCTCATGGAAATAAAAAAATCAAGTACCTGAAAATATTAGAATAAATAAATGTCAACCTGAGAAGAGCTCTAATCAGCTAATTAACTCAAAATACCTTGAAAGGTTTCCTGAGCTTTCAATGTCTCAGTCTGGTTCAGTACTAGGGTTCGGTACCGAGAACCGGTACCAATACGGCACCGGTTCCATACAACCGATACCTACCCGGACCGAAATGCAACGCAGATTTCGGTGCTTCCTTTCGGTGCCTGAGCAGATCATTTTTTTTTTTTTTTTTTTTTTAATTAAAATTTTTATAATTTAACAAAACTAGCGATAGCTAACGAGAAGTAACGTTAGTGGCGTAGATCTTTCTGGGTACGATCTGTATACTTTTTTGTGTTGATAACAGATTTCGTGGGGCACATATAAAACTGCTCCATCTCCCAATATAGACTCTCGCCTGTGTCGCTCACGCTGCATTCCGTATGGGACTAGTGGAAACGGGATTTGTGTTGAGGAGTTGCCATGGTAATGGGTTGACTTGCGTGTGGTTTCGGTTTCAAGATAAGTGTGGTTGTTCTAAGCAGAAGTTGGATACGCTTTATTAAACGGAGAGCTACCGTCTCATCCAAAGATATTCCTTCTCAATGTGAGTTCTTAAGAGAGCACTAACTTGGACGCTACAATAACATTGCAACAGTCTGACAGCGAAGAGCAGGCAGCCTTGCACAGAGCAAGCACAAACAGAGCTAGCCATCAATATAACGGAGAAAATGTCGAAAGGTAAACGATCAAAAGTGTGGCTGTATTTCGCACAAAAAGATTCAAACAACGCGACGTGCAGCATATGCAACAACAAAATTGCGTGTAAATGGGGGAGAGAACTCAAGAGGCCCTGAAGCTAAACTTTTAAAGGGGCAGTACACATTCACGAAACCAGTGGGTTTAAATAAATGCAAACTAATTAATATTTGTTTTACTCTGAAGGCAAACATGCTCATATTTCTGCAAAAGTATTACTGAAGTGTGAAGTGTGTGTACAGAGTTTGTTATGTATTTATTTATATTTATTTAAGTATACTGTAAACAGTTGTTATAAGTTAATATATTGTTCATAGTTTGAAGTTAAAAGGTTTGAAGCCAAGTGTTTTGTATTTATTTTTATTTATAGTATACCTCAAACAGTTAATATATTGTTAAATTTAAAGAAAACTATTTGCCTTGGCAATAAATAAGCCTAATGTCTTTAATTAAAAAAAAAAAAAAAGTATCGGTTCTGGCACCGTTTAGGCACCGGTATCGTTTTAAAAGTATCGGTTATGTACCGGTATCGGAAAAAACCCAAACGATACCCATCCCTATTCAGTACACACAACAACAATCATGGGGAAGACTGCTGACTTTACAGTTATCCAGATGACATTCATTGACACCCTCCATGAGGAGGGTAAGCCACAGAAAGTCATTGCTGAAAGGGCTGTCTCTTCGCAGTGGGCTGTATCAAAACATATTTATGATGAAGTTGACTGGAAGGTAAAAGTGTGGTAGGAAACGGTGCACAAGCAACATGGATGACCGCAGCCCTCAGAGGATTGTCGAGCAAAGCCGATTCAAGAACTTGGGGGAGCTTCACAAAGAGTGGACAGAGGTTGGAGTCAGTGCATCAAGAGCCACCACGCACAGACGTGTCCAGGAATGGGCTACAAGTGTCGCATTCCTAGTGTCAAGCCACTTCTGAACCAGAGACAACGTCAGAAGCATCTTACCCGAGCAAAGGAGAAAAAGAACTGGACAGTAGCTCAGTGGAAATTTTGTATTTCATTTGTAAATCAAGGTCCCAGAATCTGGAGGAAGAGTCGAGAGGCACAGAATCCAAGTAGCTTGAAGTCCAGTGTGAATTTTCCACAGTCAGTGATGATTTTGGGTGCCATGTCATCTGCCGGTGTTGGTCCACTGTGTTTGATCGAGTCCAGAGTCAATGTAGGCGTTGACCAGGAGATTTTAGAGCACTTCATGCTGAATGCTGACATGCTGCATCTGCTGACAAGCTTTATGTAGATGCTTATTTCCTTTTCCAGCAGGATTTGGCACCTGCCCACAGTGCCAAAACAACATGGTAACTGGTTTTCTACAGTGGTATTACTGTGATTGTTTGGTCAGCCAACTGGACTGACGTAAAGCCAATAGAGAATCTACGGGATATTGTCAAGAGGAAAATCCACCACATCCACCTGACCCAACAATACAGACGAGCTTAAGGCCGCTATCAAAGCAACCTGGGCTTCCATACATTTACATTTACATTTACTACATTTAGTCATTTAGCAGACGCTTTTGTACAAAGCGACGTACAAGGCAGTCAAGCTTAGTGACCTAGTGTAACAATAAATACTATTTTACATAACACCTCAGCAGTGCCAGAGGCTGATTGCCTACCTGTCACTCCGCATTGATGTAGTAATTTGTGCAAAAGGAGCCCCAACAAAGTATTGAGTGCATAAATGAACATACTTTTTTGTGTTTTGAGTTAATTAGCTGATTAGAGCTCTTCTCAGGTTGATATTTCTGTATTGTAAATGATTTATTATAATATTTTGAGATAGTGGATTTTTGTTTTCCATGAGCTGTAAACCATAATCACCCAGATTAAAACAAAAAAGGCTTGAAACATACCACTTTTTGTGTAATGAATATAGAATATATGAAGATGATACTTTTTTAATTAAATTACAGAAAAAAAATGAACTTTCCCACGATATTCTATTTTTCTGAGAGTCACCAATTTTTGGCATCTGAAAATACAACAATTTAATAATAATAAAAAACAAATTACACAAAAAAATTCTAAACTTAGAGTATGAATGTGACCACCAGAATGTTAAAATTGCTTACAGTAAAATGCCCATCCTTACTAGTCAATCTTAGCTGAAGCTCAATGCTTACCTGTTCTGGAGAAAATGTGCCAATTTGGCATTTTCAAATGCATCTCCAATATTTACCCGCATTTTACCACATCTCTGGTCATGCAGCTCTTTAGATGGATGCAGAGGCTTTGGGTAGAATCAAGTGTCACAGGTGGGAGGCGCTGGGGCCTCCACTTAATTTCTAAACTGTCACCCTGACTGAGGAGCAAAACCGTATCCCCACCCCAAAGATGAGGCCAGACTGCAGGAATCACCATTTCAAAAGTTTAGTTTATTTAAATAGTTTAAAAAGAAGAGTCTCTATAATGGTGGTGTAGAGTGCCGAGGAATGGTGCAGTGGGTGCCTAGTCCGTGGCATGGCGGTCGTTCACCATGCCTCCTGTAGAGGGGTCTGGGGCAGTTGGTGCATGTTGCTCCTCGCCTCCTTCAGCAGGGGACCTTAGGCCGTGGAAGATTAGCGGAAACAAGTCATCAGGCGAGCCCTGTATATGCATTGGTAACGCCTATGGTAACGCCATGGCGGTCGCAAGCTGTGTTCACATTCTGATCTGGCAACCCAGGGTGTCAAAATTATACTAGAGAAATGGGCAAATGGCAGTAGCATTGTTGTCGGAGAAGCCATTATTTCAGTTAAACATGTGTCGTTCTCTCTGATGAGATATCATGTTTATTTTATGATGTAGTACAGTACATGTATTACATATGGGTCCTTTAAAAGGTTGCCTAGCTTGCAAACAATCTGTTTTGCAGATAGGCTGCATGATACATATTATAGGCCTACAAGATGATACATGACATAGTCTTGAAACCTGTCACATCCCCCTTTTTTACAGGCTTACAGAATTAGACAGATTGGTTATGTTATGTAGCCACGATGTTGATGGCTGTTTTTGTGTGACTGAATGCATGGTCCCAAATAAGTCTACACTTGTTTATCCAGTGCTTCCAAACAGCAGAGTGTACAATGTGCCTTTAGACCATCTGGTCTCATGGTGTCTGATTTTTTTTTTTTTTTACAGATGGGATTGCCTAAAGCTGTTTAATTCTGTCTGACTACAGGTCTATTTCACATTTTACAGGAAACGTCTGACCTCTTCCAAACAAGCCATAAGCCATTAGCATAGGCCTAATGACAGCTTCCCATAACCTTGAGACATTAAGAGTGCTCCCAGCATGGTTTACAGACACAATGACAAGACAAGACATGATTGTCCACAAAGAACACAAACACCAAGCCCTGAAGCAAATCATGTTCTACAAAGGTCGCTGAGTGTGTAGTGTGGCAAACAGCCAGAAGAGGGCAAACGGAGCAAACAGATGAGGAAAATGGCTGAGTTTGCACAGGGAGACTTTCATGTCCTCTGCTGACTGTAGCCCTGGTTATCCCCACAGTTCGCTCCTGTCTAGTCACTGGCAATGCTATGATATAGGTTATTAAACAGAAGACAGACGTGTATTAAAACGTATGTCCACTATGTTTGGTTTAGGTGGTTCAATTTGGTTCTGGTCAATGGCAATGTACTCAATAAAAAGTGACTTTGTGTCATGCTCCTCAAAATACTCAAACTTGGTCAGCAAGTAAACGTTCATCTTGATGATAAAAAAATATTAAACCAGATCCTGTCACTTAAGTAAGTTTAATTTTGAACGTTTTATACTGTATAGGTGCACTTCTGGCAACATTTGTGTTCTTATGTTTGGATAGCAGGCACACTATTAACTATGTGTGTAAGTCAATAGGGTGATACATTCAGTGCTACAATTACAATGAAATGGTTGATGATGAAAGAAATAATGGCCTATATTAGAATGAGAGATGTGGTATCATGATGAACCTTGTGTAATCCTAAATAACCCTGTACACATCTTCACAGAATGAGAAATGCAATATTTCAAACAAAAAGCAATGTGCATTATTTGTATTGTTGTGAAGTGCTAAGTATTGAAATATGATTGGTTATGATTCAATAGCTAGCATTATTAGTTTCACATACAGTAGTTAGCATACAACAAACCAGATGTATCAGTCAGTGAACGATTTCTGAAATCCAGTGGGGTTTAATAGTAGTGCATAATATCTGTATATTTAATGTGCACTTTCCATTGGCTGATTGTATACGATAGAAAGTTTCACATAAATCCATCACCAATAAATGTTCTATATATAGATGTGGTCAAGTTCAAATGATAGCTTTAATTCCTATTTTGTATAAAATTATCTAGGGAAAGGCTACATCCTTATTAAATATGGTCTGTGTAGCATGCTTCAATCATGTGTTCAAGGCTCAGTTTTTCTCGTTTAAAACGGAATAAATAATACTGCATTCATGCATTTGGAAT
Source organism: Sprattus sprattus (assembly GCF_963457725.1). Taxonomy (NCBI): domain Eukaryota; kingdom Metazoa; phylum Chordata; class Actinopteri; order Clupeiformes; family Clupeidae; genus Sprattus; species Sprattus sprattus. Next base: position 3,443,201 of record NC_137923.1, read on the forward strand.
AACCGGAGGTATAAAAGCAACATACAAAGCAAACATACTTTAACTAAAATTGTGTAATGTTTTGCACGGCACATTGCAAAATGATTTACTTTGGATGAAAGTGCCAAATGAATAAAACTAAAAGTAACACAACACATTGTTACGTTTTTCCCAATATTTATTTCCCACAAACAGTCTTTATTTTTAAGGCACAAACATGTGAAATCATTTCTAAAAGGTGCTTTCTCATGTCTTTTCAATGTTTGGGGAATCCATGACTTGTATCGTACAATAATAATAATCATAATAACAATTATAATAATAGTAAATCAGTATCCATCAAAGGAGCTTAAGCTGCCCCTTTGTTTCAATTCACTTTAGCATCGGTGCAGTGTTCAGGCTGTCATGTTAATGGTTCACATGGGCCAAGATAAGAGTTTGTTTACTTACTATGTTTAAACTTTGAGTCAATAAAATTCACCATACAAATTACTTAATTCAAAGCCTAATCCACCAATGCAACAATGCTCTACTGACCTGACTTTTATTTTCTGTTTTTGTACAGGAAATAGCTGATGTGCAATGTGCTATTCTTGCAAAATAACTCACATATGCATTTTGACTTAATCAACATTCTCCTATGTCTCTTGAACATAGACCTGTGTTGTAGTGAATTCATTTGGCTTCAGTTAACATGTTTTAATATTCACATTTTCGCTGGCTGGTTGTTAAATTATATTTTAGCATGCATTGTGATACAAGACAAGATAATGCAAGCAATGCAAGGTATTTTTTGGTAAAATAAGAAATGCACACACCTTTTTGAGCACCTTAAGTGTAGTTGACCAAGGAGGACATGTTTTGAGTTTGATGTTGCTCAAAACAGCATGAAGTATTTGATGCATATGGTCAGCCAATCAGTATAATGCAAACTACATGACATAAATAATTGTATCTCTCTCAAACATTGTACGTCTTTACAATAAACCAACAATTTGTACATAAACAATTCCGTATTTAAAAGGCAGTATTAAAAATTGTCAATATATCAGTCAAATCTGATCCATACTATCCAAATAACATTATCATGTGTACAATCATGATGCAGTATTTCATACTGATATCATGACTTTCACACACTCAAACTGGTGCAAAGTAACACCGAATAAAATAGCTTCTGGATTGAAAAGGACATTTCTTCATTCTTATAGCTCATAAGACTGTCGCCAGGACACAAAACTGCAGGAGCAAATTTTATTCTGTTGAACAATTTCACACAGTTTGAGTTGTATAAGTTTTTAGGGTGTATCTCACCTCATCCTATTTAGTAGGCCTCCATTATTTGTTAGCTGCTTGAGATCCAAGGAGCAGAACCACAATAATTAAAAAAAAACACAATTTGAGAGAGTCTTGCCTCTGAACTAACCATGGAGTCATCAAAAAGATTTGAAGTTATGTCATATAAATATAAAATGGTATAAGAAAACGGTGTAATTTTCACAAATCAAATAAGGAATGGCACATTATTTCAATATTCAATATGTTGCCGTTCTGCAAATTCCACTGTCTTTCTCAGTTGGTCTGTCACTCGTCAGTGCTTGTGAATACTTTGAAATGAATATTCCCAATTAGAATATTTTCAAAAAAGAAACGAGGTAACTCTCTTGTATTTGTAAACATGAATGATTAAGGGATAAAAGTCGTTATATGGTCAGCAGTTCTATGTTGAGTGATTATTTTGTGTGCTTAAGCTAAATTTGCATTACTCATAACGTAATGCAGAAAACTAAGTTTGTAATGTCCAGATGGAAACAATGGATTTAGATCTTTCAAACCCCAAATCATATGAACCATTATCCATTATTGTGATTGCACATTTTTGAGACAAGACAAAGGATATTATCAAAAAATAAAGATGTAACTCAGTTAATCCACTTAAGCCTATCAGTATTGCAAACTACAAAGTGCTGAAGTCCATCAACAGATCATGTTAAAATAGTTCAGCCCACAACCTCAAATAATTACATTTATCGATAATACCCACTCTGCTGTTCTCCATTCGTCTGGAAAATAAATGTTTATAGAAAGCTGCAAACACCTCTTACCAAGTCCACGTGACAAGTCTTGGATTTATTCATACTGAATATAGCACATCTTATGATATGTAACCTTTCTGTGAAATAAATTCCTACTTGTAATAAAATCACACAACTGATGTCAGACATTATTATGAGGAAATGCTGTAAACCGATATCAGGCTGTTGAATACAGTATATTTAAGGAGATTCATATCTAATCTGATTCCGACATGCTAAAATTAGACCAGTAGGATACATGTAAACTACAGAAGGCTAGCACAAGGAAAAAACACATTTAAAAGAATACGGACTGGCAAAGACTTACATTTCTTTTCAACAAGATTTGTTCCTTCAATGTTCATGAGAAGGTTTGATATACTTATTGTAACACTGGTACTTAGGATCAGGCACATTGTGCTGGATCGTGTGATGTTAGTTCATCTTTAGTCAGTAAAACCACCCAATACAGTATCAAATACTTGCATGGTCCCGCTAATGGCCAGTCATTTTGGCACGTCTACATTGTTGCAGTGACTTTCAGATCCATACAGATGTCTTGCCATTTTTGACTATTGTTCCCGCTTTCTCAGTGATGGCTTTGGGCCTCGCTCCTTGTTTTTCCTGGGCTGTGTTGACCCGGTTCTGCTCTGCCATGGTGCCCCCCGAGACTGGGCTGCTGGTTCTGGATGTCTGGGGGTTGGTTTTGGTGTTGTATGTCTGAAAGGCCATATCCAGCTGCTCCTGGGCCACCCGTAGGTGGCGATGCAAACTGGCCAAGTCAGTGGGGATGTTTTCATCAGGGCTTATACAGTGCTGCTCCTGAGCTACGTTTGCCATGTTCTGCTCGTGTGGTATGAGACTGTTGGGCATCTTCCCAGATTTGTCTGACTTAATGACCAGGTTGTACCCCGGGGGTGATGCCGGGATGTTCCTTGAGTAAGAGTAGCTGTAAGGAGGCTGTTGACCTTTGTTTCTCCGTCTGCGGAGTGTGTCTCTGAAGGCGCCCATGCCCAGGTGAAACATCTCACACACGTTGAGCACCAGACACAGGCAGCTGACCACGTACATGATGAGAAGGAAGATGGTCTTCTCCGTGGGTCGCGAGATGAAGCAGTCCACCTTATGAGGACAAGGGATCTTATTGCACACGTAGGACGGATTGACACGGAAGCCATACAGGAGGTACTGCCCCACGAGGAAGCCGATCTCAAAGACGGCGCGGGACAAGAGCTGGATCACGTAGATCTTCATCAGCCCCTCCTCCATGATCCTCCGCCGCCCGTCGTGTTTCTGCGGATCCCTGACGGGACAGTTGGTGACATCGGGCTTCGCGTCCTGCACTTCCAAAGCATCTTCGTAGATCATCGGCTCGGCGTCATCGTCCTCTTCCTCCTCAAGCACCTGTTCTAGTGGGTGGTTGTCTCGCCAACGGCTGTGGTGGCTCCTTCTTTGGCACCTGCGGAACTTCCTCCGGTCGTTCTCCGACGAGCGAGCAATCTTGTGGATGGCATAGCCGAGGTACATGACAGAAGGCGTAGAGATCATGATGATCTGAAAGACCCAAAAGCGGACGTGCGAGAGAGGTGCGAATGAGTCATAGCACACGTTGTCGCAGCCGGGCTGCTTGGTGTTGCAGGTGAACTTGGTTTGCTCGTCCGAGTAGATGGACTCGCCCCCAACGGCAGTCAGCACAATGCGGAAGATGATAAGAACAGTCAGCCACACTTTCCCCACAAAGGTGGAGTGGTTGTGGATCTCTTCCAGAAGACGTGTAAGGAAACTCCAACTCATGGTGGTCAGCAAGTCGTTTCAACTACAGTCTATAAAAAGAAAACACAAGTACAACAATTAGTAAAAGAATGTATTCCAGTTTAATGCAGATCGCGAAGACATATTAATTAGTCTTTTCTTCAGACATGGAATATTGTTAAGTGAAAAAAAAAGTGATTATTTGCTTTGATTCAGGCGCTTAGGACAAAGTTAGACAATACTCCAGATAGACTATTTACTGCTGTTTCTGTTATTCAAAATGTGCAAAACAATTAGAGATATGGCAGAGAAGTGTGACATTTGGCCTCGGGTAGAAAGCTTACAGTGTGAAGGTTCACTCATGGAGCACAGGTGCTGGGGTGTTGTGCGTCTGACTACATTCTATTGCTCCCTGATTGTTTGCTTTTGCTCTGTAGTTGCCATGAACAAGGGCACTCTAGGTCACACACCCCTGAGAGCATGTAAGGTTAGCAAAGCATTTGTCCTCATCCACTCACAGATGGAATACAGTTATCCAATAATTGATCCCAGTTTTTTAAACGGTGGAATCTTATTTATTGTCACAGGTTTTGAAGTTTTGATAGTTTAAATGTTTTTTTTATTGTATTTTATTCTCTTTAGCTCTTCAAGCTAGCCACTAGATGTGTTGAGGATGGGAGCCCAGGCGACTGTGCATGAGATGGAGGACATGCTCCTGTATCAGCCAGTGTTCTCTTATGGGAAGTGTTAGAGTAAGACAGTATAGTGAAATACTGATTAGATGTGTCCACATACACGTACACACAAAAAACAACAAAAACAAAAGCCACAAAAAAAATATATGGTCAGGATAGAAGTGCCACTTTGTTGCGTGTCAAGCAGTTGCTGTAGATGCCTGCATAGAATTTTTGTTGTCATGACTTTACCATTGCATTCTGCTGATGCGCAATATGCTGTCTCCCCTGCCATGTGAAGAGGAAGGAATGGCCGACGCCAGGCGTGAAGCCCTAGCGTCTGCACCAAGGGGAGAAAACTGTGCATGGCCACAGATGGCACGGCAGCGGGCAATTCCTAGTTGCGTGAGTTCTTGGGGACATGAGGTGTGTTTGCTTCACTGGAGCCACTTCTAAGAAAATGTGAGAGCTTTGTTTGTGGACAGGGTGCTGCCGCGGAGAGGGCAGAGTATCAAAGCTCACCCTGGAACCTTCACGTTGGCACAACTGTGATGCAACGCATGTTCAATAGAATTTCCAGTGGGATTTTTTAAGAAGATTTCAATGTCCAAGCCATATTTTACCTCATAAAGTCCCTACAGTGGCCAGCAAACATTGTGTACTGCATTGTAAATAGTACAATAGTTGAATATTGTACATTTGGAAATTGTGTTGATAGATATATTTTACAGGTAGGGTAAGCAAAATACAGATAATTTAGAAAGGTGGCAATAATTACTAGCTTTCCTGTAAATACAGTGTTTCTGTACTGCTGCCTTACCAAAAACAAGCAGAAAAATCACAATGATGATGATGTGTGAAATATGTGCTTTTGGTCATTTTTTTTATGTAACACTGCTTTTTCCAGAAGCATTATGAATTTTAAAGTTGTTGATAGTTTAATACACACAACCCTGTCTGGAAGACTGTAACCCACAACTTATTCCCAAACCCAGTTCAGCTTAGACATTAAAAAAAAAAAAAAAACTCTCATAGTCATCACATCACACTTGATTGCGTTCATATCCACGTGCCAGTCAGTGTTCAAAGGTTAGTACAAATCCTGTCGCAAGGTCACTGTTGTAATCAGTTGCATATTAGCTTGGGTTTACTCAATTAATTGTGACAAAACTCATACCATTCAGTTTCACAACATATCTGTTATTAGGCAACGCCCAAACTGTGATAGCTGCATCATAAACTGGGAAACACACTCTTCACATTATACATTTCCCAACTCACTCCATCATTTGATACCAACGATACCAAATGAATACAAATCTAAAAGTCTATGAAAAAGAAACCTTACCAAACCAAGCAGTTGCACTGAACTATTCATCAGGTGAAAGACTTGTCAAGAAGAATCTAACCCACCTTGAGGAATTGCACCCATACAGCCAGTCCAGCCACAACTTTCCCTGCATGGTTGCAGTGCCCTCTAAGTATCACCAGCTGAGTGTCTTCTCTGACATGGCCCTTGGTCCATGGTGATGCTCTCACCTCCCGCTAAGCTAGCCACTGGACGTGCGCATGGCAGGAGCCCAGGCGGCGGTGCATGAGACTGGGGACGTGGCTCTACGCTCAGCCTCTTCCTCAGAGGAACTGAGCCACTCTCCTCCTCGTGAATGCCTCACATTCTGCATCAAGTCTGGTTTGTATTACGCCAGCCTTCTGCCCAAGTAGGAAGCGTGAAGAGGAAAAAAAGGGTGGGTGGGTGCAGGGGGGGAGAGCCGGGGGGGATTTCTCCTCTGGCTAGCAACCCTGATTCTTAGGGTCAAGCATGAGGACGTTTGACACTGGGCAGATACGAGCACCCAGCTGGGTGAGCTCATTAGCTGTGGTCCACTCAGGAGTTGTTATTTATTTATATTTGCATGTAGATGGCTCTCCTACCCTAGTGTCATAGGTGCAAACTCGCTGTGGATCTCTGCAGAAACAGAATTGTTGTGGCAGCTGTTGTGGGCTTGAGCTAGGCTCTCTCTCTCTCTCTCGCTCGCTCTAATCTACAAGCAAATGTGTGAACATGAAAACAAAACATACACACATGCACACCCAAATGTACACACACAAAGCTTGCATTTTACAGCTATAAACTCACAAGACAAATAAACCAATGATTTTGCAAAGAACATCTTTCAAAGTATATTGCAGAGTGTGACCACGTTGATTGAGGCTGGCTTTGTAGGGACATGTAAAGCAGAGATGGAACATACTGTCACACACTGCAGATCTGCTAGAGTGTGCCCCACAGATACATTCAGTCATGTCCAGCGTCATAATATTTAGACGTTCCATCTAGGCAGTGAGCCAGAGATAGGAGTCTGAAGCAGGTTGTGGTCTGCGTTGTGCTGTCTTTTCTGACATATGGCTTGTGTGTTTACACTGAAGGCTCTTTGTCAAGCAGGGGAACCACTGTAACACACGATAACATAGTGGCTGTGGCAAGCCTGGCTCTCAAAAATAACTCTGCGCTCTGTTTATGGGTAGGGCCTGGCCATTAGCTGCAAGTACTGTAAGAGGATACAATTAACAGTGCCCCGAATAGAGTGGTATCGGGAGCAGATCTGGCAGGATCAGTAACAGCTCCAGGGCAGAGGGCATATATATCATCAAATCAAATCAAATCAAACTTTATTTGTACACCGCATTTCATACCAGGAGGTAACACAAGGCGCCTTATAGAAGGAAAATGGGGGAGGGGGGGTTACAAACACAGATATTCCAGAGAGAAATGCACAGATAAATATTACAGTGAGTGATACGCGAGATTAAAGAGGTATGTTCTAAGTGCACGTTTAAAGGTTTCCACTGTTTCAGACATTTTTAGGAATTCTGGCAAAGTATTCCAAAGGCTGGGGGCATAGAAACTAAAAGCTGGGTGCATGCCTGCAGGATCACTAGTGCTGGGTATGATCGTTTGCAAGAATATAAATTGTTATTCAAGTGGACGTACAAATGGCAAAGCCTAAATGACTTTTACTTCCTCACTGAAAATGTAAACTCTCTTGTCCTGGAATACCTCAGTCTTATTTAGAGACAGTTTTCAAATAATGTGTTCCCTTTTTGTGTAACCTAAGATAAAATTTGGCAAGTGACACGAACCATCTAAGTGATTAAAACACCTTTTATGTTCACTTGTAGGAAAGAAAATGTACCTGGCTTATGTTGAAATAAGATATCTGCTTTTCGTCTTGGCAGATTTAAAACTGTAGGGCTGTTCCCACACACCTACCTCTGCCTCTAAGAAGCTCCGAATTAAATCCAATATTTTGGAAATCAAGAAGCCTGGTCTGTCATATATGGCAATCATAGACCCACAACTTTCCACATTTTTAGTTTGACCACACTGCATTGTGAACTCCTTGCTGCCCATTTTCCCATCCAGATTACCCATTCACTTGTGGAAACCTCAGATATGTTACAGAACAGCCATTAACATGTAGCTTCCGAGCTTCATGCTAAACAGTGTCACTTGAGATAATCTATAACAGCCTGTAATGCATGTACAGTAACTAATCCTTTTGTAAATTGTATAGGTTCTCTGTGACTCTCTCACGGATTTCTCTCTGTCTACCTTTGCTTAGCAATTATTTTAGCAGTAGACAGGGATATTTAAAAAAAAAAAATAAACAGAACATCCAGAAATTTGAGAGGGAAATGTAAGTTCAAACCAGCCAGTTCCTTATATAATCCTTTTTATTCCCCCCACCCCCCAACCATCAGAGTAAATGACTTGCCCTCATTGACTGGAGGGGTCATCCCCACCCTCAGCTTGAGAAGCATGAGAGAGTGTTGCATGCTCACTGAGCAGGAAGCAGTAAGTTGGTTGCAAAGGATTGCTGCCTTTTGCATTGAAGGCTGTGAAGGCTCCACCCCCTCTTGGCCCGTGATGTCCAGGATCCGAAGGCCTTGCCTTAATGTCAGCATGTCGAAAAGGATACATTCAGCATGGCATGCCCCCCTGGTTGGCCCGCAGAGCAAGAGGGTCGTGGGAAGCACAGTAGCATTTGGGTGTCTGCTGCCCAACCATGTGCTCTTCCTTAAGGGTGCGATGGAGTCAGGCTAGCACGTGTTGCCCAAGTGGGATCACGCATATTTCTCCAAAATCTCGCAGCCACCCAAAGAGGCAGATGGTCCCTTGACAAGCTCTGAGTGTGTTTACTCCAAGTGTGTGTGGATTTGAGAGGAAACATGTCTTTTAAACAGAAACCACAGGTCCTTAAGCCTCTTACTCACCTCTGACAGGCGCACATTTTTTTTTATGGTGGATCAATGTTCAACAACCCTTCAGGCACTTTAGTTAAATTTAGATTTTAATATACAACAAGTAATTTTTAATATCAAAAGCTCATCTTTTACTGAATACATTCTTTTTTTGTGTGTTAACAGAAAGAATGTTGAAAGACAACTGAATACTGAAAGAATGCATTAGAACGGGCTTTGCTGCAACATAGTATGTTGCGTAGTGAAGTGAGCATCCACCAGCTTGTCTGTTATTTACCCAATGTCATCCTTACAGTTGTTCTTGTGTAATAAAGTTGATGAAAGTGGACTTTAGCCGTCCAGGGCCTTGTTTATGTAACAGATCAGGCACTGCCATGTGACTAAGATGAGCCCTGGAGAACGAGTGACACAAGGCACCAGCAAAACAACCATGCAACCCCAAACCCTCATCTTCCATCTACTTTTCCCTCTATCTCTCCCCCTCTCAGCCACACACAAACACACTCACAAACACACTCAGACAAGCAATGGAGCCATCATATCAACAGAGGGGCTATCCTGTGGGCAGCCTCAGAGAGGTGGCAGTCTCATTTGTGCACATCTCCTCTGGATCGGCCAGGCCTTTGCCAGCCTCGGGTCAGTGGCCCCTCGTCCAGTTTTGATGGATACTGGAGTCCACTGAAGCGATTTGGAACAGGAGCCCAGAGGCGGATGCCAACATTCCCCGCAACCTTCCCTTATCCGAGCATGAGTCTCAGAGTCAACTAACACTTGCATCAACTACGACAGGGGCAGTGCATGATCTGCAAACACCAGAGCTGTGGCTCTCATTGGAAATCAAGTGCAATAAAGTGTGTCTGATTTGAAGCTCGACTATGAGCTCAACTCACACCACCCCACCGCACCGCACGTGTTTTTGCCATGAAACAGACGGTGGGAAAGGACAGGTATGTTGACGTCCCCAAATGCAATTTTTTACATACTGAGACCATCTGTGAGAACAGAGACAGCAAAGGTTATGCAGCCATTAATATAAATAGATGGAATACCTCTATATTTAGAGTATTTTTAATCGAAATACCAACATACAGAAATTGTAATTATATTGGCATTCATGAGTGATATACAACTATGATCAATCCCAGTTTAAAGTGAAATGATTGAATAGATGAATGAGGAAAAAAGGGCATGTTCGTATCATATCTTTATCCTCCTACAAATGAAGGGCAGGAGACATGGCTACCAAGTTCAGTACAAACATTGCCTCTGGGCTTGACATCATCTGCAGGAGACAGACATGGTTTTTCTCTCTTTAAGTGGCCATAACACAAGCATACGGCACATATGGTGGTCATATGGTGAAGATTTCCTATAAGCCCAGAGTTATCACGATGCGAATGTCAGTAGAGACCATGCGCCTATACCGTAAGTGCCTAGAACAGCCATTTGTAGATGCTGGAGAATACTGGCAAACCGTCACTGACATCAGCTGGGCCCTGTGCTTATGACAAGGCATCGACCCCAGCTCCATCAGCAGCCACTCATTCCTCTAGAGTGTCCAAACACTTGTAAGCTTTTTTGCTTCTAGCAAGTGCAATTACACTAACCTAATTAGACAGAACCCAGTAGTGGTGTGTAATATAAAATATATTTCAGTAGTCATTGAGTAGTTAAAAAAAGTGACCAATAGAAAAATAGTTTCCTAATGCACAGAGGTCACACCGCTAACTATAGGATCCTCTGATCCCCTTTAATCGTAGTGAATAAGACAGTCAGAAAGGGTGTCCGTCTTTCTGCCTGTCTAGGTCAATTGTAGGCCCAGGAAAGGCCTGAAGAAATGTCTTTGTGTTCAGGGTCACTTGTTTGTTCAGAGGAGTAGAGCTTAAAGTGTTGATGCGTTACTCTTGGATGCTATGACCCAGTGTCACCCTGCCACAGGCTTTTTGCCAAGAGAAGATTTTGACTATATTCATTTGTCTATATTTGACTTTTCCATGGTCTTTTACATAATATAACGTTGATAACATTCATGCAATGATAACACCAGTGTTGCATAACCAGTGATAGTAAATTTAAAGGAGCAAAATGTAAACGGGAAGCATTTAAAATCAGTACTGCATTCCAAATTCTAAATATTGGAGAGCGTTGTTGGCTGCCTGAGTCAGAACATCACAAAGAACAGCAATATCCTCCCAGAGAAACATAACTTTCAGGTCATGGATGATCTTCTCAACATCAATTTCTTTACACGCGATGGAGTATTCACTACCACACATATAAACGTAGTCATCAGGATCCTTCTCAGGTCGATTTGTGAATATTAAGTAGCTTTTTTTATGGTGTCACAATAGTGGAGTTGTAGACACTGTCCTATTCAGGGACTCCAAGGTCTCTGCAAACTTTGTTTCTAAACAAACAGGGAACAAAATTTGCAACATGCATGTTGTCTGTACAGATTGTGCGACTTATTACCAACACGTCAGACAACATCCATTCGTATTCCTCAGCATCTGTCACATTTTGAAGAAATCAAATACAATTTCAGATTTTCCTCTTTTTTGGTTCAAAAGTAATTTTGTCATCCACAATAGTGTTGGGAATAGGCATGAGAGAAACTCTCCGCACACTCTTTATTCGTGCTGATGCTGACATTTTTAAACACTAGTCAGACTTAATTGTACACGAAAACAAACAGAAGGCCAATCCCCGATCAAACGCATCAGGTTGGGTGAACACGTAATGACATGCCCGAATAATGTACCTTTTTTTCACAAATCATAAATCAAGCAACACAACCAAGCTGACCTTCCCATTAAACTGACCTGTCAATCAAAGCTGACATAAATCATTTTTGAAATAAATAACTATGTTCTTTTTACTGAATGAAATAGGCCAGTAGGTAAAATATATAACTCATCGGGATAGATTACGTTGTTATTCCGAAGTCCGTAAGAAACATTTCAGAAGAAACTCCAGAAAATGATCGAGAATGAGGCCCAACGAGTTGGGACTCCGTAGTGCAGTAGCGTGGATCACAACACTTTATGTAAGAGGGGGATGAAATATTAGCTATCCGTACGTGTTAATTTGAACTTTGATATTATGCACATCTTTGTCTTTGATTAATTTCTTTATTTTGCCTGAGGTGCTGTTATAAATTTTCTACGATTCTATTGGTGACTGTTCCACGGCTAGGGATACGGTCAGGGACGTGCACAGGACTGTGCTAAGGTTGCTTGGGCAACTGCCCATTTGCCCTCCTTGACTGAAGTTGCCCCACCGAAGTAAATATATATATTTGCGATCAGATGACGGGGGCGTGGCAGCGGTGGTTAGTGAGAGTTTAAAATGATATTGTGAAAATTTGCGATCAGATGACGGGGGCGTGGCAGCCGCGGTTAGTGAGAGTGTAAAATGATATAGTGAAAATTTGCGATCAGATCATGGGGGCATGGCAGCCGCGGTTAGTGAGAGTTTAAAATTACATTGTGAAAATTTGCGATCAGATCAGAATACCACACATGCTTTCTACCGTGCGTGTGTCTGAGAAGGCACAAAAGACTAGTTTTTTACTTGCCGAGTTGCTTGCCAAATCTAAAATGCACACGCTTCAGAAAAAAATCCCCCTCTCTGATAACACGATCAAACGTTGCATTGATGATATGTCGGGGAACATGGAATCTGTACTGAGTGAGAAACTATGGCTAAGGGGGACATTTGCGCTTAAAATAGACGAGTCCACTGATGTTAGTGGCCTTTGCCAGATGATCGTTAACGTGAGATACAGTATGTGGATGAGGACAAATTTACAGAGAACTTTATTTTGCAAAGAACTGGACAACCATGCTAAACTTAATGGGACACATGTGAGGAGGGATTGTGGACAGTGCAACACCTGAGGCAAAGGCTGTCAGTTGAACAGGACCTCCGTGTTGCACTGTCAACAATCCCTCCTTGCATTAACAAACTATGCAGTCAGAGACAGGCACATGTGTCCCACTAAGTTGATAAGTTGTCTGAAGGTTTGTTCCTGCTATGTTTTGTTACTGCCAGCTAATTTCTCGATTATTACCCATATATATTACCCAGTCGTTGTCTGTTCATATTCTGTTCACTATTTATTCAAAAGTTCTATTAAATGAGTTGAATTAAAGAGAGTGGTTAATTTGAATATAACAAAAATGAGATAAACCTCACCTTCTAAATGTAATGCCTTTAATAAAAGCAGTTATAGCCTATTCAACACATCACAAGGTTAAATCAAATGGCCTAAAGTACAAATATGACATAAAAAATAGGGGTGCCGTGGATGGAGAGAGATATGTTTAGAGGTGCCGTGAGCCAGAAAAGTTTGGGAACCAGTGCCCTAGAGAGAGTCTCTTTTCTTTTAGGACAAATGCATACAAGCTTTACTACAAAGGTAAGGTGGGTGAGAAAATCAGGTACTTGGTTTTCACACATTTATACCCATACTGTCAAGCTAGGAAAAGCTACCCCATAGGCCACCCTCAGATCTTTTTCAAGAACTTTGAACCCTCTTGAAAGTAACTGTGGCTTGGTCAAAGCAACAGTGTATCTGCCATGTGGGCTAGTACACCCCGTACTACCCTACTGCTGTGACAGGAAATTAATGTTCCCTCGAATATGTTGTCGAATACATACTGAAATGCCAGTAAAGCCACCAAAGTCACACTGTTTTCAGGCTATGTGAAAAATGTTCTGCAGTACAAACAGGAGACTAGCGGTTACCTTATGCACATGTTGTCTCAGAGGCTGACAAGAAAGTCTATGTTGATGACTCTTTTGAAAAGGAGAATATGAGGTTAAATCCTCATAAAATATGCATGACTTAACCCCAAATTAACCTTTGTTGTAGCTGAGAATAATGCCTGAATGTGACCTTGTCTTACAGCAGGGGATACAGAAACTTTTTTAACAAATAACGATGATGTTAGAATGTTTATTTTGACATTACACTTCACAGTTGCAACAACATTCACACAGTTTTACTCCAAGGGTGTGTTCTAGTATAACTCCAACAGTGGTTTTCATAGGTCTGTTGCCCCTTGGTGCTGTGCATCCAAACTGTGGAATGTAGAGGTCATGTCAACATCGCCACATTCTGTGTGTCATCCACAATAGTGTTGGGAATAGGCCTGAGAGCCACTCTCCCCCACTAGTCAGACTTAACTGTACACCGGAAACAAACAGAGTGCCAATCCCCGATCAAACGCATCAGGTCGGGTGAATACATTGTGGCATGCCCAGATAAAATACCCTTTTTTTCACAAATCATAAATCAAGCAACACCTACCCATCAAACTGACCTGTCAATCAAAGCCAACATCAATCATTTTTTTAATCAATACCTACTGTCTTTGTTCTTTTTACTGAATGACATAGGCCAGTAGGTGAAACATATTACTCATTGGGAGAGTAGGTCCAAATTAACGGTTCTTTGTTCAACTTCAACCACTAGATGGCAGTCATTTGAATGACACAATGATGGCTTCTCGCATGATGCTGTATGTTACAGAGCAGAGACAAAGCTTCTACTGTCAATGACAGAACAAGAACAGACACACTGCTTTAAGATAGCATCTTGAAGCAGTGTAACAGAGACAAATGGTACAAAAAACCCAGCTCAGATGGCTACAAAGTTGCCAGCCCACAAAAACACGAGTTCAAATACCCAAGTACCTGGAGGTTACTCTCGGGCAATAGACTGGCCTGGAATATCAGGATGTGCAGCCCTCAGTGTCTATCTGTGTACCTTCCACAGGCTCAAAGGCCAAAGAAATCCAAATGATCCCAGCATCTGCATGTCGTCACCCTATGTTAACATTTACAGGCAGTGGCAGGCACATAACCCTCATTGCAAGGTGTTGCCACACAGTAAAGAGTTACTTATTATTACTTGTGTGGAGAAGGGTATTTGCCTGTAATCAATGGGGGTGGCATTTTATGTCCTTGGCATAGATTTCAGCCCAATGGCTGAACATGCATAGATACCACAAGATTACGTGAACCAAAGTTTAACAGCTGCTATTTTAAAATAGAAACTTACACTGGTTTGTGATATGTTGATCTTTAGATAGGATGAGTGCCATAGTCCATATGCTCTTGTACTGTAGTGTGTACTGTATATGCTGTGGAATATTTAGCCCCAGCCCCTATATGCCGTTTCTTTACTATGTAACAGCAATCCCCTTAAAACGCTTATATTCAGCACCTATCTTAGCATGTATAAAAGTGAAAGATCAAAGACAATTTCTTTTTTATCTCAAGTTATTTTTGCATTATGCATGTAGTCTGGAAAAAAAAATTGTGCTGCAGACATGTTTTTAGAGGAAGGCATCAGGTGTTCTGCCTGAGGTTTGGGCACACAAACTCCCTGTGCATCCATCCAGCTTAGTCAGTTTTTGAAGCGCAGGGCAACAGCAAACTAAGGGAAATTCATTGAAGGGCAGGAACCAATGCCTTGTTGGGCTGTATACTGCCAGAAAATGACTTGAATTTAGTACGTCACATCATTTAAAAAAAATGACTATGATACAAATACATCCTCCAATATTAATATTGGCAAGGAATTGATAGCGACAAATGTATTACTTCTATAGATCTTGCACTAACGCTTTTCTGCCACACTCTAACTGCACTGGGAAGGAAGGGAGGAAGGGGATGGAAGAGATCTCCATTATGTCATAGCACACTGATCATCAGTGCTCAAAACACCCTTACTCTAATTTTTACATTAACCATAGTATATGTAAGTGGAAAGTATAAGGAGGACATATGAGCAATGAAAAATTAATATCATTGTTATAAAAGAATCTAATACTCCTGTAAAAACACTCTTTGCAGAAGGAAACAAATGCAGCTACAACAGCAACAACAACAAAAAAACAACCTGGGATAGAGGGCTACTGACCAGGAACACAATGGACTTATGAACCTGAGGGACATCACTAATATCTGGCACAGATGTCTTCTATATTTGCCCAGATGTGACGTAACATGATACCTAAAACAGACAGTGACTAGCCAACACAGGACCAATGACATGTTCAACCTACAGTGTTTGTTCAAAGGTAAATAACAAAATGACCTCAGATAAACAATAAAAAACTAAAACGGGGAAAGAGCATAATGATTGAACATTTATTTAAAAAATAGATTTGTGTCATTTGGATAAAATATCCATATTTTGGAAGGATTCTGTAGTTAACACAAGAATTAATTTTCAGTGAAAACAAGAAAACTATTGCATAAGCCGCCTGTGTAGTAAACAGATGCCTGTGGGTAAAGGGCAGCTTGCTTGTGGAGAGCCCCACAGCCTAGGGCAATACAAATGCACTTAAGTTCAGGCAAATCTATACTGTATGTTCATAAACAAGTAAGCCAGAACCATCAGAAGACATCTTCATTACCACAAAGCAAAGCACAGCTGAATGCCTCAAAATGTCTATTCTCTAATGAAATGATTCACAAACTGCATGTGTACATGATGTTAACCACTTAACACTGCACGAAACAATTGTCTGTTATTTATATCATACATGGTGTTTAATGTGTTTAATTAATATTAAGATACAAACAACTTCAAGAAGAGAAGGGAACCAAAATGTCACATCTCAAATTATGTCAGAGTCCATTGTACAGATAAGAGCTTGAAGCATATGATGGACACGGAAACTGAAATACATACCTCTCCATGGCTGTTGGTGGGGGGGACGAAGAGCGCTTTCCCAATGCAAAAGCACAGAGCATCCAGGGATGGCTTTCAGGCAACTGTCCACAACTAAGGCTCCATGGCAGGATGAAGACTGAGACAATGGGTCATTTTTCTTCAAAACCCCTCACCACCAAGTACAGGGAGGGACACTCAGGGATCCGACCTCCGGCCAATAGCCCCATTGTTCTGTGGGGTGTTGCATCTGTGAATGAGGCTCTCTTGATTGCATTTCTTCAGTCAGGACTTTCATAACTAAAAATCCATTCAGCTCTCAACCTCCATCCTGGCAGCCCGGGATCCATCAAGCCTCCTGTACACACCAAAATGTGAATGAGGTTACTGTACAGAGTACTACACCTCTTGAGGCACATCACTGCACATGAATTCTCACGAGTCGAGCAGCCAGCATGCCTGCCCTCCATTTCATCACACACAAAGGAACATTTTGATAAATAACATGTTTGTCAGAGTTCCCATATGCAATGGCAGAAATAGCAAGGAAGTAAACATCCCTGAAGCACAAATTTTGCAGAACTGTGTGCTAGACGTGTAATTCATATTTTTTGTACTTGTTTATTCAGTATTGCTAATACAATAAAATAACTGATAGTCTTACAGATTTAAAATAAATAAATGCTCACACAACATGATAAGATATAATCTGCAATACCGTATCTTGTATTCTCCACATACTGCCTCACGCAAGGCATCCTGGCTGTGTATTTTGGTGTCACAGTGAACTTTGCTGAAATAATGAAAAGCTTGATGCAAAAGGACTACTCAGTCTAACCATATTACTTGCTTGCTCTGTGCTCTCAGAAGCCATCAGAAAGTCTCCTTTCCAAAGGCTTTCCCCTGGACAATGTTCAGTGATTTTTTTTTCTCCAGTCTCATATTTACCTCTGTTTTTTGTGCACAGCCTCTATCAGTCTCCAAGGGAACATGTTTAAACTTTCACAAAAAAGCTACAGCATATTATGTGGCATGTCCAGTCACTGTTCATTCAATTTGATTTGTTTTGCTATATAACTAAAATGTAATTAAATTGAATTTCTAAACCTTGTTTATCTGTATACTATCCATACTTGTTTTTGCTTTGTTAACATGTCTTACAATCATACACATGGTAAACTGACAAGTGGGGCTTTGTGCTCGTTCATTCAAATAATTCTTCAAAAATATGCATTTGAATGAGACTTCCAACAAATCATTTTCCCTCATATCATCTGTATAATTCCCTTTCTCCTCTCATATTCCCTTCTCTTGTCTTGTCTCTTGAATTGTCCTGTGAAGTACCTGAGCCTGCCTGACGGCATCGGCGGAAAGTTCCCAGAAGACACAGCCCACCTAAAAACAGAAAGGAAAAAAAAACTAGAAAAATGGAACCCTCTTTCCAGATTTGACAAAAACCACCAACTTGATCAGGTAATCCCACACAGGGAAGCTGCCAGGGTGAAGTAACCCTTTGACGCAAATCAACGAAAAAATGTGAATAGTGCCAGGCAATTAAACATGTTAGTAACGGTGTTTACGTCTTCCTCCAGTGGTTATTGAGGAATACTCATCTGCTCTATGTTACTGTAACACACTTCCTTGCCTGTAGCTCATCCAGATCTTTCCAATGCTGCTTGTTTGAAGGCATAAAAATGAAAAAAGAAAACAAGAAAAAATCCATGAGTGTCAGTTAAAGAAGATGTTTTGATTTAGAATAGGTCCGTTATTTGGTCATCCAACTGGTCCTGCCATTTACAGTCAGGAAATTATACCGGTAATAATATTACATTGATAACCCTTACTACCAACACATGATGTCAGATTTTGAGAATATTTACTGGTCTGTGCTGGCAATTTATAACCAGCAAATGTAAGCTAGATAGTTAGGCTACAGAGCTAAGGTGGTGTCAGTTATCTAAACAAGTGTAAGAAATGACAGTACATCTGTTCATTCATTCATCCATTCATTCACGATAAAGCAGCTGCTGTGGCCACTGCTGGCCAGCATTATCTCCAAAATGATAATCTTATTATGGTAAGAGAGGAAAGGTCCCCACACTGGATTTGCTCAGACATCTGGGGTCAGGGAGCTATCTGAGGAGTGAATGACTGCAACCAATTATAGTATGGGAATGGCTATCTGTTGCAGCAGGTCAGGCAAACTTGATTATCATACAGAACAGCAAAAGGTTGCCAGACCTGATTGCAATAGAAGCCATTACCGGATTACTGGTATAACAGGCCATAGTATACCCCCTGTCCGGATTATACCTGGGGTTAAAGGGGCCTAGGCTAGATAAAACCCGGGTATATTATGGCCTTGGCCAATTTATACTCCGGGGTTTAAACTGGCCTAGGCCAATTTTATTGGGGGTCCAGCTTTGTCAGGTAAGTAAAGTGAGAAAGCTAACTGACTTAAATCTTACAACTTTAAGACATAGACTTCTATTACTTCAACCAGAAAAACAGAAACAATATTAGACTTCCACAAAGATCAAAGATTACTGCGTCCTGAAACTTCAACCTCTAAGACTAGCAAGTCCTCGCTACACTATAAATGTTCAAGGTTAATCACTGATAACAACATAAAAAATCCACAAAGATCAAAAATTACTACTTCTCAATAGTGTTACGCATTCAAATAAAATCACATGCCCAAAACATAATGCAATTTTGACAAAATATAATAAAAGTCATAACGTTCTGAAACTTCAACTTCTAAGACTAGCAAGTCCTCGCTACGATATAAATATTCAAAGTTAAACACTGATAACAACATCATCTGACGTTTGTTAGGACGTCTCTTGCATGTCTGGGCATCTCAGGGAGTGGAGGAGTGATACAGAACCGGGCAACATTCAACCAATGATATTAAGAATGTACTGCACTAGGTGCAGCCAAGTTTCGAAAAAATAATAAATTAAATGTTTTATTGTCCGTTTGACCAACACTCGACCCATACCCATTAATGCGCTAGCATGTTCTGACAACACGCCTACCTCTTTAGATTTTTGGCGAATTTTCCCCTTATGCTAAATATATTTTTGAATGTCAAAATATTGGTTGGAGAAATAGAAGGGGTGCAAAAAAGTATTGTTTTGCTTGACGCAGTTTTTGGCACCCACCTCTAGGTGGCGCTCTAGTCAACCGTCTTTGTTGCCTATAGGAAGGAGCGGCTCTGCCTGGAGGGGTATAGTCTGGCCTAGGCTATTTTACACCCACTGGTATAGTTTGGCCTAGGACAGTTTATCCCCTGGGGTATACTCTGACCTGGAGGGGTATAGTATGGCCTAGGCTATTTTACACCCCCGGGTATAGTTTGGCCTAGGACAGTTTATCTCCGAGGTATACTCTGGCCTGGGCCAAAGTATACCCAGGTTAAATCTGGGCGGGGGTTCATTTGGCCTGTTACACCGGATCTTTTTGAGATTTTGTGAATTTCTTTCACAGGGGTGCTGCAACTGAATTTTCAATATATCAAGAATGGCTCAAGCTAAAGATTTGATTGATATGATTATACTTGGCTTCTAGGGGTGTGAATCTCTCATGAATAAGACGACGATCCGAAACAATGGGCCAAAAATGGACCGCACATTCTCGAAAATGTTCTCAAGTGTCTTCTTAAATATCTTTTTTTCCCCCAACTTCAAAAGACCAACCTAAGAAAAGATCTCAGCCGGAATTCATGAATGCCTGGAAATGTGTTCTTAAACCGCCAGTGTTCTTAGCTGTGCACTGATTCTTAAATTGAACACACTTTCTCATGCACCTGAACTTGCATACAGAAACGCCCCGCCAGCTCCATAGAAGGGCATGTAATTACAATGTGCACTTCACAGGCAACACGAAAGCTACTTCAGACTGATCAAAATCATGTAATAGCGGAAAGTGAGCACCAGTAAAGGCAGACATAATTTCACCGGTGCGGAGGTGGAGGTACTGTTGCAGAATGTAGATGTGTCAATTGTATTCCATTATGGCTATATCTGCTTATTTATTTATTTATTTATTCACTGCCATTTTCAGTGTTCGTAAAGTGCTTTTATTTATGTTAGGACATCACGATGCCTTGGTCTCGGAATCATGACTATAAATGTTATAGCCACGTTTGCCTCTGTTCCTCTGACAGGGTCTTTCTTCAATATCCATTTTGACTTTAAATGCCTTAGATGATAATGATAAGGTGATTATACTCTGTCTTTATGAGAAGTCATTTTATTAAGAGGGGTCTGGAGTTAACTTGCTCTGTTATTACAATAAAAACAATACTCTGCTGTTAAATGCTCTGAATAAAAATGTGTGTTTAATGAATAAGTACTTAAAATGTAACCATCAGTAGCTATCACTTAAAACAAAGCTTTTAAATGAGCCGTGCTTCAGAATTCACTGTGCCATCCTCAGGAAACCTTGAAAGAATGTGTTCAAGGACAAGGTCAAGGTTCACTCATTAACATCTTTTATCCTGAGCTATATACCAAGCCATAAAAGCCACCATGTGCCAGGCAACCAATGTAATTTGGAGGGCAAAGTGTTGGTAAGTTTTGTACAAAGTATTGTAGTGTGCAGTGGAGTTGCATGCTCTTGTGCGTATTTCTGTGCGTAAAACAGGGTGTAATAGCTCACCCATAATACAGTGCAGGCAGCCTGTCCTTTGTTCTATTGTCCAGTGTACTTGTGTCCCTGTGTTAAAGGCAGTGTGTATTTCTCTTGCCATTATAGTTTGTGTATTATGTGTAAATGCCCCTGTGTGCTTTCCCTCTGTATTAGTGTCTCTGTCACCATTGCTCATACTCCGCTGCCATTATGTATCAGTTGTCTTCTATCTAGTACATGGCGTGTTTGCCTCTTTACTGCCTACTCCACTACAATATTGTACTATTCTACCTTGAAATCAATCCTTACTGATTTGAATCAGACATCCACCTTTGCATAAATACTCCAGTACTTTCTGAGCTGGAAGAATGCCCTCTGAACTTGTCCCAGCATGAGATATGGTCTGGTATGGAGAAACCTGTCTTGGTTGACACACCAGCCTCGCTCACTTGATGAGATGTCTATCTGTATCAGAGGAAAGCCACAAAAAATTTTGACGTCCCATATTCAGCAGAAAAGTAAATAAAATACCCAACATTCTCTGTCTAGTGGTGTGATGCATCACCCTTGTGTTCAGAAGTGAGTTGCCCCTAAATCTTAATTTAAGCATGATTCCCTCTCTAGCTAATGTCTGTGCCCAGTCATCCCATGTTCTATGCATCCCACTATATGTATCTCTCCCTCAGTCTCCATCCTCTATTAATGTCTACCACCCTCAGTGGTATGGAAAACTCCCAGTATAATCCCGCAACCATAAGCAGAAGTCCAAAAGACATTCAACTAGTATAATGAATCTGATAAGTGCCTTTCCTGGTTGCAGTGTCTTACCTCTCATTTATCTATACAACTTTAATAGTTGGAGCAATCAGCTTGCTCAAAGCCGGAGTATTGCAACACGATGAAGTGATTGACGTCATGTTCTGTGTCCTTAAGAGGCTGTTAAAGACGAACCTGATGACTGGTGTATTGTCAGGACAGCCAAAATGCTACCAATGACGATAGTTATCAGATGTGTCAGAATTTGACGTGTCAGAACTTGACGTGTCATAACTTGATGACACAGTAGAGTAATAAAGTTTATTGAATAAAAATATACAACATTCGTGTAGAACATAAACAACTAACCGAGTCAATTTAGACATATAAAAAGTCGTGTAGACAGCTTAATTGACATAAAACATTGCCCACTAACTTGTCCTAACACGCCGCCATCTTGGTTCAAATTATCCTAGCTGTCAAAAAATAAACGTTACGTTGGTTGTCAATGGTAACCAATGTACACCCCATTAGCCAATCAGAAAACAGTATTACGTTCCAGAGGGAGATAACCTGCAATAAAGGAGGGACAGATTGAGAGAAAGATACAGTACACAAGCAGAGGAAGACAGTACCCCTCTCCACTGAAGATGAGCCAGGAAAAGAAGAAGTTAGCCCCAAACATTCTAAATGCCTTGTTTTATACCTCAAGACCATTGCCATGCATTTGCCACAAACAAATACCATAATACCACATTCTGCCCCTGACAGCCCAAGAAAAAAATATTTATCAAACAATTCTCATTCTTCAATCTCAAATCCTCCATTTAATCCATTTCATCTTCAGAGTGAATTTTACCTACAGTGCCAATGGAAAAGTTACCTTATCAGTTGCCCTTTGAGAACCCTATTCCCACTTGGAGCATATGTTTTGGATATTTAAGACTCATTAAATCAAAGTTACCTGCAGATATTGATTGTAGAACTCATTAACTGGTGATTCCAGGGCACTGCATGTACGTATGTCACTAAACATTCTATCACCATTCTGTCATCCCATCTCAGTCAATCTCTTCCTTGAGACGATGGCATCAAATTGCAATCGCTCTGCTGTTCAAGTTGGTCCTCACATTAGCTCTTTGCAGCTATATTTGTCTATTTATCATGGCAGACTAAATTTACTTCATTTCATAAACATTTCCCAACTTTTCTTTTTGAAAATGAAACCTGCAGGCAAGTAGACTCCAGCTAAAATATCAGCAAACTCACAATACAATCATGACTTTGTGTTTTGCTAGGTTTGAGGTGATTATTCTTTTAAATTTGAATTCATTGTGCATAATCTTATTTCATTTCTTTTGTTGTTTTGTTGTTTTTGACCTCAGTCCTGTCTCAGGCTAGCATCCAAATAAATGAATCTTATGTCAAAAAGTTGAATCAGTCACGCCAATAAACCTTGGAAGTTTGCAACCTTTAAAACCTTACTCAGCTAGCTTGTAATTAATAACACTGCCCAATGTATATTTAATTAGATTACACATACTCCACATTTAAACGCTTAGAAAATTATGTATTGCTATGTATGCTTCTTTGGCTTCTGCTGTTGTCTTTGCCGATTCCATATCCTTCAGCTGGTCAACAAATACACCATTGTCCATCAATGTCCATTAGGGGGTCTCAAAGCGCGATTTGTATTTACAACAGTAGAGTAAAAGTGAGCTACACTCTTTAGGGGGAGCTCAGCTCAGTACCATAAAAATACAGATTCTCGTGTGATGTGGCTTTAAAGTTAACTTTACATGCTAAGGAGCCATTAATGCCTATAAATTGCAGTGGTGAGTTACATCGATTAGTTCCTGGATAAATGCCACCATCTTTTTCTAAGTATTTATTCTGGCTTCTTAAGATCTGTGCATGGTAGAGCAGTTCATGAGCATAATAACGTGATAACTGTGTAGGTTATTTTAAGAGTTTGGACATGCAGGATTACCATTATGGAGAGAAAAGAAAATTGTCTTTGAGCTCAATGTGAAGTTGATATCTGTCAAGTATAATCAGCACACTTGAAGGTGGCACACAGTTGGTACTTAGTGCTTATCTTCCCTGGTAGTGGGGTTTTGAATACAAATAAAAGTTTGTTACACTAAGTATGAATGAGTGAAAACATACCGAGAAGTGAATTCAAATTAGCAACATTTTTTAGGTGAAAAAAAAAACTAAATTAAGGACACAGTAAAATTCACTTAAATTATTTTGGTCACCTCACATAATTTCAATAAGGGTAACCTGAAAAAGATTTGATTGTGAATTTGCTCAAAATAATAACGTACAACAATGAATAATGTTGCCTCACTTCTTTTGAGTGGTAGTGTTAAGTCCAGCATATCATCTTAGCAGGGAAGACAGAGAGAAGGAATGTTTAAAAAGTGGTTTATGCATTTTATTCCAAGTCTTTTTTTATTAGTAATTTACATTTATTTTCAAGCTAAAAAAAAAACGTGATTTGTTAAAGTCAAATTGATTTACTTAGGTCACTTCGTCTTTTGAATATAAAACTAATGATGACTGATCAAGATATATTGGGAAGTATATGTGATATGTATATATATATATGTACATATATGTGGCATTCATTTCATAAACCTATAAAACTGTAAATCATATAAATGTTGTAGTTATTGAAGATGTATGCATACATTGTTTACAGTCAACACAAAACACACAAATCTCATTATATCAGAATTTAAGCCTATATTTGAAGGGAATGTCTTGTGTGGGCTGCATTGACCCAAATCCCCAACGCCTTACATCAATATCAGGAATCTTCACATCAGGGTTCTTCAGCTCAAAGTCAAAGTATGACAGCAGTAGGAAGATAAACTGCTTTAACTCATTGGTGGCAAAAAAGCGTCCTGGACACATGGACACACCCGCCCCCCAGGGCATGGTGTAGTATTTCACTTTTTTCCCGTTTTTGTAGAAATCTGTCAATCTTTCACCATTTGGAGTGAGGAAACGGTCATATTTGAAAGTGGTTGGATCAGGGTGAACTTCTGGATCCATCTGCACGGCTGTGTAGGGGAAAAGAGCCACTCTGTCTCCCTCCCGGATGCTATACTCACGACCATCAGCCATCTTCATGGACAAGTCTTGTAGCACAGCACGGGTGAGGACAGGTGCAGCTGTTAAACGTAAGGTCTCCTCCACAGTGCTGTCAAGAACTGGTGTCTTCAGGAGCATGTCCCTGGTCAGGTCAACGAGGGGTCCGCCACGCTTCACCTCCTGCCCACTCTCTAGCAGTACCTGTTCCACCTCAGCTCGCACCGCCTTCATGGCTTCAGGATGCTTCATCAGAAAGAGAAGCAGCCAGAAGGCAGCAGGGCCTGTGTTTCCTTGTGATGCCCATAGGAGTAGGAACATGAAGCGGTCCTGCATGTATTCCTCCATTCCGTTTTCCGCTCTGACTTGCTGCTGGTCCAGGACCCAACCACTGATGTTATCTCTGGAATTCATTTTCTGTACTGACAGCATATTCCAGAAAATCTTTTTCAGACGTTCGGCCTCCATCTTCTCACTAGGGCCAAGGACGCCATATGCCAGATTAGGGAAAAGCTGATCATACTTGCGGAACTCATAGAAAAGTTCATCTGATTCCAGGCGATCTGCTTTGCAGGCTTTCTCCAGGCTCCCGGACTTTGTGGCTGTCTCATTGCCAAACAATGCCAGATATCCTGCTCGAAAAACAATGTTGTAGCTGTATTTGAAAAGTCCGTCTTCCTGCCAGCCATTTTGATGGTCTCCTGAACCAACACTGTGCAGCATAAGATTCTGGAGGTTGCTCATCATAGCCTGGGTCATTACAACTAGCCCATCACCCATTAGATGTTTGTTGCTGTACATCTGGAGGAACTTGTGGTCACCTTCCATAGAGTAATATCCAAATACTCTTTGAACAAGTTTTTTTGCAAACTCATTGAAATCTAGTTTTGCTCTGGCCTCTTTCACAACTGATCCAAACGACAAAGGGTCCATGATGAATGTGAAATAAAAACCGCCCAGCTGCACTGTGAAAATATCTCCATGTTTTGCTTTCATTCGCTCTAAGAACTTTGCAGTATCTCTCCTGAACTCCAGAACATGTCCCAACCATGGCAGAGGGCCTTTATCAAGTGGAGGCTCACCCGGACGGCGTCTGCGGAAGGCTCCCAGGAGATAGAGCCCACCTAGAAAAGAAAGGAAAAGAGCCAGCAAAACGGATATAATCATGTTTAGTTGTTTTCTTGCTCAGTCTCTGAGTCACACTGAGCTTTGTGGCAACTGCTTTGCTCTAGAAACAGAGCTTGTGCTCCTCCCCTTTTTGCTCCTCCCCTTTGGAAGGAATTCCCTGGACGGAGTTCAATCCCCAAAGTCAGTGTTCACATGCACACGTGAAGATAACAGTTCAGATGTCACTGACACAAATCAATGAGGCCATGCTATTGATAACAACGGATGCTGCAGTTAATGATTAGACAACAGTAACCACACAATGTCTGTCACCTTTAACATTCTTCACTAAAGCACACCAATCAGGTGAAATATTGTTCAGGTAAAATATTATTTTGCAACATTACAACAAATGTAAAATACCTTTCATATATATATTTTTTTCTTTCATATCAGTATCCATACCAAATCAGCAAAGTAATTAGAGTTGTTCACGTGTTATCATATTGTCAAGGTTCAATAATGTTTATAAGAGATCATAAGTTACCCAATGTTTCCCTTATAATGCCAGGAAAGAGGAATTATTGACGCCCATCCCCTCCTGTGTTCTACCTGACCTGTCACATAGGCCATTCTCTGAGCACCAGCTTAGAGGGAGTCTCCACACTAAATAAACTCCGGAAATCATGACTGCGTCATCCGGTCCGTTCTTCAAATTTGGCTTGCTCTATTTATTCTATCAAAAGGACTACTAAAACGCTCTCAGCTTAATCACTTAATGTGAGTACAGTATATATGCCTACTGTCAGTGCCCGTATCATGTCATAGTATAAGAGGTACTTGCTGTGCTGTGGTTTGGTGTTCGTTCATTGGCACTCCCGGGGTCGTGCAGGGGTCGTGTATGGGGTATGTGATTTTTACTAATAATTATGCATTTCCAGGGGTCATGCGATGTATAGGGCATAGGAAATGCCTTTAGACCATTTTTTCTGAGCTAGCTTGCCTCAATAACAATAACAAAAATAACAATAAGTATAATATGTGATTGCTTGCACAATCATATAACAACTGTACACTAGTCACTGGTCAATAGGCAGAAGTCAACTGTGAGTTATGTCAGGTATTTGATAGATAAGAGCATACTTCCTAATGCTGGATGACAAGGAGAAAAGGTGAGTAGATGGCTGGAACTAAGAGGTTACATTAGGCTAAATGTAATCTTTTAGGGGCAGTCCATAGATTCATGAGGAAACATGCTCCTTACTTTGAAATTATATTTATGAGTAGATGTAAGATACCACTCAAAGTTCACATCAACTGTAAATATGCATGACCTCTAATACAGCTCCATACAGCTTCATAACTAGCACTTTCTTGCAATAATTTCAATAAACTACAATACATTCACTGTATATTCATATTATTGCCAAACTAAATTTTCAACTCTGTTACACCTTGCTATCCAACCAAATTCCATGTTGAGGCTTTGTGATGCCAGTCTGCCACACCAGAAACAGACTATGTGGTATTGTAATATTGTAACTAACGTAGCAACATAAAAGCTATTAGTTGACATTGATTGACTGACATTGACAAAAGCAGCCAGCAGCCAACTCCAGTTGAAATCATTGGTCATAATTGTATGTGTGTTAAATTAATGTAATTTAAATAAAAGTGCCATGTTAAGACCTGTAAATTGTGGCCTACAGTCAACTGGTTCCAGTTTCATTTCACAGATATATTTACCCACAGCCAACTGTAAAATAAATGATAATGACAATGAACTGAATTGTGTTCCAGATTAAAAAGCAACTTGATCAAAAAAAAGTGACTGCTGACGAATGAACCACTTCACAAGATTATTTCATGCATTGAAGTCTTGTGGTCCTCATACATGTTCAGAGCTTGCACAAAACACTGACTCCTTTGATAAAAGGAAATGTCATCTGACCATGACCTAAAGGGAGTGAACTAAAAGCTTAAGTGACTAAAGCTGTTTTCCATCTTCATTGGGTCACCATATTACCCGCTCAGCATCCTTGAAAATAAAGCTTCTTTATAGGACCACATGAAGCAAAACTTTCTCCCTGACTTTACTCAGAATCCAGAAAAAAACAAAACATATTTGATCATGGGTGTCAGGCCCGGGGTGGGTATTCGGGAGAAACGGGAGAGTTCCCGGTGGGCCACTTCACTTCTGGGCCGGTCGAGAATTAAAATTTTTGACATTTGCCACGGTAGTCCATCTTCTCTTAAAGTAGGCTACACATGTTCTGCATTATGACACCGCAGCCTCTGCATGGGTTGTACCATGCAAGGAAGTTCTTCCCTCCCAAATACAGTTGGTTGGGTCCATAGCCCGTCTTTTCAAAAAAGTTTTCTTAGATAGGCTACCGATGGGCCAGTAAGAACTAGTACGCTTGGGTGAATCGCTTCACCTGGTGAACGAGACGCGCTCGAGGCGCATTGCATCACTGAGAGGCAGGGGCGCCAATGGACATAGCCTACTACTTACGATAGAGCCTACTTGTCACGATAAACGTTCTTGAGACTCTTATTAAAGATCTTATCCGTTCTCGTGGTTGAAAGTCGTTCACAAAACAGAGACAAAAACACAGATATTACTCATTCTCGTGGTTAGTCGGTAACAAAACAGAGACAAAAACACAGATCTTACTCATTCTCGTGGTTGAAAGTCGGTAACAAGTCAAGATAAACGTTGTTGAGACACTTATTAAAGATCTTACTCATTCTCGTGGTTGAAAGTCGGTCACAAAACAGACAAATAGCTACACAGTCAAGCAATGTCATTTATTTCTTAAAAGTTGTTGAAAGAAATAGAAAATACACACTCACAAAAACACAAATCTTACTCATTCTTGTTGAAAGAAATATAAATAGAAAATACACATCTTACTCATTCTTGTTGAAAGAAATAGAAATAGAAAATACCCACTCACATTTAACATTACACTAACTTGATCCTTACTACTGTACAATTCTCACTTAGTGTATTCATATCCAGTGGCTAAATATGTTATGCTTCATCTTTCGTTGTTTTAGATGTTTTGGCACCTCAGAAGAAGCTCTCCAGTAAGAACCAGTATCCTCATCTAATGCTGCCTTTGAGGTGAATGTCCATGATGTTGTTCTGGACACTGTGGCAGGTAACATGGATAGGAGGATTTCAGCAAATGCAAAACTTGCCTCATTTCGCTTGTGTTGACCCTAAAAACTTTCCTGAAATAAAGATAAATGGGCTCCCTAACTCAGCACTCCAGGAAATCAGCAAATGTCTGCTTACGTTAGATGACAGAGCTACTGTAAGCACATTACAAACTGAGCTGTCAAGCCTGGCATAACAGTGGGAGAGATTGAAAAAGTCCTCTCTTGAAGGTTATACTGTCAGGGCATGTAGTGAGGTGGCACAGGAAGGTCAAGAGGATAGTGGCGGACTACACTATATGGAAGAATCAGAGATGGAGCTTGAAAGCAGGACCTGTTCCTCCTGCAAAACTGTGCCATATGTGTCCATTTAATACTCTCACAGTACAACCTCCTCACAGATGCTTATCATGTCATTGGGTTAGCTTTGGACAAAGTTTCTGTTGACTTTGTCCATCACACAGATTGCATGTGAGAGAAGCTTCTCAACCTTAACATTTGTGAAGAATAGGCTACAAAGCTCATTGAGTCAGGACAACTTGGAGGCTTTCATGTTAATGTACAGAGAAGGAAATCCTCATGTCTATAAGCAACATCACAGTTATACAGATAAAGTGTCTGAAACCAGTGCACTACTAAGGTGGTTACTGATGCTGTAGTGTACATGCTGTTGGTGCTATTCGCAATGTAACTGTAAACTGTACTGTGAGTTAAACTGTAAACATTCAATATTAGATTAGATTAGATTCAACTTTATTGTCATTATACAGAGTACAAGTACTGAGATAACGAAATGCAGTTTAGCATCTAACCAGTAAGTGCAAATAGCAATAAAAGTGCAGAGTATGTGCAAATGTAGGGTGGACTAAGTGAATAAATATGATATGTACAGTAAGAGTTAGAATATGACACAGAATTGTAATATAAACAGAAATTGAATAGCAGCAATTGAGCTAAGAGTGAGGTATGATAAGTATATAAAGTGCAGGTGAAAGTAAACTGATGGTAACAAGTGAAATCAAGAGAATGAGGTAGTAAAGTACAATCAATACAGGTAATA
Source organism: Sprattus sprattus (assembly GCF_963457725.1). Taxonomy (NCBI): domain Eukaryota; kingdom Metazoa; phylum Chordata; class Actinopteri; order Clupeiformes; family Clupeidae; genus Sprattus; species Sprattus sprattus. The sequence continues at coordinate 3,473,453 of NC_137923.1, forward strand.
CAGTGAAGTGGATACAGTTATAAAAAGATATGCTTCCTTGTTGAAGAGTGGGATATGTTTCAAATGCTTTATTTATTTATTTCTGTTTTTGTTAATTTATCAACCTATCCTTGTGAAATAGTGAAATATTTTGTGTTAACTTCTTAGCTTAAGTGGATTATTATTTAACCTTAACATTATTTGTTGAACCATGGTATTAATTTAAAAAAACAACAGGATAGTAAGTGCTGAACTACTGCTTCATTTATCCAATTTCCACTACCATGGAAAAAGTGGGCCGGTCTTGGGCCTGAAATTCCCGGGCTGAAAGTGACCCCACTCCGGCCCTGATGGGTGGCATACTGATCAGTTTGCTAACAGTGATCTGCAAATGGCTCAGACAGTAGCTGATGCAAACTTTGACCTTTCTAATAAATCCTGGATGGAAACGGTTGAAATTCGCTTCGAATACGAAATCAATTTGTCTAGAGGGGGTGCATTAACTCCCGATTAGCAATTGAAACAAATCGCATTTGTTGACATTTTATTGCTTGTTTCCGTTAAAGATACCCTGACAAACTCAAGTGTTGATCCCACATCTGTTCCCAACTCCTGGGTTGATTAGGAGAGTGTCCATCTTTAATTCGCATTTACACAGTGGATGGAAACGCGCATAGTCAAGCGAATTTTCATAAATGCTCTGAAATTTTGCAAATATTTGGAAACCCAGCTACTGATACACTGTTAAAGTATTGCACAATTCACCTGATCGCGCATGAACGTGTTAAGCAGTGTGGACACATGTGTCCAATTTCCGATTTCAGTCCGATTTAAATTGGATATTGGACACATGTGTCTCCCCAGAACTAGATTCATTGTGTCCGACTTGAGTCCGACTGGACTCCGATGTAAACCCCTGGACACACGATTCGATTCCGCTGGTAATTGGACTGGGCACGCATGTGTCTCTCGTATCTGATTCAAATTGGACAACAACAACTTTTGCACGTGCTTGAGATCGTGCCCACAGACATACAGCCGCGGAAAAAATTAAGAGACCACTTCAAAATTATCAGTTTCTCTGGTTTTACTATTTATTGGTATGTGTTAAAGTAAAATGTACATTTTAGTTTTATTCTATAACCTACTGGCAACATTCCTACCAAATTTCAAATAAAAATATTGTCATTTAGATCATTTATTTGCAGAAAAATGACAATTGGTCAAAATAGCAAAAAAGATGCAGTGTCTTCAGATGTCGAATAATGCAACGAAAACAAGCTCATATTCATTTTTAAACTACACAATACTAATGCTTTAACTTAGGAAGAGTTCAGAAATCAATATTTGGTGGAATAACCTTGATTTAAAATCACAACTTTCATGTGTCTTGGCATGCTCTCCACCAGTCTTTCACATTGCCGTCGGGTGACTTTATGCTACTCCTGGCGCAATAATTCAAGCAGCTCGGCTTCTTTTCATGGCTTGTGACCATCCATCTTCCTCTTGATCACATTTCAGAGTTTTTTTTATGGGATTCAGGTCTCGAAATTGGGCTGGCCATGACAGGGTCCTGATCTGGTGATACTCCATCCACACCTTTACTGGCCTGGCTGTGTGGCATGGAGCATTGCCCTGCTGGAAAAAACACTTCTCAGAGTTGGGGAACATTGTCAGAGCAAAAGGAAGCTAGTTTTTCTTCCGGGACAACGTTGTACTTTGCCTGGCTGAGGTTTGTAAAAGACCATAAGGATTGAACCAAAGCCGACTGGAGGGTCTCCTAGTTCGTCTTCTCTGATGAGTCCAATTTCACAGTAGGTGCAAGACTCTGTGGCTTGTAGGCCTCTCCAGGTCTCCGTCTAACCATCAGACGACCATGTGTTGGGCAAAGCTGAAAATTGGACTCATCAGAGAAGACTGCTCTGACAATGTTCCCCAACTCTGAGAAGTGTTTTTTCCAGCAGGGCAATGCTCCATGCCAGGTGTGGATGGAGTATCACCAGATCAGGACCCTGTCATGGCCAGCCCAATTTCGAGACCTGAATCCCATAAAAAAAACTCTGAAATGTGATCAAGAGGAAGATGGATGGTCACAAGCCATGAAAAGAAGCCGAGCTGCTTGAATTATTGCGCCAGGAGTAGCATAAAGTCACCCGACGGCAATGTGAAAGACTGGTGGAGAGCATGCCAAGACACATGAAAGTTGTGATTTTAAATCAAGGTTATTCCACCAAATATTGATTTCTGAACTCTTCCTAAGTTAAAGCATTTGTATTGTGTAGTTTAAAAATGAATATGAGCTTGTTTTCTTTGCATTATTCGAGATCTGAAGACACTGCATCTTTTTTGCTAATTTGACCAATTGTCATTTTTCTGCAAATAAATGATCTAAATGACAATATTTTTATTTGAAATTTGGTAGGAATGTTGCCCGTAGGTTATAGAATAAAACTAAAATGTACATTTTACTTTAACACATACCAATAAATAGTAAAACCAGAGAAACTGATAATTTTGAAGTGGTCTCTTAATTTTTTCCGCGGCTGTATACATGCATCATATATAATGTATATGATATGATAAACGCTGCTAGACGCTCAGTTCTTGTGCTCCCTCTCATTCACGTTGAAATACTGAAAGCGAAACTGAAACTTAGAAACTGGAACGCAACTGTTTGGGACAGAACGCGCTAATTCAGTGAACAAATATTTTCATATTACTTTTCCACCCGTTGTTAGTCATGTAATCCATTCATATCGATGTGAATCAATCAATACTAATACAACTTTAACTGTGGTGTGTTTTTGTTTCATTTCACAACGTATTTACTGTATAATCAACGGTTTTGTTTCATTTCACAACGTATTTACTATATAATCAACGGTAGCAGATGTAAACATTCCGCATTTGATTTGAACTGATCTAGTTTTGTCACTTCCATGTGCTTTGAGATAGAGCAGTTAACCCCCCATGGAGACCCCATGGAGACCCCATGGAGAGAATCGGATAGGATTGGAGTGCTGCCATCATGTGCCCGCACTGAAGGTCCGTCCGACAGGCACATACTGTTCTACAGGACACCGCTGAGATCACCGTCACTGGTTACATCAGAGCAGTCTCGAGCCCTGTGAGCGCGCTGGTTACATTAACTTTTTTGTGCACGTGATCACGTGGCATTCTGGACAACTGAGTTAACTTAGAGAAGTGTGGGTATTTAATATTTACAGAGAGAAGTCAAATGTTGAACTCCGTTAATCTGAACAACTATTCCATGGAATATGAATAGGGTCGTCTTACAGTGAGCTGTGTTGTTTTAAGTTTCTTTTGTGAGAGTGATTTAAGGAGAAAAGAAAACTCGTAGCAAATCTCTTCCTTCCGCCCCTACGTCAGTTTAACGTCACTCTTCGTCACTAGGAACGACCTACACTTTCCGTGTCCGCTGCTCTCCCACGTGAAAAGAGATACTGGTACATTCATAGCTGGTGAGTACGGCGTTGTTTTAAGTATGTTTCCTAAAAAGTCATGTTGTAAGTTATCACAAGTTTAGCCCTGCCAACGATTCGGTATAGTTGAATATTGTAACAATATTTTGGTTTATTTAACCGGAGGAAGTAGGCTACCCGGCGTTCTAAGAATGAGCGAGTGAGTGGGGGGGCGGGGCTCACATGCATTAGCATTAGCTTACGTTTTAATAGTCTGTGGCTGATACATGTTGTTTTTAAAAAGCATTGTTACAGTCTGTTAACTTAAGACCACCATACATTTGGCGTAGGCTATTGCTTTCTTAGTATGGTGGTATGGATATTCCGAAAAGTGGTTAGCTAATTTGGTAAGGAAGTTGTCAAAGTCATGTTATGAAATGGTCTACATGGATGACGCCGCTTCCTTGTTATGTAAGTGAAGGACTTGCAGAACTGCTAGAATGGTTGTCATTTGAATGTCGTATAATCTTAATGAAAAGAAGCACTGCATTAAAATGCCACTGGTACAATGGTCTCGCCTATTTATTTTACTTGAGGTCTATTGTGATTCAATCTTACTTCTCCTTCTTTCAAGATCTTGGAATTCATCCTAGAGTCAAGATGTCTGCAGTGGAATATGATGAGCATGAGTCCAAGTTCATGCGTAAAGCTAAAGAAAATCCATTTGTTCCTGCAGGTAAATAATAAACATTTTCATTTATAATGTGAACTAGCTGTAGGCTACAGTTGTATCAAACCAACCCCATCCCTGTTTGACAGTAGATTTAGTTCTCATATTATTCCTGAAAAATACCTCAAACATTGTTTTCTTTCACAACAGGAATGGCTGGATGTGCAGCTATTGTTGGCTATGGGCTCTTCAAACTGAAAAGCCGCGGAAACACAAAGATGTCAGTGCACCTTATTCACATGCGTGTAGGAGCCCAGGGTTTTATTGTTGGAGCAATGACCATAGGTATGGTTCTGACTTTTATCTGTCTGTCTGTATCTGTATCTTGTCATTTAAAAAAAGGTATGCTTCAAAGTTTCTCTCTTTCTCTGTAGGTGTCCTCTACTCGATGTACCAAGACTACGTGGTGAAGCCCAAGGCAGAACTGAAAGCCCTGCAGAGCAAATGATTATTATTTTTATTTTTTTATTAATTGCACCTCATATTTGTTTTTGACATGGTGTAATTAATGGACTCAAGAAGTAGTTTTTAAGTGATGGGATTCTTGTTCAATTTTATATTCGCTGTGCCTCAGATTTCTGGGGTCATCATACTGTATTGTTGTGCCTTATTATGGGGAAAACAACCCTGTATTGTTACCTTCTTTACTAAAGAAAAGAGTGAAAAGCTGTGAACACACCTGGCAGGGATATAATCCTGATAGTCTTTGTAGGTAGGCTACATGAAAGTAGGGGAAATAACCCAGGTTTGCTACTTGTGGAGGACTCCACCCGCCCCTGGGAAATCATTAGATTACTTAAAGTAATACCAATCGTTTTATTTCTAAGAGCCTTGTGCTGTATTTAGTCTTATTTATTTCATGATGTTAATGCACCTTATTCTCTGGTCCTCTATTCAAACTATGAAAGGAATGGTTTTATTGTATTGCTGTCTCTTGTCAGCCATCACTGAAATGGTTGCTTATGGAAAATAATGTATTCTACTTCCCTAGGAAAGTAAGTAAAATTTCACCTTTGTATGGTCGCATTAAATTGCAGGTAATCTTGTAACATCTGAAGCAGTAGTTGATCTCTAGGAGCCGCATTTAAGTTTAATTTTATTTTCCTAAACCATTCATTTTTCGTATTTGTATTTGGCAAGAGTGCACCCTCTACAGGTGGTGAGGGTGGGTGCTGGCCTTTAATTTGGTCTGATTTGCGCAAGGCGGATGATAAACCTTACCGTTATTCAGCCAGTTCGGTCAAACTCAGCCATCTCAGCCACGGTCTACGACCTACTCAACTGTGAGCCTTGGCCTCTTGACCCTAGTGCGGACTGAATGGATTTATGTTTCATGTTTTTGTTGCAATAAATGGTTCAGAAACACGACTTTTTTTTTATTTTTTTGGCTGCGAGTCAGACAGATCCACCCGCACTCAAGGTGGATCAGTTTGGTTATAGGATGGAATAGGAAAAACCTGAGTTTTGCAACTAAAATCACTGAAATGGTTGCTTATGGAAAATAATGTATTCTACTTCCCTAGGAAAGTAAGTAACATTTCACCTTTGTATGGTTGCATTAAATTGCAAGTAATCTTGTAACATCTGAAGCAGTAGTTGATCTCTAGGAGCCGCATTTAAGTTTAATTTTATTTTCCTAATCCATTTTTCGTATTTGTATTTGGCAAGAGTGCACCCTCTACAGGTGGTGAGGGTGGGTGCTGGCCTTTAATTTGGTCTGATTTGCGCAAGGCGGATGATACCGTTATTCAGCCAGTTCGGTCAAACTCAGCCATCTCAGCCACGGTCTACGACCTACTCAACTGTGAGCCTTGGCCTCTTGATTCAGTGCGGACTGAATGGATTTATGTTTCATGTTTTTGTTGCAATAAATGGTTCAGAAACACGACTTGGCTGCGAGTCAGACAGATCCACCCGCACTCAAGGTGGATCAGTATGGTTATAGGAAAAACCTGAGTTTTGAAACTAAAATCTTTTCTAGCTTAGAAAAAAAAAATTGCTAGTAAAAGTAAGTTATGGTGCATTCTGAAAACTCAGTTTAGGAAATGTAATTGTATTATGCCATCCTTATCTCAACACGTCACATAAAGTTTTGAATGCAGATGTGACACAAGTAATATGGACTTTGATGAATTAAGTCTGTTAAGACTGTATGTAAAGTACACAGGTAGCCTTCTATACAACAGGCTACTCGGAGCGATGCAATAAAAGCCATTTTAAGTGGTTCGTTCCCTTGATTATTGGTGGGCTTACTTTAGGGCGGCAGCGACGAGAGTGAGCAAGTGCATCAAATGACGCAATTAAGGTGGTGAGTTGTCATTTAGAATGTTTTCGGAATTTACGGGAAAATAGAAGTACTGCGCCCTCGCGTAAGTCTGCCTAGAATAAATCTACAGGCCGGCTACTATTTTCGCAAAACCACCAGGGTGTCAAAAGTCAGCAAGCACAGTCAGCTAGATTTTGCTGTCATGGATACGGCGTCTCTGGGGGAGGTGACAACTCGAAAACAAAAACAAAACGGTAGCTTCTGATATGCAGTTGGAAGTAGCCTATTTTCTAGCAAATAATGCAAACTCTCTGTTTTTAGCTTCTGTACATTCCAGATCTGTGGTAAGGTTGAGACTCTTTTATGTAAAATGTGTCGAGTTCGGTCTAGAAACAAGCAACTGGTGCTTTTTAGCTTAACTTTAGGCTGCTAGCTAGGATAGCTAACTATATGTTATCTATAGGATGTTATCTATATAGATAGCATAGCTAACGTTATCCTTAAGATAGCCTATGTTGAAAAGTTAAATCAAACCACATACGTTATGGTAAGGTATGTTAAACTTAAAGTTGCTAGCGAGCTAGGAATCGATACATGAGATGCACTGCACAGCTGTTGTTTGCAGCTGTTTTACAGCTACCTTTGTACATCGTTCTACAACAGTTTTTTGAACAACAGCAACTAAGTCTGTTACTGGTAAATGGTATCACTGAGTTGCACAAAGCTTCAATCTTAACTCCATATAACAGCGTTATTGAATTGCATCACTGAGTTAAATAGGTATGTTATTAATGTTACAGCGATGGAGGGTGACCACGATGGAATTAAGGAGCACTTGAGGCTGCAGTTCCAAGCATTGCAGGAGCAGCAAGAAAGACGACTCCAACGAAGGCTTGAGAAAAAGAGGAGGGATACGGACAGTATAACTGCTTGTTCTTCTACAGATACTTTGCAAAATCAGGAGGAATTAAGTCTATCAGGATTGGGCACAGATCAAAATAATGATCTCGACCTAAGGTGATTAAAATAGTAGTTATAATTTTCGAAACTCTCCAAAAGTATTTTGCTTATGCCTTTTCAGTTTGCTGTTTATAGTCTCATAATAACTCCTAAAGTCCTTAAAGCTCAGCTGTTGGCAACGTTTTTAAAATGTTTATTCCTGATTAAGATGCAGGCAGTGACCTTCATTTATCTCCTGGCAAATGTATTGAGCATTTTGCAAAACCCTTCTATAGACTATTGCAGAATGAAAACGAACTACTGCAGAACCAACTCAGAGAGCTCAAAGATGAAAACGGAAGACTCCACAAGTTATTTAGTGAGAAAGACTTTGAAATACAGTACTTAAGAAAGAAGAGGGAGGAAGAGAGACTAGCACTGGCAGGTAGGTCTTAGCATGCTGTAGTTGAACTGACAACATATGTGTCTTAAGCATGTGTTTCAGGTTGAGATTAGTACCGTCAAACACCTCATGGAATTGTGCTTTGTCTGTAATAACCCCATCACCTGCAGGTACGGCTGGTTTGGCTGGTGATGCTGCAGCTACCAAGATTGTGGAGCTGTCAAAAAAGAACAGGGCGCTAACGGTTGAAATTGAGCGAGAAAGAGCCAAAACGAAGCAAGTTAACAACCGTGTCAAGGAGCTGGAGAAGGAGGTATTTTTGCTATGGAAATGATGGAATATACTGTATGCCATCATTTGGTACTAGGCAGATCATATGTCAATAATCAAGGCAAGACATGTTTATTTATATTGCACATTTCATAAACAGGGGCAATTCAATGTGCTTTACATAAGTAAGAGCAAATGCAACATCTAAAGGGAAGATAAAGACAACTGAAAGATACAAATACTATTAAAAGAGCATACAAAGTACATACAATATAATAGATCATATTCATTTACCATGGATATCATGTGCCCCCCTGCAGTTACAAGCTGCACCTCAAATGAAGACAAATACAAGTAATAAGCCAAGAACTACAGAGGAAACCCATGAGGTAATACATTTTACACTGAATGATGCTGGTGTACATCTAAAGTTTTCAAAAGAAATTCCAACACCTAGACATAAGAGCCTAGCCTAGTTTTTGTTACATTTTGTTATCTTAGCAGAATGCATCATATATCAAACATCATATCATATATGCTGTTTACGTAATATGTAAACCTCTGCCAAAACAGGTGAACCCATTAGTTAGATCCCTACAGGACAAGCTCTCAGCTGCACAGTTCAAAATGACTGAATATCGCAATCAGATCCAAGCTGTCAAACAAGATCTGAAAGTAGCACAAAAGGTTTGTGTTTCTGTCCATTTTAGTCAGTACTTGAATGCTATAATGAGCTGACATTAATTAAGCTATGGTCAGCTCCATCTGTCCCCATTTTAGCCAGATAGGTGTGTGGATTGGATCCGTACTACATACTGCCCTCAATACATATTTGTTTCAGTCTGTAAGTGACCATGCAAACATGTCATGTACAATACATCAAGGTCTCGTTCATGCCTCAACTTTCATTCATGAACATGATTATTGTCGCGTAAATTGAGGTAGCAGTGCACCTACGTGTTCATCCCCACACGCTTCCTGTGTCTGTGTTTTTTTTGTGCATTCTCATTACAGTCTGCACTAGTGGTGCTTGCATGACAAACGTGTATGTGTGTGATGCACCCTGCATCAAACTGTCAAGGTCAGCTTTTGTCGCCATTGTTTTTCCGATTCCTGGAATTGTAGGTTTTAAGCAGTGAGTTGGGAGAAGATGTTAACATCCAGCAGTTGCTTGGTAGCCCAAGTGGCTTCAGAGGACGTGCTCAACAGATACTGGCCTTGCAAAACAAAGTAAGTCTATGCTATACTACTCTACTATACTATACTATACTATACTAGTACACCAGTGAATGACTCAATGAATGACTCAATACGTTCTAAATGGGTTTTCAGTATTTTGTGTCACTGAGGCCCAAGAAAGGCACATGGATTAATGAGATTCAATATGAAAGTCAAGCTCTATATTGCCTAGTATTGCATTAACATCAGGGGCCGTATTCACAAAGCCTTTTATCTTACCACTAGGAGTGCTCCTAACTCGCGCTAAAACCTTTTACGTAGGAGTAATTTCTTAAAAGTGATTCACAACGGCTCTGAGACCTACTCATACTAAGGATAATACCAACTCCTAAGCTTAAGATAAAAACTCCGTTGCTATGGATGACGTCGCTTCTCATGCACGAGTTTAGAAGGGGTGAGGACGGTGATTGGTTGTTGACAGGCTCTCTCATTAAAAACTCATTCGTGACGTCTCTCTAACAATCCCACTATATCGACTGAAAATAAGAGAATAACCTAGGCTTCAAATTAAGTCATATTAAATCGTTATGGACAGTGCAGTTAGCAGAATGCACACGCATGATGACAAGTTTGTGCATCCAACGGGAATGACACTTTGCACGTTAAGAGAAATATAAAGCGATCAATATAAAATATGGCAATTGCATGTAATCAAGGCAGTAATAATTAAAGCACCCAGCAAACTGTTAGGCTATTATATTTCCAGCCCTTGACCACTTCAAATATCAGCACATGCGGCCCTTTAAGCCCTCCAATCTTAATTGATCAAAGCGAAACGAACGTGAAACGTATAGCCTAAGCGAAAGCCTACTGGTCCCAGGACCAATAGCCACTGTCACCCCAGCGGCATCCAGCTGGTAAGTTCTCAAAAACCTGCTGCAGACCGCTCTCCGTTGAATTGCACAAGTCATCGGTACATCCAACTGTTGGATGATGTGGGGTCTACAGTGCGTTGATAGTTTGATGAATTAAACGGCTGAATGATGATTCCCAGTGTCGTCATTTGCGTTTTCCGTGAAGCCAAATAGGCTATCTTTATGTTTCCAAACATTTCACTTCGGGACACATCGTTGTTTAAAGGCGTCATTGCATCCCGCGCTAATTCTACGACAATATTAATACCTTCACGGTTTAAGCAATGTCTTTTATCAATTCCAAGTCGGCTGCAGCCATCTTACGATTTTTTGTGAATAGGTCTTAGTGACTTAGGAGTCCTCATGAGGAGTTTTAAGCTGTCCTAGACTTAGGTGCTACTTTTAGGTATAAATTTTGTGAATTGCTCTTAGTAAAAAAAATTAGGAGTCCTACATTTAAGACTGACACGCCCATTATTTTTAGGAGTTTCTCCTAAATTCGCCCCTTATGAGCTACTTTTAGCCCTAAGATTCTTTGTGAATACGGCCCCAGGGCCCTAAGCGGAACCGTTTTGTTTAGCTCCCGCCTACACCAAAAAATAAATAAATGTAGTATTATTACTATCTATTTAAATGTATTTTAATGTGTTTACTTTTTGTTGCGCCTTAGTTCACTTGGTGCCCTACAAAACGCGTGACCTGTGGCCTGGGTACAAAATAAATTTGTTTTAGTTCCCTTGCCAAGCTGATGTTGGAGTGGTCTGATTTGATTCTGAAAAATAACTCAAAATGACTGGATGAATTACTGTTCAAACGTGTGCTCACTGGGCTGAAGACCAGATAGTCACACACACACACACACACACAATACACACACACTCACACAAACAATCAGTGTTCATCACCACCCTGCATAAAAGAAGCAGATGTGTGATCCAAGGAAAAAGGTGTAACCCTTCTAAATGACCTTGTAGGTGCGGGATCTGGAGCAGCAGCTGGGCCAGAGGAAGCAGCTGGATAGCCTAACCCTGGAGGAGGAGATGCTGGGTCTCAAGGGTCAGCAGGGGGCGCTAGAGCGAAACTTCAACCACATCCGCTCCATGGAGAAGGAGAGAAAGGAAACTTTGGAGGTACATTTGTAGGAGCAACAGCTGAGGGAAATTGTAATTGTAGAGTGTAATTAAAAAAGCAATACAGTACATCATACAGTCAAATTCAGGAGAGGTAAATGGTTGTGTACTTTTTTTTTCCCATCCAGTGGTTGATACATCTGTTTGGCTCAGCTCAAAATGTTGAAATAAGTGCAAAAAGTTGTGCCGTCAAATGGGTCAATGAGTTCCAGCTGTGTGTTACATGTGGTCTTGGCAGAGGATCACTGAGGACTACGAGGTGCTTCTCAGAGACCAGGAAGACACAAAGAAGAAACTAGAGGCCTCAAAAGCCAGAAACCGAGTGCTCAGCATGGAGGTGAAGACACTCAAAAACCAGATCTCCACCCTTGTGGAAAAAGGCAAACATGACGATGAACTGGTGGATGCCTTATTGGTGAGAAATTGTCCTAATGCGTAGTTAAACAGGCAAGTGATTGAAACCTAGGTCTCTCAAGCAGTTATATTTTCTCACTTGCAATCAAGACTGACATTTTCTGAGAGAGGGAGGAACGTAATCCAGTGAAGCACTTTAAATTCACTATCTTTCACTCATACACATACACACTCTCTCTTTCGCACGCACAAACACACACATACACACACACACACACACACACACACACACACACACACACACTCTCTCTCTCTTTCACTTATACACGCACACTCTTTCTCTCTCTTTCACACACACACACACACACACACACACACACACACACACACACACACACACACACACACACACACACACACTCACACACACTCTCTCTTTCACTCATGCACACATACACTCTCTTTCTCTCTTTCTCTCATACACACACACACACTCTCTCTTTCACTCATACTCTCACACGCTCTCTCTTTCACTCATACACACACACACACACACACACTCTCTCTTTCCCTCACACATACACACACACACACACACACACACACACTCACTCTCTCTTTCACTTATACACACACACACACACACACACACACACACACACACACACACACGCACTCTCTCTGTATTGTACTCTTTCATCCAAATACACACACACTCACTCTCTCTCTCTCATGTCACACAAGAATGCATCCCATCTCTCTCTCTCTCCTCTCTCTCTCTCTCTCTCTGTCTCTCTCTCTCTCTGTCTGTCTGCCTGGCCCCTGACAGAAGCAGCAGGCTCAGCTGCAGGAGGTGCTGGGCCGCCTCAGTCAGCAAGACAAGCAGCAAGCGGAGTCCCAGCAGAGCCTGGGGAAGCAGCTGCACAGCGAGGCCCAGAGACACGGCTCCCTGGTGCAGCAGCTGCAGCAAATGGTGTCTGAGAGGGAGACCAAAGTCATGGAGCTGGAGCAGGAGATCCAGACACTGGCCCTAAAGGTGAGAGCATGCCCTGTTCATGTTCGTGTCTTCACAGGGTGGCTTTTGGTATTTGCTGTGCATAACTCTGCAGACGTGCAGTGGACAGCTAAAAGCCGCTAAAAGCAGCTAAAAGCCTTTCTTCTTAATGTGTCAACAGAAAAGAGAAGACGTGAGCTCAGAGCCCAAGGCTGCTGTTTCGTTGAGAGGAGAGGGTGTTTGCAGATCAAGGTCAGCACGGTGAGAGAGAATTCAACTTCATTACTACAATTACATGGTCGAACTTGAAATCTGTTCTAGAATAGCTTTTGTTATAAGGCAGACCTTGGCAGCATACTTGAAGTTGTTTCAAAAATACCTCCCACCTTTTCTGTTGTACTATTTGGTGTTGAGGCAAGAGTGTAAGAAGTGTTACTGGATGGTTGAGTTTATGGTGGTTTGGCCAGCAGCACCACTGCATGGAGTCAGTCTGCACAACAGAAAGCAAACAGTGACACATACATTTGAGTTCGTCAAGAGTTGTGTCAATGCCATTATGTTTCAGATTTCTTGTTGAAAGTTGCCTTTGCTGTGCTGTCTGTAATGAATATTTTTCTCTTCAGTTCTTTCTCCACACTGGGACATAAATTGGTTGAATCTGCAGCCAGTGTACCAGTAGGGGGCAGTGTTGAAGTAAGGTGAGTGACTATGTTGCAGTCATCCCCTTTCCACGCTCTGTGTCCCATGCAAGTTGAGGGTCACGGTGCAGTCAAATAGTACAAGAAACAAGTTATGACAGACTGTTGTATATTGTAAATATACACGGATAGACAGTCTGCAGATTAACTGATTCTCTCAGGAGTCGTAGTGCTCCTTCATGACATTCAAATAGGAGGAAGGAGCAAACACACAGTAGAACAGTGGAGCAGTAGCCTAGTCAGTGGTAATCAATAGGTGATGTCTTGACTAATGTTAACTTCAAATAACTTTTGATCAGTTCCACACTGTAATGCAGTGGCATCCGGTGACGCTGCGTTTGTTCTCATTGCATCTCTATGTGAGGGGATTTAAAATGTCTAAACAACAACGCACAGAAGTTACACATGGGGTATTTTTCTGGCTTTTCAAGCATCATCTCACCGGATATAACGGCAATCTGCAACTCTGTTCTACTCAGTAATATCTTAGTACTACCATCACAAGCTTTAAAGTAGTCCATAAAACTTGAAAGCATCAGGATGACCTATGCCTATTGTAGACTTGAGACCTGGCCATGAAACTCACCTCTTGCAAAGGAGATTGCTTAACGTTGTTCCACAATGCAACCAACCTCCTTGTCACAATTTGTTCTGACCATGGGCGTAAATAATTAACCTCTTGTAGAATAAAAAAAACTGTAAAATGTATTCTGCCTGTTGATTCCTTTTACAGAGTATGAGCTGACAGAAGAAAAGACATGTGTATGCATGTGTATAACACGTGCAGTATCATAACTAGTGTTGCACCGATGCCATTTTTTGGCTCCGATACCGATACCTGGCTGTGCAGTATCGGCCGATACCGATACCATACCGATACCACTCTTTGAAATTAGATTTTTTTTTTTTTTTTATCAATGGTTTGGTCCCATGTATAATACTAGTGTAACAGTAAGAAAGTCAAATTACATTTCTTGACAGTTTCAGCACTTCAGACATACATAACTGAGGACTAGTCCTCTATAATTGATGTTTTACCTTACTGAGCAGCACTGTGGCTTTTCTGATTTTGAACACAATAGAGTTAAAGTTTGGTCAGTTTTTTTTTCTTCTTTTTTCCCTGTATTGTTTCTTTGTGTGTTTGTTTTGTTTGGGGACCAAACCATTGAAAAAAAAAAAAAAAAAAGTATCTGCACTATTTGTTGGTACTCGCCGATACCGATACCACCATTTTAGTGCTGTATCGGTATCGGTGCAACACTAATCATAACTGATTCCATATCAGCAGTTTGCTAACCGGTTGTAACTACACATGTGTTTGGGTTGTCAAATTAACCAAAACCATTTGCGGTGGACTCTTTTAAAAAGGTTCTCAGACATTGATTAATTATATAACTTAAAACGTTTTGGCATCATTTAGGCATATCCAGCTGGTGAAAAACATGTAAACTAAGGAACGTCTGGTCTTCCTCAGTTTGTACACCTTGCAATACATTGTGATATACTGAGAAAAAAGGGCTCTGTTGTACATTGTTTGTACACTAGAATTTGTGGCGCCCCTGGTAATTTTCTAGGGCATCATATAGTGAATAAAATATGATGATGTGCTTTGTAGTGGACTGGATAGTGGGTGAGTGGGTGTTCCGAACATGTGCTCAAGCTCATGTGGTTCTATCTAGCCTTAGCTAGCCTCCCTTTGAAATCAGTTGTTAACAGTGCTTTACTGTATACAATATGCATGCACAAACATCCTTGCTTGACAAGCCAACTGTGACCCAATACATGAGACCCATCATGTCATCAAAAGTAAAATACACTCACGCCATTGGATTAAACAAGCTGCTTGGCAAGCTTGCAGGCCAGCACAATGGCCACAAGGGGGCAGTACATTCAAGCAGGCAATATTAGATTGTTAATGGACAGACAAGGGCTATGCTACAGAGATATTTACCAAAATAAAATCGAATTCATTTCTATTTAGCCTTGCTTGCCCTGATGGAACACCACTGCTAATATAATGCTATTCTGTCTTTTTTGCCCCCATAAGAGAGTCACAACCTCTCAGCGATTATCCTGACTTCTCTGCCAGGATAAAATCCTTACTGGCTCAGTGTACTGAGTACAAGGCACTCAGCCAGGCCGCTGGCGTGGAGAGAGACAGGCTTTTGGAGCTTGCCAAGGTGCTGCAGAACAGGTAGGAAAGCTCCATGTGGCTCAGATAAGAGACCATCCAGTCTAGCTCTCCTGATTAGATTGTGAAACTGCAGGGGTGTGTGGGGGGGATTGTGTGGACTCAGAGTTCTCTCCTGTGCCAGAGAGGTGGACTTGAAGCAGAGGTGCGAGGAGGTAGAACAGAAGCTCCGTGAGGAGCGCCGCCGAGCCGTCCTCCTTGAGCAGCAGCTGGAGAAGACGAAGCTTGATCAGGGGAGAACGGCGTCCAGCCAGCACAAACTCCCCAGCAGGGGCAGGGGTGGTGAGTGATGCCACTGTGACTGGAGGAGTACTGTCAGGGTTACACAGTGTGTGTGTGTGTGTGTTTTAGGCATTGTTAGAGGAATGCACTTCATTTCACTATGATGATCTGTACTACTATGTTTTAATGTCATAAGTCTATAGTTTTTCTACTTGTGTAAGGTCACTTATATTGTGTACACTAAACTTAAATAATAATTCTTACATCCTCTCCTTTTTTTTCTAATGTTTCTATTAATCTGGCAGTCTCCCACATAGATTTATACCTCACTCAGATTAGAAATCTCGTATCGCTTTTAAATTACTTTAATTTAGCTAATGCTAGGATTTTGTAATGAAAATGTGTCTGATGTCCTTGTGTTGACCCAGGACTTTCTTCAAGCATCATAGGCCTACCAGACAGACAAGAAAACCTCTCCCCCAAAAGTGCTGCAAACTTAAGCCAGGAGGCCCAAGTCAGTGAGCTAACCATACAGTACGTCGCTCTGGTCCTCTTTAATTACACGTGTCTGTTGGAACAGGGTGAAAAAACAATTACCGTATGTCATAATGTCAGCCTCACTGGGTGTCTGAGAGAAGTTTCAGTACATCCAGAGCATACATTATTTAGATGGGACACTGATCCTCTAATCCTGGTGGTTTTTGTATCTATGCTGTATTTTACATTTGTTTACAGATTTACAGAAATGTCTCCAAGAGGATTTCTTATCCATGTCCTGGAATTTTTTGATTTACAGTGGAAAGACTCTTAGAAAGCTACTGTAACATTAGTGATTCTACGGGCTTATGGGGTTGTGCATTTCATGGAATTAAAGGCTGGCCATAACATCAGGCACAGTCATCCCGTGTTCAGATTTGTCCCGCATATTCCTGATCAGAACGGGTTGTGCTGTAGACACTAAAGTGTTGGCCTAATCAAGAGTCATTAGCTCAGGGTTAGCTCAGGGTTAGCTACCAAAGATATTTGAGCATTTCCTGTATGGAATAGTTATTGGGTTCTTTATGTTTTGGTTTAGGCAGTGCATATGCATCTAACATATGAGATGGGATTTACTGATGTCCAGCATAGCATGCATTCTAGAGCAGAATTATTTGAAATCATAGTTACAACTGAATCCAGCTTTTATAACAGTCAGTGCCACTCACGTGTACTGGAAATGAAAAGCTGTCACAGATTGCAGGCAGTTGACTCTGAATCAAATTTATATGGAGACATCAATAGTCCACCTGCTAGTTCTTCTGAACAGGACGTGGTTAAACATGTAATACAGCTTTCTTTTGATGCCTAATTGGTTTCTGTCTTTTTTGGGCTTAAGTTCTGCTGCTATTTTTAACGATTGCGGAGACAATTTACCACCAAAACTCTGGCTGTGGACAAAATAGCTCTAGGTCTTTTAATTTGTTTGACACATTTCTCTACATGTGGCTACAGATGTTCTGGTTAGATGAGACTGTGGCGGGGAACAATCCCCATACCAGCTTTGCAGGTGTGGCCCTTCATACGTACTGTCTGAACGTTTTGGCAAATGGAGATTGCTTATCGCCAGTGTCAAAGGACGAGAATACATTGCACCTGTAATAAGTCATTACCACCATGTTATCACTGCCAAATTAGAACCCCGTGGGTGACACCCAATTAAAGTAATTGCAGTGTAAGTAAGCAAAAGATTACCAAAGCAATCAGAGCAAAAGTGGCTTCTGAAATCTGTTATGTGGTAGCCTACACCTGTTAGAATATGCTGAACTCTCTGTTGGTTCATGCAAAATACAGTTAAGATAGATTTCAACTCGATATCAATCAAAGAAAAGGATGGGGAAATGCTTAATCATGTTGTCTTGTTTTTCCCACAAATGTGGCGTAAAAAAAATCTGCTTAAAAAAAAAAAAAAATGCTTTACTTAACAACATTGGGTGTGTTTATACCAGGCTTACAAAAGGCACATAACACTCAGAGAGACCTGTTCAAAGGATCAAATGAATCTGGTAAATTCCAGCTCAAGCTGAGTTTGTTGTCTTTATGTTGACTGACATGCTTCAGCTGTCCCTTACTGTCCCTTCCTGAGAGTGCTGCGGTGAGAGTGACATGAGTTGTGTGCGCTGCAGGCTGGCCACTCAGCTGGAGGAGATGGAAGCCCTGAGGGCCACTCTGAAGGCCACTCTGCAGGCCAAAGCGGAGGACCTGCAGCTCTACAACGACATGATGAGCCAAGTCAAGCAGGTGTTTTTGCTCGCCCTGCGACAGCACAAGCAAGACGCGAGCCGCGAGGGCTAGCAGGACGTCATGGCATCCCCCCCCCCCCCCCGAGCTGTCTCCACGGAAGGCAGTCTGTGAAGAGGCAGAGCGTGGCCTTACAACAGGACAGCGGCAGTAATGATGCATGGTATCCCTTTTCATGTCTGATTACATGTGCTTAACAAACATAATCAGGGTCCTTGATTTCCCCCGTGCAGAAAATGTGATTAAAAAACAATAGGTATGCTGTTGGAAGATATTGGAAATGTCAGAATGGGAAATGTTATTGAGATAGTGTGCACGGGTTAGTCTGGCACGTCAAAGACTTGTTTCATGGTTGTCAGGTCAGGAAACTCTTGTCTTTTTCTTTATGAAGTTCAGATGGAAAAAAAATGTTTTTGTCATACTGTTATAACATGGAACTCTATTTAACCTTTGTCAATCTACTGCACACGTTAAAAGCATGCTTCATACTGCCCAGTGGAAAAAAACGAATACAGAGAATCAGTGGTTGGTTGTAGAATGGGCTAGACCTTACAAAATATACACTGGCCTACAGTTTCAATATTGTTTAAATGTACTGGAATATTATCCAGACTGTTGTGAATTGCTGCAATGATACTCTAAGTGATACAAATATATAAATGTTTTTGATGTAAACACCAGCTCTAAAATGGACACAATCGACCAGTGAAACCCATTTCGTCCAGTCCAAAGATAAATATTAGCACAGTGTGTAATGTAAAAACAAGAGAGCAACCATCCCCCACCACCACCACCTTTCAAAAACAGTAGAACCACACAGACATGCACGTAGGCTACATAAAACATCTCTTGTGATGAAATTAAATCATCACTGACTTGCAAAGTTGCACACCAGCTGTAGAGGATCTGTGGACAGAAAATGCGACGAAACTGCACAAGTCTGTACTTAGTCCCCGTATACATTCCCCCCGAGCCTTGGTAAATGCGCACAGTACATTAGCAGAGCCACCCCAGCCGTCTGGAGCCAAGTCCCCTGTGTTGCCTAGCTGGATCGGGCTCTTTCATACTCTTTCGTACACAAGAAATGTTCTTCCGACTTGGCAGAAGGGATTTCAGCAGTCGCCACTCCACCCTCCCCGCGCTGCTCCAGTACGCTTAATTTAAGCCTGTGGCTGAGGCACTGTGTACAGCTTGAAATACGGCACTATTTCTTCTTCCCAGAACCCCTAGGGGACACTGGCAAGCCCCTAGGCTCCCGCGAGCAAAGGTACCACAAGACAAAAATGTCACAGAGATGTCTTGGATATGATGGAAAATAGGCCTTTATACACCGGGAACTGGGCTTGCACCGAAAGCAGCTTCAAGGATTGGTGACGATGGGGAATGCTTCGGTAGAGAGCGCAAAATGACTTTTGAGGAGCCGGAGATGATAGGGAGGGGGCAGTGGCATGGGATTTTTACCAACAGCCTTTTGGCATACGCACGGTAAATCCGTTCAAGGGGAGTCCAGTTTCCTCTTGCGGTTGATTGAGCAAACAGTTGTCACACTGAATAAATGTTTTTGAATCCATCTTTGCTTCCCAGTGTCATTTGGATGTCTAAATTAGACCAACATACTATTTGTACACAAGTCCACAATGATGTGTAAACAGACAGCGCTATGTCCGAGCTATTCCTTTACTAAACTGTTTATTCTACATTGATGTGTATTAAAAACCATTAATGTCTGTATAAATATTAAAGTATAACTAACTAATATACACCAATCAACTTAGATTCACTTTAATAACTACAACATATTTTCGAGCCCACAATTCTAAAATATGGAAAATCTTCTTTTTGTGCTTTATAAGTGCATGCAAAGGTAATAATAATAATAATACAAATAATTGTAAATGTCTTGAGTGTTTTGGTTGTGCTTTTGAGATGCAGACTGAACTCAGGTGCTAGGCAGCTACGTGGTTTTGCTACAGTTTGCAGTGGTTGCAGCATGTCTTCTTTGGAATCACTGAAGTGAAGTATGACAAAAGTAAATGTTGACTGTGTGATAACTCAGTTGCTGTGGCATAAGAGGAACTACACTGAAACCCACCTGGCTACATTTGAACACAATGAAGTTGTTAAATCAAGTACAGAGCCACAGTCACACACAGTAAGCCCTCTGGGTAAAATGAATATACTTGTTTACAAAGGCATAGCTGATATTCCTATAATGTTGGAGCCAAAAAAAATGATCTGTATGTGATAGAAAGAAATATATTTTTTGTTCCACTTTCTACTAGTCTTACTGCAAGCAGTCTTCATCTGTCACACATGTGTGTGCATGTATACCAGAGTTAAGGATATCATGAACGGTTCTTCATGTGTTGCTTGTAACTTGGCTTCCGTGGATTCCTAAAGCAAACATTCCTGTTTTTCAGTGACCTTTTGACTGACAGAGCAATTAGGGACTTTGTCAGAGCCATATAAATGAAGTTTTACTATACAGATTAGTATTGTCTTCTGATGCCATGCAGCTCAGAAAGGTGAAGATTTATTCCAAAAATGCTTCGCAATAACCAACTAGGCCAAACAGAAACTTGTGTAAACATAGCGTACGTAAACAGCCTCACCTATTTGTCATTCCAGGTTTGAATGAGTTCTTTCTCCATCCTTCTCCTCAGAGGTATTCCCTCGTTCTGGACCAGTGCTTCCTCCACACCATTGACTGTATCCAGGGACTTAAGTAAACAGGTCCCGCTGTGAAGGCAGAGGTTAAAGTTTGCCATGTGAGTTTGACGGAGTTGTGAAAATGTGTTGACCTGAAGTGCCGAGGGTCTCAATGAGCTCATTCATCCAGCGGCGGAGAAACCTCTCATTTGCATGCAATGGAAAAAACACAAACAGGGCCATTTATCTGCAAACGTGAGGCTTCGGGTTGTTTATGATGGGCAGTAAAATATTTTATTTCAAACATGTGTGTCATAAAGCTGTGTCCTGTACTCACCATCAAAACTGGAATACTGGAAATATTGTGTAATCACTCTAGAATTTACTGATATTCCAAGGCTCTGATCAGCAGCCCATGGAGCCCTGCTAGGGGCCCATAGGCCTTAACGGTCAGTGCCATGCTAACTGCTTATCACGTTTACTTCCCCCTTTTTGTATTGTGGTTAAGACATGGGGTTAGCATTCATGGTATAACGTATACGTATTTCTGGATTGAACTGAGCCTTGAGCTAAAAAAATGTTTTCATATGTTTTGCGCAATCAACGGGCTGAGATGACAGCCAAATTCAACCATTGTACTGCAGTCTGGACACGAAACAGTAGGTGCCCATCACTAGATGGCAGTATGTGGTAAATCCTATTTTTCTCACTACAGCAAGGGAATACATTTACAAATACATTTACAAATGAAAACCAATGTGAAGAGAGTTGTTCAGATATGCCCTTAAAGCAACGCTGCAATAATGTGCCACTTTTTAAAGTAGGCCTATGTTCTTTAAGAGCAACTCATTTGATGTCGTCTTCAAATTAACTTTGATGGAATATGGTCATGTGGAGGACAGACACACACACCTGTCGATCCCACTAACCATCAACGCTATGTACTTAGTTCTTTAGTTCAGGTCGGACCATAAGATGATAACAAAAATGTAAAAAAAGCCTTCACAGCACAACACTGGAAACAATTTTTCCAAAAGACTCCAGTTAACATGATATCAAGCGTTTATCAGTGGCAGCAGGGCTGTTACTGGTGTTTCAGGTAGGTAGGTTGCAACCAAAACTCAGTAATGATTCCTTAAGGCACGCACAAAGGACACTTATATGACAGAGTGCGTTGTTGTCTGTAGCCTTATTCATTCCAGCCCACACTGGTTATTTTAGTGATGTAGATGCTGTACTCATGTACTACTGTAGCTGCAGGGGATCATATTGGTTTGGCAATGAGATCTTGTCACTTGTGGACTACAGTTTGTTGTCTTCATTGTTGTTTTTTGGTGTACATGACAGGACGTAGTAGTAATCTCATTGGATTTCTGATGTATTAATGAGACAGAGGGGTGGGTATATGGGATTCTGTCATTCTGATGGTGTGTGCTGGCCCTGACAGTGGCATTTTTCAGATGATCTATTGAATTTCAGTCTCCAACACATCATGTATTGAGATACGCTGTCACCACTGCCAGAGTGCGCTGCCTTCAGTGAAATCTTCACAAGGGAAAAGCAGAGGTTAAGATTCCTATCCTTATTTCCAGGTTTTCCAATCATCGTCACGTGCTTGAGAAGCCATCTAGCTCAGGAACTAATGGGTGAAATATAATGTAGTCGCATACACACGTGTAGTTTGTTTCTTTGTTTTTATTCATGGGTTCTCAAGAGGCAGGCCACAGTGCATAACATGTCATAATGATAGGAAAGACAATGTTTCTAAAGGTCACTGCATGAGTCAAAAGTTAAAGGTCAAGAGTATGCTGGTTTCTTTTCAATCAGAACAAGCATATATAGGTGTGTGTCTGTGTATGTGACTCCTTATTTATGTCATGTAAGATTGTGCTGTTATGAATTTGTAATTGTGTGTCTCAGAGGGGGCACTTGGTGGGTGAAAGGTGGAATTGAAGCTGGAAGTATGAATCAGTGACTATTTGACACGGCCACTGATGCAGACATCCCCTCTGTCCTTGACGTCGCATGAGCATCCAGGAGTCTTCAGTGAGGCTTATCCACAAAGAATCCAGAGGCATACGCTGATGATATGCGTCACCAAAATGCGTTCATGTTTTAAGAAAGGGTACGAGGATCACATCACAGAATGTTAGATCCCTTGACAATATAGGGATTACAGCAGCAATTAATCGGATTTACTATCAGCCTTTCTTTAAACAGCCACTAAGAAATATGCAGAGGGTGGGATTCCGTGGGTGGAAATTCCTTGAAGCACCTGATATTTACAGAGAAGAAAACAAAAGCAGAGCTGTCAATAGCACTCTGCCAAAATAGGGAAACAAGGTAATGATGGTTTTATCAAATATTCAAGGAAAGTGTACTGAGATACCTTTAAGCCATGGTTAGCTGTGACCAACCTGACTTAATGGCCAGACACCTTAAAGCCAGGGTTAGTTGTGACCCACCTGACAAAATGAACAGATACCTTAAAGCTGTGGTTAGCTGTGACCAGCCTGACAAAATGGCTTGATACCTTTAAACCAGGATTAGCTGTGACCAACAGTACAAAATGGCCAGATACCTTAATACCTTAGCTCCGACCAACAGGACAGTGCCCAACAAGTGACAAACAGCCTCTGTGGAATAGGAATTGAGGCTGTGTGCCAGGAATACAGATGATGGGGCTTTACCTGATATAACAATTACCATTCAGATAATTACATAATGAGGGAAAGAGTCACAAAAGAGCCTGAAAAACCTGCTTTTCTCTTATCTTGTCTCTGGGAAAAATAGATAAATGTCCACAATCAATATCACAGCCTAAAAAAAGCACATGCACAGTCTGGGCGTCTGTCACCACCTCTCTCTAAGTAGGCCACGTCTTAATACTTGGGCTTCTGACAGTCATATTTGTAGCCTATGCTATGTATGAATGTGTTAATTAAGAAATGCAATGATAAAAAAAATATAAATAACTTACTCGGACAAATGAAAAAAATAACTCCATAAAAAGCTATGTATCTTGTTCCCCGCCTCCCATATTCACACTATTAAGCTTATTTAATGCAAGCTGATTGCTGAGTAAAACTGAACTGTGCCATTACCTGAGAATGGCGGTGAGATATCTGTGTTCCTGTAGCAGAAAGGCTGTCTTTGTGGTGTAGACTGAGACCAATTCCAGACAAACCAATGACCCAGAAATGTGCTGGTGTGACTCAAAGAAACGGTTACTCTTAAGATATTGATTTGTCTGTAAATAGAGTGCCCCACAAACACAGAAAATGTCATTTCTTCTTTGGTGGAATCCTGGAAGAGTAAAGAAAAAAAAAGAAAGAGGGTGAAAAAGAACATGTTTCGATAGATTGCCAATGCTGTCAAGTAGCATTACTTCAGAAACTGTTTCCAGTGCAACTGCATTAAAAAAAAAAAGAATTCACTTCGTCAGATGTATGTTTTTACTCATGACAAGACGAATTATGTGCCACCATGTCACCATGAAACCAACCACACTTTCTTCTGGGTGAAAAGGCAGTTGCCCTGCATGATTGAAAAGGCCAGTAATGAAAAGTGAACTTTATAGAATTTTTTGAAGAACAGTTTCCCATTGCTACTGATGGCTCTTACTCTCCTCTGATCACCGTTGCACAACGTTTCTAGCTCGGTGTACCATATACTGTAACATGGAACAGTGGGATAGCCATTTCTTGTTGCAAATGATGAGCAATGCTTATGCCCCCACATGATTGACATCCATACAGCAAATGAAATGTCACATGAAAAGTAAGACTTTTGAATTATGCCATAAAAATGAGCAAGGACAATCTACTTCTTCTTTCCATTCTAAATGATCTAAACGTTCTAATGTAATTTGAAAGAATAAAAGGGCGTTAATCATGGAATGCCATGTTATTTATTAAGAGAGATAAAATGATGAAAAGAATAACAAATACACCACCGCTTAGTTTAACTGGCACAAAAAAAAGAACAACTGAATGGTTCCACTGACACAATTCTTTCGTAGACACCCAAACCATAGTCTAAGGGGACTCCTCTCACCCCATGAAGCAATCACACGGATGATGGAACAGCAGGCAGAGTGTGTCAGTATTCCCCTCATACCTCCACTGTCTGGAGGCGATGCGAGTGGGGGACAGAACTAACGGTTTTGTTATATACAGTAGAGACCATTTTGAAACCCTGAGACTGAGAGCCAGTGGGAGAGGTGTTGGGCAAACCTCTGGGGTTAGTACGTGTGCGCTTTAAGAGAGGGGTGTTTACACCTCCTACATGTTTCCTTTTCATTTCATTTGGAAAGTGCAGCTCTCTATTAGCAACACTGTTCACCATTCAAAGCTCAAGGCCACACTGCGATGGTGTGTGTTCATTTTACAAACTCTATTCAAAGAGAAGAGACAGAAATACCACAAGTGTCCATAGTGAGATCATCATGAGGATATATACGTAGTCTGTGGATTTCAAACACAAAATTAAACAACCAGAACTCTTTCATGGAATCTCTCACAACAAATTCAGGAAAATCATACACCTATCATACACCCTAAAAACTGAAGGATTCACAAGGCCAGTGAGCATTTTTACAGTCAGTTGCGTAATCCCTGAAGGGAACCAATCAGGAGGTGGTGTCCATACCCCTCCATGTTGTTGGTGCTAGTATTACTGGCAGGCTAGGCTGTAAGCGACACCCGACCCTTAATTAATTAATGGCCCTGAACCTATGGGCTGGCTTCTGCCTGTGCTCTGCAGAGAGAGAGTGCTGTTCTGTGGGGAGAGGACAACAGGCAGAGGCGGATAGTATGATCCCAGGAAAGCGAATGTGAGGGAGCTGTGAGGCTGACCGTGCTCTAGGCCATCAATCACCTGGACCATTGCTAGTCCTGTCTGTTTTAGTGCACAAGAGTGGGAGGGGGGGCAGGGTGGGATAGGGGGGACAGAGAGCAGGAAAGACAGAGAGGGCGAGGGGGAAGGAGCACGAGCAGGGAAAGAATGGCGACAGATCGGGCTACGTGCCCTCCCCCGGCGCTGTTGCTGCTGGGCGCAGTGGCTGTGCTGCTCTCCCATTACACCCTGGATGTGGCTTCCCAGATCCCAGACCCGGAGGTAGGAGAACGCGTGGTTTTACTTGCAGCTCACAGCAAACAGGCTCAGCCTAGTGTGTGAATGCGGTGACAATTATGCTAGCGACGTGCAAGATGGAGGGGTGGGTGGGAATAGCGAGGTGAAGTGCTGACAGCCAATTAAAGACGGCAAATGGCTCACTTGTAACAATGAACTGGCTGGACAGAATAAGCGTGTGTGTTGTGGACACAGAACAGCATTGTGTACCTCAGCCCTTTTACCCAATACAGAGGCATTTGTGATTATTTCCATTCTTCAATAATGCTTCATGATGTGCAAAAACAAAAGGCTCATGAAAGGTTTTGTGTTGTAAAAATATATAATTTATGGTAACTGTATTTCTATGGTCTTAGCAAGCCATAGATTTGAGTATGGGTGTGAGTATGAGAGAATGAAAGTATGGATTCTGAAAAATAATACTGTTCTAGATAAAAATCCATAGGCAGGAGGGCAGAATGGGGCGGTTAAAATTTTTCATCATTCAAAGCACTTTACGTAAATAACCTGTATCACCACTGATGAAAATGCAAAGAAAAAAAAACAAAAACAAGTGTGCTAACAACCACAAAATTCGTAAAATTGCAAAACAACTTTCCCAACATTATCACCTGGGGCCTGAACCACCAATGTACCCACTGAATCATACTCCAATAACTTCCTGTTTATCATGGAGAAACACCCACTCCAAAGGGCTGCACATAGAGCTCTGAGCAAGCTGGCAGCAAGTAAGTTTCACAACAGGTGTCCTAGAAAGGCCGAGGACCTCTAGATGTAAATGTGCTAATTGCACACACACACACACCTGTACTGACAGGATTATAGTGTTCTTAACACAGGTGTGACCCATCAACTCAGCGTGGCACTGTGTGTGAACCATGGTTTCTCCACGACAGAAGAGCATTTTAAACCGGCAACAGATGGGTGACTCAGTTAGCATCTTACCCAAGAGTGGATCTATTTTTTCCACAAAGAACGAGCAGAGGAGAAAGTTACTCACATGATAAGGGAATAAAATGACGGGTTACTTCTCATCTAATTTCAGTTTCACTTAAAGTTTTAAGATTTTAACTTAAATATTTAACAGACCACTGTTACCCTGTGGATTTATTCCACTCATTAGTTTTACTTCCTGGCTGATGACTGGTTCATTTTAGCACATCCATGAACCAGAAATCTGGAGAGAAGAAACCTATGTTGGACTCAAATCAGCTCCATCAGTTTTTTCAGGTCAGTTTCAAAACATTTTCAAGCAATACCTGGAGTTGCCAACGTAGAGATGCCGGAACCATGACCACCATCCTTCTTGTTTGGGAACTGTCACACATATGTAATGTGTTAAAAAAAATGAGTTATAAATCGTCACCTTCCTAAAATAATTGCCTAAGGCCGTGTTCACACTTGACTGACCTTTTGAGCACTTCAGCGCGATAATTCTGTGACCTTAACAACAGGAATCATACATTCTAGCGATACATTATTAACCGTTATTATCCGTTGGTTATCGACTACTAATTGACTACTTATTGTTGGTTATCGACTACTTATTGCCTACTTATTGTTGGTTATCGACTTAACTTATTGGCCTTTAATCTGCCCTTGATAAAAAGGGCAACACATTCATTTTTGTAACTGCCGCCACGCCCCCTCCCCCTGCGTGCATATGCTACATGAAATTCTGCAGCCGTTATGCTATTTCAAAAAATTAAATTCCTTATGAGGGGAAAGTTGAGTCGAGGAGGGCAGACTGGCAGTTGCCCGGCAACCTTAACCTCCTCCTGTGCACGTCTCTGCCGTGTAGTGTGAAAACAGCAATCACAAGTTGTTCTACTGGTACCTTCTCCATCTTGGTCTATTTTGGGGGCACCAGTAACTAAGGTAGTAGGTTACTAGGGAAGGTAAACGCGTACCTTCTCTCCTAGTCCTGATTGGTAAGCTGCCAGAAAGGTGCTTGACGTCACCCAGCGCTTTTCTGAAAAGTTGAGAAAATTGAACCCAAAAAGGCGTTTGGCGCTTAAGTTCTTGAGTCTTTATTCTTCAACTGTTATCAACTGCCATGATACCACGACATTTAACTGGTTCCTGTTCACAGATAATTTCATAATACAAGTCCTGATTCTATCAGTACTAAACATTACATGAATTTCCTCATGGCTGTTGATGTCTATTAATATCGCTATTTTTTAAGATGACTTCACTGGAGGGCATTAACAATACTTATCAGACCGGCAGGCCGGCGAGGAGGTCAATACGCGGCTGGCATGACTACCCATTAGCCAAACAGAATGCTTGTACTGTCGTTGCCATATAATAAATGATATTTATTGATAATTTCACTCAAAAAGGTTATGACAAAAGATGTCAAAAAATGACTTTCGACACATTTATAACAATGTATGTCAATTATGTAACACAAGAGGAATAAATGATTTAGGCCCATTTTTGAACATGCCTTTCTGACTTTCTGACTCTTGACATAGGCCATCATACTACAGGGGTAGAATCACATGAACTTTTTAACTGAGGATGTAGACGATTTTACCAGAGGTGGCCAGCATCATGAGGAGATGATTTAGGGAAAAAAGTAATTTTCGTCTCAACCAAAGTATCTGTTGTTGATGAACTGAAACCTTACTTATTTATTTCTTGGTGGAAATGATGAAATCAAAAACATGGACACTTTAGTTTTTTTCCTACATCATATTCACAGTATACAACATACTGCATCAAGTACATTGATACATTTTTGACAAAAGTCTGCTTTGCAATTTTGCTTGTAGTTATGATGGGATTTGTTTATTGTCTTTTAATGGGCTCTTTGTACCCTTCAGTCCACCTGGACACCTTGCTTTATCATCTCAATATTAGGGGGACAAGGTATTCATATCACTCTTCACTCCCTCTGTCATGACTTCACAAGTGCAACTAAGGGAATCACATAGGATTGCTTTGAGCTCATTCAGATATTGCTATATCAGAGACTGTTAAATACAATTAAATGCATATACATGTGGTGCACTGAAACCACTTCAGAGGTGTACAGCCAGTCTTAATACTTTAACATCATGCTATGCCTGTCAAACAAGTTCTCTCAACAAACCCTAGTCTTGCTCTGAAGTCATTGCTAGATTTCGCCTCTTCACACATAACACATTTTCTTCCACAGCTTTTACCTACAGATCCACCTCCGAAACCAGATCCCCTCACATCAGAGACTGTAGTGTTCTGGGGTCTACGGTTATGGCAGGTTATTGGGATCTTTTCCATGTTCATCCTTGCCATTGGTAATGTAATTTCCCATGATGTTTTCCCTAGCGACCTCTTATTTTAGTGCTCTGGATTTAGACTCAATAGATGCCATTCTAACTTTAACAATTCTGACAGCATCTTACACTCTCGAAATATTCAGTCAGCTTTTTACAGTCTCACAGAATTCTGTCAGCATCTTACAATTCTCTTTATTATATTTGCAACATTGATACATAGCATTCTCAGATGAAATATAAAAAATGTGACACTTGACATTTTGAGACGTCGTTTTTTTTCACAGTGATCACACTCTGCTGCATCTTCAAATGTCGAATTCCCCGCACGAAAAAAGAGATTGAGGCGCGAAGTGCCCAAAGAGAAGCGGCGAAGTCCTACGCCGACACACTGGAGACAGTTCCTCCGCTCAGCGATCTCACAGAGATACCAACCAGTAAGTGCTCTTACATTCTCTCACTTTGTTGCCGAGTCAGCATAATACTTGTCAAACTTACTAAATATTTATATCTGAAAGACTGAAGAGCAGTTTATATTTAACAGTTAAAAACTGTTTGGAGACTTTGGAGACTTGCATTTCAGCAAGTGGTACTTTAATTAATTTACTCAGACACACTACCATGAAAGCATCCTCAAACATCATTTGGAGGAGATGAAATGAGATGAGCTGATGAGATGCATCAGTGAGTTTGGCCTCTTTGGACAAAAATAAATCTCATGGCCTTATACTAACATGAATTTGGTGCATTTGGCCTATTCTTCTAAGCTTGTAAACTGATTAACTCTTGAAATGTCTGGAGTGTCAGACATTTGCCACTTGTAGGCTTGAGTACCATCCAACACCCACCCACATAGGGGATAGTGACTACTGACTGGACCAGTGGGTGCACAAATTCATACAGTCAACTGATATTATAGCGTCCAGTTGTTTTTTAGTGATGAAAAGCTGATGGTGGTTGTGCACAGTTGGAAAAAGATGCTCGCAGATGTAAAGATGGAGAGTTATTTTAAATGTTTTTTTTTCTTCTGTTACCCAGTAAGGTTGAAACTTCATCACTTGGACCTTTTCCCCACAGAGGAAACATTATTTATTAGTGCAAATGTTTTCTACAAATTCTTGAACTGGCACTTCAAGATGTCTGTGGTGACACATTTACAGAGCCGTTTGTTGTTGTTTGGCACTCTTTATAATTTATTTATTTATTATATGGCTCCTCAAAATTGTGTTGTTCCAGTACCATTGAGTTGAATGGGCTATCCCAACATGAGGCCTGATATTTCTTTATATTGACTGCTGCAAAAAATGTCTGGCCGCTGCCAATGACAATGGGTTTTGTCTGTTCACTTTTTGTAACAGAAATTCAGTGAAACTTGTGAGACAACAAAGTAATAAATTGCTACGTAACCTTTGAATATTTAAAGTTCTATTTGCTTGAAAAACTATTTATTTTTCAGCGCAAGCCTAGGGACGGCAAAAAAAAAGTACTTGAAAAGAGACATTTTGGAGGGATGTCTTTTATTGTTTTGGCAAGTAGCCGTACAATAATAAGAGGATAATGTGTAGTCTGCTGCATGTCAGGGTCCTGTTCATCCTGTCTGGATTTATTTTCCTATATTGATAGGCAGACAAGACATTATCCCCTACATTTTTACTCCAATCACCAATACCATGCAATCCATGTTAAATATAGATAGATTCTCAGGAGCATCACTGTACAGTGAGAACATAAATTGTAGTTAATGTCTTGCAAAAGTAAACCTTCCAGTGAAGGGTATGGTTACAATATCAATTGATACTTACATCACTAGAACTACTGATGTGAACTGATAGGTTGTCATAACTAAATGAGTTATAGTAAAAAATGAGTAATAATGGTCATTATAGTGCACATCACTGTTAAGCATCTTCTTTTAGTGACAGCACACAAATAGTCTTTTTCTCTTTCGTGGTGGAGGAAATCTCACTGGTCCTTCTCACTTCTTCTGTAATCTGTCTTCTCCTGAGTGTTATCGTTTCTGGCAGCTGTCCTTCCTTTACCCTTTCCTCATCTTCTTCTTCCTCCTCCTCCTCCTCCTTTTCCTCCTCCTGTCTTTCTAGCTGCCACCTCGGATGCTACGGCTCTCTCCACCGTCTCTGAGCAGGTACAGGCTCGGAGTGCCAGCCAGCTACCTGTGGTCAGAGAGGAGGACGAACTTACTAATCCCATCAACCAAGCGGAGATGGGATAGCACTTTCACGCTGTGGCTGTCTCTTTCCTGCTCTTCCTCTGTCACAACACTGTCTGTGTAGTCTCCCGATGGCTTAGGAGTCGTCTCCCTAAAATGACATCTGGCTTGTGTGTGCACCTCTGCTCGGAACTAGCCTGTGGAATTGTTCTGCTATCTCATTTTTATGTCTTTGAATTAACATGACAGAATGTACGGCACAAATCCCAACCTTTGAAGTCTCAGCCACAAGTGGTGTGCCTTTAAGAGGCTTCTCTGTCAGTAATGTAGCATTGCCATTAGGTGGGTTTGCCCGACCTTGCCTCATCCTGCCTCGTGTCTGTAAGAGAGATGAAATGTTTGCCATTTTTTGCAGTTTTATATTTGAATCAAGCCACACAGCATGAATAGCTTTTAGGAGGTCTGAATTGCTTTTGAAATATGGAAAAACATACCTCAAAGTATAATGATATAATATATATACTGTATGCATACATATTTGAGATATAATGACTTGACATATACCTGTCTGTTTATTATGTGTGTATTTGATATGAGTTCAATTTATACATTTATACCTTCTATAAGCTTTGAGGTATGTATTAAAACGTAATTTATGCTTGCATGGTCTTCTTCTGCTCTGCTCTGCTCTCTCCTCTTCTCTTCAATTCTCTACTCTTCTCTTCTCTTCTCTCCTTGCTTGAATCAACATTTGTAGTTGATGTCGACACACATCTATGCATTCACATGGTCATTTCTGTAACACAAGGACCTTGTGGTAGAGAATTACCATTAAAGTCTTAAGAATGAAGCACATTTTCAGATCTCTATCTGGGTTTGTGTTTCTGCCCTCCTATGCAAGGACAGCTCTGCATACCCACACGTTGACAGCACAACCACTTCCATGCAAATGTGACAAGTGACTACAATCTCAGTGCCTACCGGACAGAGTCAATAGTTCAGTATATGTGGGGGTTTGGCGTAACTTTACTGAGCTTTCAATAATAGTATTTTGGCCAGTCAGTCAGTCGTGAGATTGGATCAGATTGTCACACACATTTAAAGAGTTGAACCATATTTATGGTCTCATTATTCTCTGTAGGCTATATGCTTGAGGAAACAGGCTGGGCATGGAAAACAGCATTACAAGCATAATGAGAGTGTGGGAAGGATGTGATCAGTGCGGTGGAAGAGTGACGCGTACATGTAGAAATCATCGTCCTGTTGACATCAAAGTCTACTTAAAAAACTGCACAGAGCACAATAATGCGGTCCAGGGAAAGAAAGGACAAATGGTTGGTTTGACTTCGTCTTGTCTCATTCAAAAAGGTTCTTATAAATTATACTGAAATAGTTGTCAAAAACAAACAAAAAAAAACAGAAACAGATTCATGTTTGCAGTGGATTGACAATTTAACCCTAAGCGTATTATTTCTACACAACAGTGTGGTCATTTTCAAAAAATAAATTACGTAATATGTCAATGATCTGAAGTGGGCTTATGTGAGACAGATGGGCTGAAGTGCAGAAATGGTTGTTGCTGTTATTGTTGTTATCCACTTCTTTGTGGGAAACAATCACATGAAAAACTGTGTGAAATCATAGCTTTAGGGCAATTATGTCCACATAAAAACAAGAAATCGTTCATCTGGCCTTAAAGTGTGGGGCCTGTGTCAACTGGCTATGACCTGAAGAGACCCGAAACACTGCCTCACTCCAGAGAACAGGTGGTCCAAATGACATCTGCTGCCCCCCCCCCCCCCCCCCCCCCGATATTACATTTTATACAGCGACTCCCAATTTAGAATTGAATAAAATACTATATGCCATTGATTCAGTGCCAGGAAGGAAAGTGCTGTTGTAAATAATGACGCACAGCTGTTATAATGCTGCATTTGTGATATTATAAAATAGCATTAATCTAGTGACACACCAGTTGCTATTGGTGTGACCACTTAAATAAGAGGAGATGAGGACATGCCTATTCTACAAGGCATAAAAAACTGAATTTGTGAATGAGGCACACATCACAAAGATCACTCATGCCTATTAGAGGGATATCACCTTCTATGACTTTTGTAAGATATCATTTTTGAATAAAGATGTTTTGTACTGTGTTTGTAAAGATGTTTTTCAATTAGATGTTCTTATTAACTTAGTCATTTCACACTGTATTATCCAACTACTGTAAATAGTACATATTCCATCAGTTTCATTATACTGGTGGCTAATGTACTGCTCTCTGTTGAGACCACCATAGGATTAATTCTTGCCTAGCTACTAAGAATACCAACAAGAAAAGTCTGTTAGCTTTGTTAGTATGTGTTTGACAAAGTCTGTCTGTAGTTAGTGTAGGGCCTGTTCCAGGAAGGGTTCTTTCTGATGTCTTGTGCACAAGTGAATGGAATAAAAATAGATCCTTGTTGCAGCTGGAGACCCAATCAAGTGAACGTGTTTTATTTTTTTGGTACCAATGATGAGTAGTAGAATGTTTGTGTACATCCTGTTCTTCCTCTGCTTCACACGTGCATAGGGTATATGTTCTCTGATGGAGTGCCTCTATGTCTGAAATGTCATGTACTGTATGTTTCATCCGCCTGCATTGAAAAGATTGAAAGCACATGGTGCAGGCAGCTATGCATGCCAACATGAACAATCATTCTCTTATGTATAAGCATGATGTGAATATGGGACTGAACTGTGTAAACTGGGTTTTAAGGAACAAATTAAAAAGCATTCATTATGCATGAATGTCCCTTCATATGGCATGTATGTGTCGTGTTATTAATCTTTCTCTACATACTCATGATCAAGATGCTAAAAGTCTGATTCTATGTTTCAGAAAAGACACTTGACAGAAGCTGACAGAAGCTATCATTACATTCTTATAGGTCGACAAGACATTTCCAGAGATTAAATATACAAGGAGAGATGTATTGATTTTCACAGGAGTGATGTTTAGCTGCAGGTTTATCATGTCATGTCAGTGGAGACAGACAGCTAAGCTTGACTTCTTCATCCTGGGTTCTGAGAAATTCATGTAAACCTAGTCGGACTCTTTTAGGCAAGATCTGTGTCAAATATATATATATAATAGATATAAATGTACAATGAATAAACATTAAATGTATATGATAAAATAAAGAGTTTACTGGAGGGCAAAAAATAACACATTCTTCTCTTATTTTTTTGTAGTGGCAGTAGCTGAAGTAAAAAAAGAGGTGCCCACAGTGGCTGGAAAAGTGGACGGGAAGAAGGGGGACAAGAAAAAGGAAAAAGATAAAGAGGGGAAAGCTGCAAAAGAGGGGAAAGGTGAAGAGAACGAAGAATCGGGGAAGAAAAAAGGTGACAAATCCGGAGCAAAGAAAGAAGGTGGGGATGAAGGAAAAGCAAAGAAATCTGGTGAGAAGGGAGAGAAAGGGGGCGAGGCTAAAGGCGG
The DNA here is from genome assembly GCF_963457725.1 of Sprattus sprattus. NCBI lineage: Eukaryota > Metazoa > Chordata > Actinopteri > Clupeiformes > Clupeidae > Sprattus > Sprattus sprattus. The sequence goes on from NC_137923.1 coordinate 3,508,111, forward strand.
GGCTAAAGGCGGAGGGAAGAAACCAGCAGCAAAAAAGTGAACTGTCCCTCACCGTCACAAAATGTGCTAAACTTTTAGTAAACATTTTATATGATCATATTTGTAATTTTTATAAAGAAATTTGTATTTTATTGTATGACTATAATAAAGCTCTTCCAATTCAAATCAAATTGTTGTTATATTACAGAGCATCTGTATCAAGAGTGATGTACACATTTTCAGAACGTAAGGGACATTGGGAGCATTACTGGTGTGCTTGTCCACAGCTCAGTTTAGTTTAGACTAAAGAGGGGGAGGGGCATTTAGTTTAGACTAAAGAGGGGGAGGGGCATTTAGTTAAGAGTAAAGAGGAAGAGGGGCATTTCATGGTTGATGCCTTGATGTATACTACATTCAGAATAAGCATCATAAATTATACACAAGTAAAATGACAATATGATATTTAAGGTATTCAGGTTAATTTTCATTTATTACATTATTCACAATACAATGATGTACAGTTTATATGTCAATATATTCTTATAAAACCAGACAGTGGACTTCAATCAAACCACATGGCAGCTAAGCTCTAGAGTTTTGTTTGCAGCAACAGGTCTGCTTGACTGATTTCCACCACATGTTTACATTGGCATATCAACAAGCAATAAGGACAGTTGGAGGAACAGCCGTATGCCGTATCTCTTCATATACAAATAATACAAAATAAACCATTTCTGAAAAACTGCAAAAAATCATACAGGTTTGAATCACGTTTGTCAAAAGATTCATGATTGCAGCTGAGGGATCTTTGTGAAGGAAATGCAAGCATCAGCTTTTAGATACCTGGACAAATCAGCATGATGGGGAATGTGTCAATCATCTATGTTGGAAAGTAAATACTGATAAAAAAAGAACAAGAATTAATTTTAAAGTGCTTATATGGGTAATGGTAAAATGTCCTGGGCAATTCCACTTTTTAATTAGCAAGTTTCAGGTACGGGAAGGTGTGAGCCATGAGACATTAAATGAACACGATGTCCATAAACTTTGGTAATGACACTGTTTTGTATTTGGACACAGTTCTGTCGTGATGACCTTTTGAATTGCTATGCAGTACTGAGCCCAAACTATCTACAACAATGGCAATGGCATTTGTCAACACTTAGGTGAAACTAACGTTTCTTCTGTGATCTTGCCTATGCTGCAGTGGAATATACACTATCTCTAAGCCTATCAAACATGTTCAGTAAGCCAAAGAGAGGACAGAGGACATTCATATAAATATCTTAAATATAAAAAGTTTAAAGAGCATGGCAAATATAGTAAAGATGGTAAAGCAATGATACAATGGGTTTCAGCAAAACAAAATGCAGTAAAATGTAATTTATATGGAAATCTAGGGCCAGGTTTCCAAAGAAGTAGTGTCACACCCATCACAAGTAAGAGACAGGAGATTCAATATGATGTTCTCTCTGTTGCCTAAATGATGGTTGTAGCACCTTAACACGATTTCAAGAAACTCAATCAAAAAGTTGACCAAAGTCTCAAAAGCATGTTGAAGCACATCCCTGATACAAAACTAAATACTGTCCCTTCATAGTTACATCACATTACAAAATGTTTGCAGAACACTGATGCTCATTTAGCTCAAAACTAGCCTTTGTAAACATTGTGACTTCTGTGTACACATACTGAATATCTATACATACATACATACATGAGATAAGCAGCATAATACTGAACCATATTCAACAGTATGTGAGCTAAATTATTTCATTTTTTAAATTTATGATTCATTTTAAATTATATTACATTAAATTATGACAAATTCTTTACACCAAACATCACAAAGGACTGCAATTGAGACAATTCTTAACATGAAGAGATGTTTGCACATAGAATTTTAAAAGCACAGCCTTGAGCAGATTCATCACGATTCCTCTGATTCTGCTTGAACCTAAGCTTGCAATTATGTTCAGTTAGGAAATAATCAAAGTAACAAAGTCTGGATTTAACCCTTTTATGCTATTTTCTGACAAAACACATTGTAGCATTCAGGAACACCAAAAATTGTTGTTGTTCAAATCAGAAATGACTTTCTATCATGTGTAATTAGAGCAGTTGATATTTAAGTCTGACATATGTTTATTTTTCATTCGGGATTCAATTTCCTACACCATGGAAGCCAAACTCAATTCAATGCATATTGGAGTTGGTGCTGACATCTCTACTCTCCATACACTAACTCTGTTGGTATTTTGAACTGTGGACTTAAAATAGATAAGTACATTCATTTCAGCAACAGCTTAATTACCTGTGACAAATGTTTAGAAACAAAGCACACTGGGCCTCATGCAAGAACCATTTGTACAATCATACTTGATTTTCAGTGACAGGTGCAACTGTTTTGTAGTCTTTGACACCTTCACTAGTTACCATTTTTTTTTTCTCCAAAAATCGCAACCCGTCCAGATCTATCATATTATTGAGTTATACACAGTAGATTGGATACCATCGACTTCCACTTGGAGGACATTTTTGTTGCCTGCAGAAATTAAAATATTTAACCGTAAAATTATATTTTCATTTCTACAATTAAATGACATAATCAAAAAAAGTGTGAGTATAAAATGTATTTTAGAAGAGGCTTGTAGCTTCTTTGATGGTCACTTTCCCGTGACCTCTTAGACTTCTGTTGCAGTTGTAGGCTGCCTGGCTCTGTCATGTCATGTTTCAATTTCTAATTTGCTGTCTGACCTTTGGGGACTTCAGTGATGCTACCATTAAGTGACAGTGTAAATGACCCTAGAAATGTTATCCTACTGTTTGACTTTTGCATCTCTCTCAATTCCCTTTTGAAAACATTGTAATAGTGTATAGGATCTTTTCCCAAACGTGGGAAAAAGTACAGTACATTAGTTTGCAAACTGTCAGATTCTTTTGGAGGCATTGAGTGAAGCTTCCTCACAAATTGGGTGGGACATCTCAATTGATCTAATTTACAATTCTCATGAACACGTACATATTTCGGGGTATTGCGGAAATCCTTTTTGGCACTTCTCTGAAGTCCCAAAGGGTTTGCTGAATTTGTCATGGCACACTGAAGCCTAGTATGAGCCTAGCTAAGAAAAGAAGAGTATGCAAGACTCTTTGCATGAGGCCCTTGGAATATGACTAAAACACACACAAGATTCATGCACTTAAACAACAGTGTTGCATAATGTGAACTTCATTATCTTGGGTGGAATGTACAATCCCTGACATTACTAAATAACATGTCATTGTATCAGAAGGCATTTCCACTGCTGAGACTATAAAGAAAATAAAAAAAACAGGGCTGAATGGTGACTAATGAAGGCGGTGTAGATATTAACTCCAAGAATATGTATATTTAGTCTATATGTTTACATGAGATCAATTTGCCGGCCATTATTGAACAGTCGCTTCATATCCGTTTTATCATAGATAAATGTAAATCATTATTGATTATTGACTCTTTTCCAGAAGGCAATGATGTCAGTACCATTCAAACTTTAAGATCATTATGGACATGGTTAATCACTTTTCATGACAATCAGCCAAAACAGAAAAATACCCCTTGTAATTAAAATGGACCATCTTTTGTTATAGGGACTTAGACTGTTGCTCATTTCATGACATTGATATTCCAGATACCCGATACAGTAAAATTACAGTAGATTCTCATTATGCTTATTGGAGTTCTGCTTTAGAGCGTCCCCTCACCGCATGGGTATGACAGGACATGACCCCATTTTCTGTGACAGAGTAAGACTGGGCTTGCAGAGGCTCTGAGGTCTTGATGGTACCTTTCCTTTCGTCTCCATTCTGACATTTCCGCCTTCAAAGTCTGACCCTGACATCTAGGCTGTCACTATGCATTGTGTGTGACCTTTGAGGAAACCGCACTCCATCCGAAATTTGAAATCACTCCACCAGAAGTCTGGGCTCTCCAGGGCGATACTCAGCATGTTCACCGTATAACATGCTATTTGAGCTCTTGGCTTTGTTTAACAAAGTCCACATTTGTGACTCACAGGATTTTAAACAAGCCAGAGATACTGCAGCCATCCTCCTGAAAAAAAAAGACCTTTGAGAATAAGAAAAAGTATCCTTCATTTATTAAAATAAAACGTTTTTGTGCACTTCCCCAGTGCTTTGATTCACATGACTGTCTCCCGTTCCTCCTCCACCACTGGTGGGGGTTTGTCCTCCAGGTTAGGCCGTGTACTGCTTGAAGGCTCCTCCTCTGGAATATGTAGCTCATGTCCCGAGGACGGTACAGAGTTCTCAGAGACAGAACCGTTCTTCACGTAACCCGGGAGGTTCCGGTGGCCGTTGACGGTGGGTGGCCCGAGGCGTGTGGTGAGGTGCAGGGCCAGAGGGCCCCGGGCCGTCACGTTTGTCACACTGGTGTGTGACACCATAGGTCCGTAACTGTATGTGTTACTGCCACTCCTGGCCTTCCTCTTGAAATCCAGGGCCAGTGTCCGCCTGCTCCAGGACTTCTTGATTTCAGCCTGGACCTGAGGAAACAAGAGGGAGTTTTAATAATCCTATCACACAGCACCAACAAGTTACTATAGTGCGTTAAAGTTCTATTTTACAGAATTTCACATTTTTGTTCTAGCAGCAGATGTACACTTAGGGCTTTTCTGCAAGGGTGTTAATAGTATGGAACCATACTGAAGAAAGAGACACTAGTAAGTACCATTCCTGGGAAATGTGAATAAGGAAGGTGCTGATGTGCAAAATTAGTGCAAAACGAGTTCTTAATTGTACTTTGATTGCACTGTGTGGCATTTATTCAGTAATTACAATATATATTTGTTTGGGTTGGTTAATTTATCAGTTCCTGCATTTTTTTTTAGTGTCTGAGCTCTGTTTTTTATTGTTTACTATTTTACCTTATGAAGTGGATTACAAAACCGTAAAGAAATAGAAACAAACTAAATATGTGTTCTGCCTAAATAATGATCTGCCTTTTTTGTAAACCCCTGAAGAGAACTTAAACTGATGCACAAATAAACACGTAGATTGCAGTACAAGGCTCGCTATCCAAGACTCACTCTATGTAATGTTACAGCAAAGCAACACACTGAACACTGATATTGCACTAAAACTTTAAAATAACACGAAGCAAAACTAAAAATGCAAATGCCTTCGGCCAGAACACATTGAAGAAGGGCACATCATAAATAGCTTCTATCTGTTTTGGGGTATTTCGAATTACATCTGTGTTCTGGTGTTTTTTTTCTCCAGCTTTCTGAGGTTGCTCGTCTATATATGTGTTCCATTCTCTCCCATCTAGCCTTTTGTTTTGTGTTCATCCAATAAGTCCGCCTGCCGAATATTATCTGCTGCCCTCCTGTTTAGTTCAGTGTATGCAGCAACTGAAAGGAGAGAGTAATGAGGTGCTGGGACAGATTAAGAGGCAAATTGCCTCATCCCCTGCCATTTTATCTGCATCAATATCAATCTACCATTGCATCTGCATTATCAATAGTGACACAGATCTCTTATTGAATCCCATTAATTGATCCCACCTGTGGATAGGGTTTACCTTTACAGCAATCATGTCATAAAGCCTGCCTCAAATGTTTTGACTTACTGAATTAATGGCTGCAGGTGTGAAAGATACTAGAGCACCAAAGAGACAAACCAATATTGGACGCACATGCTTGTCAGCATACATCATACTACATACTCTGCCTTAAGAGCACTCTCAACCTTTAGCTAAGAGTGTGCTGTTGGGCCAGTGCACAGAGTCTCTCTGTCACACACACAAAGAGAGAGAGAGAGAGAGAGAGAGAGAGAGGGAGAGGAGAGAGAGAGAGAGAGAGAGAGAGAGAGAGAGAGAGAGAGAGAGAGAGAGAGAGAGAGAGAGAGAGAGAGAGAGAGAGAGAGAGCGAGAGAGAGAATAGAAACAGTTCCCATTCTTCAGCAAACAGCACATTTTACATTTTAAATTTCATTACAACTCAATGGTACTTTTCTGGTAAATGGGTTGATTGCTTGACTGAATTAACCCTTTTCCACTTTAGCTATGGTAAATACTTAAATACATACTTAAAATCACGTCATGTTACAAATGTTTGAGGGTTTTCCCGATGTTAACATTCCAGTGATTGACATTCTGCTTTGTAATTTCCGTAAATCAGACAACAATATTGTGACTAGGGAAATTTTTAGGGCATTGTTGGTTGTTCTATGGTAGAACACTGAAGGCTGGACAGTTGCTATGCCCCCCCCCCCTCCGCCTAACTGAACTCTCCCACATTCGTTTGTCCCTGCCAACAAAATCTACAAACTTGTTTTGTGTAAGACATTTCTACTGACCTGGCAACCGCACATACAATTTTGTTACCTAAGCAGGCTTTTTCCTGCACACTGACACAAAAAAGTGCAGACTCTGGCCCAAAGGTAAAATGTAACTGATGATTTCACCACATTATATAAAGTACTGATCCACATGTTTTAGCTTTCTCACAAATAGCACCTTTTACAATTTCAGCTATGCTCATAACATTCTGTTATGCCACATTGATCTCTTGTGCTATTGGAAAGTAGCCATGAACTGCATGTTCTCACCTCTCCATTGCAGAAGCAGTATATGATTGCAACAAAGAATCCCTGTAAGAGAAAAAAAAATCACAAAAGCCATCGTAAGTCCCTCATAAACTGAACACAACCTTCAACTTGACCATATCCTCAGACAACCTATTGACATGCACCCACTGCTAAAGCTACACACACACACAGGTGACGGGCACGATGCAGTGTGAATGTTACCTGGAATGAATTGACGAGCATCTCGTAGTGCATCTGTATCTGCCATGGCACTCCTGACACCTCAGTGTAGGGCATTGCCATGAAGATGATGTAGTGGACTCCAAACAGGGGCATGAGGACCAGCGTGGATTTTAACAATTTTCTGCAGGGGAAGCAACAGTTTAAAAACAAAAACTGTTCCAGCTGGTCCCTACATGCTGTGTGTGTTGCCGTAAGGAATTAAAGGTACAGTAGGCTCACACCTGTATTGCTGTCTGGTGTCACATCTTCCTGCATTGGTTTCTCTTAATTTTGTTGCCAGGACTCTGATTATGTTTAAAAACAACACAAAATTGATCTGGGGGGAAAAAAGAAAAAAAGTTTGACTACACACAGGGTCACACAGAGCCATCTTACTCTAAGTGCAATCCACATCTAAGATTAAATTGAGATAATTCAATGACTCCCTAAATCATATGTAAAACAGCAAGAATTGCAATTATATGCACGATGCATTTCTTACTTACCACCACAGCTGTTAATATAGGAATTTGTATAATCCATTTCATATTTCCTGCGCTTAGATCCCAACACCTGTCAGATACAGATAAGATACCTAATATAAATGCCCGGAAAGCAGCATACACCTCTTTACAAACCTATACATACATACTGTGAAGTCCTGTCTCCTTATATCAAAGATAAGAACATACATGCACCTCTGCCTTGCCTTTAACAAAGATTCTCAAAATAGAGTCTTATTTATTATTGGTTCTTTTTTCATTTATCTTACTTCAGTTCTGCCAATAAATCAAATCACACTGACTCAGTTTGATCAATGACTGTTAACAACTGCAATCTTGAATTTAATATATCACTCTATTAGTCCTATAATTAACGCGCCTGAACATACAGATACTTTACATAAACCATGCGTCTTACAAATTATATCTTTTCAGGCTTGGCCTAGCCTGGCTCAATGACTTACTCTGTGTCTGCCAGGGTGGCTCTGACACTTGCCCACACCGTCACAAACATGGCAGGGACACCTGAGGGACAGAGTACAACAGTCATGACACACGCCTGTAAGATTGGCACAATCATATCTTGCCACACAAACATATCTTCTGTGTTATTTCGATGTGCAGATCTATGACAATGTGTGCTCAAGATCAAGACAATAAAACACATTTTTCTCCAGATGCAGTGTGTCTTATGATGACAGAAGTATGTGGTGATTTGGCAATACAGCATCCACATTGTATGCGCTGTGCGACACAACTATTACACACAGTGTGTACAATGCAGGAACTGGAGGGCCCAGGGTTGATTATTGAATAGAATTTGCCACGCCGCCATATTTTCTTAAAATATCTGGATTGTGAAAATCAGGCATTATACTAAAATGTTCAACACGCATATGAGAGTTCATTAAATCAATCAAAAATGTCACAGAGTATCTATTGTTCAATACATAGACTATAGCCAATGAGACAGCTCTACAGAAACATACCCCAGCCAATTAGAGTGAATCCCCAAAGGTACTTCCTGTCGGAGAAGAAGGTCATGAAGATGAGGCTATGTAAATAGAGGCCCTCCACCAGGATCCAGTAGTAATTTGTAGCCAGGAAGTACAAGAAGAGTGTCACAGCCACTTTACAGCCAATCTGTGAGCAGAATAAGGACAGAGATATTAACTAGAGATCCCTCTTTAAGGGCAAAGAAAAAAAGCCCAGGCAATTCTCAAAGGACAACTCACAAACTGGGTTTTGTTCCCCGGGGGCGCTTCCGTAATGGACTTCAGGTCCTCCACACTGACTCGCTCCAACTCCCCCAGAACATCTCCAGAATACAGTGCCATGTCTTTCACAAAGATGCTGATGGCTCGCAGCATGAAGGACACAAACAGGTGCATGTGGATGTAGTTCCTTGTGCAATGCAATCGACTGCAGATGAGGAGAGAGTGTGGAGAAGAGAGGTGACATAGTTGACAACAGTGATTTTCTTATGGATTTAACATATTTTTCTCACACAATGAAGCAGATATAGTTACAACTCAAATGCCAGGCAACAAAATGGCTGGGGAAAAAATAGAACAACAAGCACAAACAAAGCACGTCTCATAACAGCATGACCAGCAGCTGAAGATGAATCAAGAATTCCATAGACATTTGGAGGTGGCTTGATGTGAACTGAGGCTGTTCCTTGTACGAAGGAGCGCGTAGCAGCATTCTCACACGACTCCACATGCCCTCTGCTCTGCTTTAAGAACAATACTCATCCTAATTGAAGCCAGATGAGCAGCACGCTGACTGTAACACATTCTTCAGATTTAGGAGCTTGAAAAGCACAAATATTGAAATGCGGGGCTCAAAGTGAGCTGTAAAAACAAAATTGCAAGCATGTGTTGCTAAGAGCCAAAGGCATGTCTATCTCCTCCGAGGCTAATTCAGCAGAGGGAGAGCTTATTTTTGTAAATACCCTTCCTTATCGCCACTTAGGTTCTTATAAATGGATACAACAGTCTTCATTTCCGGGCACTCTAGGCAAAAAATGTCAACACACAGAAGTCATTTTCACAGCTGCAGCTATTTTGTACAATTGTCCATCCATAATTGCACTGAGAAACTAACAAACAAACAAGTACATTCCTATTGCTTTGTGAAATACTGTGCTTGAATGTGAACAGAGATCACACTGCAATTCAGCAAATGGATGCAAAGCCCAATGGCCCATTTGTCAACAGCTCCTGTGTGTTGCTGGCTTTGGTCTAGATGTTCCCTCTGGGTTGTCTTGGCAAAAAGCTCTCATTCAAATATAGGAATGGGCTCAGGATAAAAGGTGGTGAAAAAGCTGTGATGTCTGTGTAAGAAGGAAATACACGCTCACATGAATTTGTCAAGAGACATCTGGTGTTTATCCACAATGGCCATAATTTGAAGTTTTAGACAGCAGGCACATATATCCCTACAATAAGACATGGGGGAAAGCTTTGACAGAAGTGGTCATGAAAAATGATGGTTTAAAAAAAAAACTAAAAAACTTTAAGGACACCCATCACCCACAGCTGTCCAACCGCAGATGCAGCAATGTGCTCCATGACATCATTCATCTATCTGCTGAGAAAACTGCAAAAAAAAAAAAAGAAAAAGAATCTAAAGGCCTTTAATCTATCCCCTCCATAATGATTTAAATAAACAGTGGGTGATACAGTTAAGGGATTATTTATGTTAGGAAATGCGCATGCCAGAGTATAGACTTAACTATGTGAAATTGGCCATCCCCATGTGCAATCTACTGCAATCTGCAGGTCTGCGTAGGCTTCCTGGCAGGTGACAGCATTGATGCGGACCCCTCTTTGCTCAGGCTCATTAGTTTGCCCAGCTAATTTGGAGCATTGAGGGAGCATTGATTTGTATTCGACATGTTGGAGAGCTGATGCGAGCATGTACAGAATACCGCTACCGCACACGGCTGAACACTGCCGCTAATGTATGAAACTCCCTGGACGTTCTTCGCTAACATCTTGGAGCCCGTGCACCTGAGACTGCGAGCGCTTACATGTTGAACACGAGGCATGACTAAAGTGGCCTGGAAAGGTCGTCGGAACATGGGGGAAAGCCACGAGAGGCCTTATTAAACTCATTTCCCTCCGATGGGTTTCCTGGTGCCAGCTGAGGTGCCGTCTTAAAACGTCAGGCCTCGGCAGCGGCTGGACCCAAGTCAAGCCGAGTAAAGCGTTTGTCAACAAGTCTTTTTTAGCACGTCCTGACCCTCTATTTAAATAAGCCAGTTGAACAAATATCAGAGGACGTTCGCTGCATTAATTAGCAAGGAAAATGAAACCATTCAGCATGATGCCAAACTCACCCAATCATAGACATAGTTCTTGAATCTGGAGTTTTGGAATATCAATCCATAAGAACGATTGGAGTAGCATGTGTTTTTACTGAACAATTATTTAAATGTCTTAAAACCACAGATGCCTATTTTATTTCCTACTCAGAGGTTTGTGGTAATTACTTATTAATGGAAATGATATCCAAAGACTTTCAGAAGGGATAGGTCTATAGTTTTCGTCTCGCAGTTTATGTTTTAAGACAGACACTGAATAGATGAATTAAGGGAACGTTGAAATCCACTGAGATCCATTACATTGCTGGATCCAAACATTTTGCGGCCCTACTTTCAGATTTCTATAGCTTTCTGTCAATTAATAGGTTTCAAACCAAACTTTTCACTGTAATGTCACCCATATGGGACATTCGTTTTGCAGTGCAACACAATTCAAATACTCTAACCTAAATACAAGAAAAACTCTCTAGTTTAAAAAAAAATGCTCAGAGGGCAGCTGCCTATGGAGTGGGTCCATGGTGCAGTCAGCTAGCAAGCTGTGCCTCATTCCAGGAAAGTTGACTCACTGGCTGCACACTGTGCATTAGACATTTGATCTAGCTACTGTCTTGGCCTACTGATACAAGCCATTTTACATGCCTCTTTTAATGCTATTGTCATGCATGTCACACTTTTTATATCGTAATATGCTTTAGCTCATCATTTAAATGCATCAATGTGTTACCTATAGCCTGAAACTAAAATAGACAAACACAAACAAAGGAACAGTGCCATATGCAGTTCTCTGACAACCTGACAAAAAAAGACTAAAAGCTATTACTGAGTAGCATGGTACCTCCTGCAGCTATTGACAGACACTCAACAGACATCGCTCAAGATGAGCTGAATTTAAATTCAATCAAACAAGCCCCAGAGTTGACAAAGACATTTAGGAGTTTGGAGTAAATAAATAAACTATAGGTTCATCTTAGTTCTTGCTGGGTTGTATGGAATGACAACATAATTAATTGATAACAACATATTTATGTTAACAACAACATAATTAATTGGTAACTCACATCGTCTCTGCTCAAGGCCAGTTAAAGATTATTGTTTTCAAGTTTGTTTTTATGTCTTGCTAGTTTTCACTTTAATTCAGTGAGTTTCTCAAAATGGCTTGGAGCCTGGCATACAGTTAGAATATTCAAACTGTTTTGTAGGTAGGTGGGTCTTCAAAGGCAATGCATAATCTCAGATAATATTGAACAAATTCACAATCAAATTAATTTCATGGGTATACCCTAAAAGAAAGAATATAAATACTCTAGTATTGTCTTAAACTGGACATGATACTGCTCTGTGATGGCAATGCTCAACACCTGACTGATAAACGCCTGCTCTTACCAGAAACAAGCAGAAGCAGAATTAAGTGTTGAAAGACGAAGTTATTTAAAGTTCCTTGTAAAACTGTTAATCATGCTAAGGACCCATTAATGCCCTGTCTACTGCAAGGGTGAGTTACTTGAATGACTTCCTGGTTCTAGGGACTATGGGTACGTAATGCGGGGCACAGTGGTTCAGGTGCTTGCACTGCCGCCTCACAGCAAGAAGGTCATGGGTTAGTTTCCAGCATGGGGCACGCACTGTTGGCTCTGGGGGGCAGGTCCTCCCCAGACCTTCAGTGCTCAGGTGCGCTATCTCCCGGGCCTTTCTGTGTGGTTTGCATGTTCTGCCCGTGTTCACAAGGGGTTTCCTACACTTAGAACCCTAACAGAACACTCTTTGTCGGTCCCTGACCAAGACAGACCGTTCACTTCACCTGGTCCCCGGGCGCCTTAAGCAGGGACGTGCACAGGAGTGGGCTAAGGTCGCTCGGGCAACTGCCCGTTTGCCCTCCTCGCTTTAAGTTGCCCCTCCGAAGGAAATATATATATATATTTGCGATCAGGGGACGGGGGCGTGGCAGAAACGGTTAGTGACAGTTTAAAATGATATTGGTAAAATTTGCCAATTTGCGATCAGATGACGGGGGCGTAGCAGTGGGGGTGACAAAAAATTACGTGTTGCCCCTTTTTCCCAGGGCAAAGCAACTGCCCTTCAAAATTCCTGTGCACGTCCCTGGCCTTAAGGCTGCCCACTGCTCCTGGGGGAAGGACAGTCCGGGATGGGATAAATGCAGTAGATAAATTCACAAACGACCTCAGGCCTGCGTGTGCGTGTGTGTGTCCTGTGTAGCCTCCATGTATCCACGTGTGCAGTGTGTTGCTTGTGCTATTAAAGTCTGACAATGATTATATTATATTATTAAAAATCTAAGGGAAAAAAAAAGATATATATATATAAGTATACTCCCCTTCAATTGCAGTAACATTTAGAAATATCAATTGATGACAGAGCTTTCCAAGTGCAAAGAAGGTGTCGGCGAGTATTCCAACCTTGTTTGGACTTTTTACCATAAAGCCACAATCCACTACACGTATGCAGACCCCATCCACACTCCCTGCCAGTCCTCATATTATTCAAAATCAAAATAATGAGTGTTCTGTCTGTCCTTGCATCTGGGTTTGTTTCAGAGGGTAGCTGGTATGATGCCACAATCTTTTCGCATATCTTTCTTTTCAGTCATTGGTGGTAAGGTGTTTGATTATTTGATGATTGAGTGTTTAATAATAGTATAGCAATTAAGTATAGTAAGTAGTATAGTAATAATATTGAAACCTGCATTCTGATGTAGCCTACCTTCTCCTCAACAGTGAGTTTTAAAATCATGAATCTCAACACCTCTTTATAAATTGGCCTCGCAAATGTGTATTTGGATAATTTTTTTTGTTTGTTAGGTTTATGTGATAGATAGAAACAAGTGTTTACATTTGAGGTTGTTTGTTTTACACTTCTTTCCTCTTCCTTTTCATTTTCTGCCACAGGTTTTATGTTTTCCGTGGATTTTTCACGGTTAATGCGAAATTCCATGATTTCTTGACAGCCGACATGAATTAAGTTGTAACTCCGTTTACTTCTATTTTAAATAAATCAGCCATTTTCATGAGCCTGCCTTCATTCTGAAGTTAAGCACTGTGGGTGTGATCGAAGCATATAGGGGACAATACATAGAACTGAAAAGTGCGGAATTGGAGGTATGCAAAAAAAGACTTAAGCGTGAGTGGGAGAATGCGGCCCATGGTGTTTATCTGTGTATCTTCCTTGCTATGGAAGGTAGTGGGGGTTTGAGTTTTAAAAAGTGAGTGCACTGAATCTGAATGAGTGGAAAAACCTTGTGTTAAATTATCAGCATTTCAAGAAAATGTGCTTTGATTCCAAAGGACCTGTGCAAAAATGACTTAAATGTTTTGGTTTCATTTTACATTATCTATTTGAGGGTATGGTCTAAAACAACAGCGATTGTGTATTTGCTCAATATAATTCTGTGTAAAAATGATGCCTTGCTTTTTTTGAGTATTTCCATCATATCAAGTGAATGTATTCCATCAGTGGTTCTTTCTCAACCTGTAAGCAGCTGTATATATATATATATATATATATATATATATATATATATATATATATATATATACTCAATAAGTAATTGAGGTTGACTGAAGAAAAAGCGTTCATGCTGCATGTATCCCTGTAATCTCATACCAATAGGAGAGGAAATGAAACATAAATGTCAACAAGAAGGAGCAGGTATGACAAGCTAACCTGAGGGCAGAACTTTTCTAAAAGTCAAAGTGTAAAAGGCAAAAGGCCTGCTCTGAACAGAAATATCCTATTGACTTTGTTCCTTGCCATGTGATGTGTTACATGCATGTTGGCACGCCACCAGGCCTGGACCCATGCTTGTATCTTTTTCTTTTTTTGGAGGAAAAGCAGCCGTTTTTTTGTATTAAATGTTTTTTTTTTTAAGAAAAATGCCATGCTTGCCACATCTTCATGTTATATTTTATTGAATATAACTAATGAGAGGATAATTACTACAGACAGTTCATTAGTCACAATCAGCACCTATCATGCCATCTTATCACGTTTTCCTTAGTGGTAAGACGGAGCCACTAATGCCCTTACATGTCTGACATCCATTAAATCTGACATAAAACACCATGGGCAATTTGTTTTAAGTGTTCTACATGCAATGTTTATGCATTAGCTCAGTCAGTTTCAAACTGTTCAGTTTCACACTTTCGTAAGAGAGAAATGTCAGGTCAGGAAACTTTATATTTTGTATCTCAGTTTCAATTCTGAATTCTGAAACAGTTCATAAGGGGTTGTTAGCAATACGAAACTTGTGTTTATTCCTCTAAACATCCTAGTTTAATTAACAAGTCAGTGGGGAACTGATTTTTAAATCCTCCTGGCAGCAGAAAATCAAAGTAAATCTACCCAGGCAGATTGAGACAAAATAGTAATTTAAAATCCCTCAGGACTGGAGAACGTACCGGAAATATCCCAGGATCACCACGGCCACCATGAGGGATCCCAGCGAGATGGAGTAGCCCACGGTGTAAATGAGATAGAGACGATCAAACACCTCCTGTTGGTCAAAACAACACAGACAGATGAGTGTCTCCCATGAAAAGCTCTGAAACCATGATTTAATTCAGTGTTGTGTTCAGTTAATAGGTTGAACATTACAAATGTTGTAAGCCTAGCTAGCCTCTGCAATTAGTGATACTACATACTGGGTCTGGCTAAGTTGTAATACATTTTCTTTATTTCACTACACCTTTAACCATGATAAAAAGAAAAAAATAATATTGTTGTGACCACAATCTTAGTGTTTAAGTATGATTAGGAATTCTCTAAAGCCTTCATGGACAACTGAAAGAACACAATATGTCTCAGATGCTAAGTGTGTGTGGTGTGGAGTTTCACGTCTAAAACTAAATCTGTGGTACTGAGGCAGAGGAAACAGCCTCATAAAAAAGCTCTGTACACATTCAAGCAGTTTTAATTAGAGTAAGAATCTCAAACTTGCATTGTGCTCCACAGTGAAACGTGAACGTTTGCTTTGACAGCAAACTGACACCCAGCAACTGAGGAGGTTTTGAAAAGCATTCGTTTCTTACAAAAACATTTTGCCTTCAAGCACAGAGGCCGAATAAAAGAAAGAAAACGGAAAAAAGGGGGGGGGGGGAATCAGGGTGGGGAACGCACCATTTCCAAAAGAGATTACTTCAAGCAACAGGCAGCCAGAGGACATTCTGTGTGGAGACCACACTAACCATGCTAGCTGGATCGCCTCTGTACTGCATGAGGCCCTTCTAAGGCTGATGTAACCAGAACTCAGAGGGCTGTTATCATTTAGCCTGTGGTGCAGAGGCCCTGGCCAGAGCGGAGCTGTGGACTGCACACAGATAGCACCATAAACATTTTCATTTGTGCATATGAATGTTTCTTCGATGGCTGCTACCACGACTCTTGGGATCCCATCAATGTAAATAGTCAGTGTCAGACTAAGGGTCAGAAGATATTAAGATATCTGCCCACTGACGTTTGGTTTGGATTTTTTACAAAAAGGGAATGAAAATGAAAATGAAAGGGGGGATGAAGGGAAGAAGCTTAAAGGGGAAGGCTTGCAATTTTATAAAATGACATATCTTGTTGCGTCCAGAAATAAAAGCTCATTCATTGAATACAATGTCAAATAGAAAAGTGATAGGGATGTTAGGTAAAGATTTTGGAAACAGAGCAGACAAAAGACTAGTATTGTGTATGGTCCATGGTTCATTAGTATTATCCATCTCAAATCAGTCTGATTATTTTTAGTAAAAACCAAAATGAATCCAGCTCTCCAGAGTTAAAATCAAACAGCTGTCCTATTTCCCCCGTGGATCCCCTTAATCCTGTGTCCATGTCATATTTATTAAGGATGATGTTCATACTTCATGCTCAAATCTGTGATGACCTTCACTATTCTCTTCCTCAAGTAGCTAACTGAATTTAGTTATTTATCTACAGTAAGGCTGAATCCCATTTCTCCCGCTACCCCTTCGTCTTTCCCCTTCCCCTCCGTTTTGCGCGTTCATGTGGAGCGGTAGGGCTGTCCCAATTCACGTTAAGACAGAGGGGTAGGGGAAGGGGAAGCGCTTTCTACCGCTCCAAACGGAGATTTTCCGAGGGCACACTTCAAACGGAGGGGTAGACTGATTTCCCTCAATGCATTGCGAACCCGTGATCATTAAAGAACAAACATCGCGCGAGTCCATTTAAAAATGTCGGAAACAGCAGGGAAAGCATCACACAAATGAAAGTATTTTCTTTGTAATTCATGATTTTAAAACTTGTTTGATGAAATGTTGCATTGTGTAAATAACAGCTGCAGGCGCCATGTTTGTTTATGTCTGGTGAGTGACAGCTGTCGCTCTCCGGTAACGTAACAGCCAACGCTTCGTACTGATGACGTACGTAATTGTTGAAGTGCTATCCCAATTCGAAGGGCTAGCGTTTCAACCCCTTCCGCTACCGCTCCGTTTGAAAAAGCGAGGGCGAAGGGGTAGGGGTAAGGGTAGCGGTAGAGATGAGAAATGGGATTGGGCCTAAGTGTCTGAACAGACTACATGAGTCACTGATAAAGGTTACCAGGTACAATGGTGCTTCTGCAGTCTTTTTTCTGCTCTAATTAGCATACTTCTGTGTGTGTGTGTGTGTGTGTGAGCGCCCGTTTGTATGTGTGTGTGTGTGTGTGTGTGTGTGTGTGTGTGTGTGTGTGAGAGAGAGAAAGAGAGAGAGACAGTGAGAAAGAGAGAGATTATCACAGACCCTTGATGTCATGTAATATCAACTAATCTTCTTTTGACACCTGAAAGTGATATAGTAATTTTAGTATTTAGGGTTCTTCCTTGGTTATCTATTTATAGGTGTTGCAGTGCAATTATCAGTAACAAATGAAATGTTGTGCCTCAGTTTCCATTTTAAGAAGATTTTGTGAACTCCACAAGGGTATTGATTCACCTCCCACACAAGATTTCCATCAACTTATCTCGGGATAACAGTCCCTCCTGCTCCCTACTTTATCTTAACTGATAGATTTTGATGAGGTTAGACTGAGGGCAAGCAAAAAAAGACGTCAAATGATGGACCCAAAATGCAACATGCACTTGTTGGTTGCCTAGGCACCAGTACTTCAGTCTCAATTACTTTTAGCTTGGTAGAGAGGTGAAGACTAGGTCAGAGCAACCTATTCACAATTCTCAGAATGTGTCCCATGAACATGATTATCGTTCTTTGAATCAATCCATGCAAAAGAATGATGATGATTGATGATGTGCTTTTATTCAGTGCAAATTCAAAAGGAAAGCAGCCATAATCACTGACCCACACAGTCATTATGTCTCTAGACTCTTGTTAAAAGAATGGTTTACTGCAAAAACACAATCAGACGACACTGAAAAGGAACACTGTCATCACTGTCAAGGGCTGCCTCCATATGGACTGTTTTAGTGGAAAATAAAGAACCGTTAAGAAAAGCTGCTTGCAGTTGATACACATCTAGGTTGTTGCATTTGTGATTTTTTTACACAATGAATCGTTTTGAAGAAGCTTTTGAATTGGTCTAAACTTATAAAAGAAAAATAACAATGTTTCAATACTTAGGGAATTAGGGAACTGCATGGATGCCTATGTATTAGTGCTAAATCTAAGTCTATCAAATTGTTTCTGTTTTAACCGTCACTTGAGTATGGTATGATACCATCGGAGAGATACACACTCTTTACTCTCAGGAACTGGACTCTAGGGACCGATCCAGACTTCAGGATTGTATGAGAATCCTCTGATAACTGGGTCAAAGGAGGTTTCTCATTTTGCTATTTATAATTTGCAAAAAGTACTTTACTCACCTGTCAATCATTACAGACTGATGTTCACTCTATCAGCAGTCTGTGTATGGGACGGGTTAAATTTGAACTAGAGTGGATTTCCACTTTGGTACATAGTTCTTGTTTAGGATTCCATTATTTGGGTAGGCATTTTAATGTTCTTACAGGCTATGTAATCATGTGTTACTGATTATTCCTTTCTGTATTCTGCTGCATTAGAGATGTTCTTTGAAGATCTGTAATTCCTTTTTAAGAAAGGGACCGTTGCAAATTAAACTAAATAATAAAAGTAACAGCAGAGATGGTCCGTATCATACGGCACAGTCTGGCTGCTCCAATGTTGAGAAAAACTAATGTCTCTTAACTTTACATTAAAGTTTTAACATTCAGAAATGTGCTGCTACAACATGATGTGAACATCCTTGGCTGCTTGTTCCTCTACAGTTTCACTCTGGCCTATTTGAAGAGAGGCCAACATTTGCATTAACAAAATTATTGCTGACCTCCATCTTCGCCAAAGCCCTCTTATGAAGCGGTCAATTAGAACAAAGGTTTGTTAGCATGTGAAATAAAAACCCTCAAATGGCTTTCTCTTCACAGTGAAGAAAAATGACAATGTGAAATGAACACCATAGAATTTGGATTTAAGTCTAATTATCTGCACACTGGATACATATTTTCAAAGACCATTTGAAAGAAAGACAAGGACTTCCAAAAGAAAAGAAAAGTGTCCCTCCTTTAACCTCCTCCTGTGTCCTTCTCCTATCAGCTTCTATGATCGCCCTGCAGCCAGTAACATGAAAGAGTTTCAGATTGCCATCACTTGTTTCTGGTTTATAATTTTAAATGTTTTTTTAGTTTGTGTGCAAACACATTGCAGTAGTTTCATAAAAATGCTTAAATGTTTTACATGTTAACTACAGGACGTGCTACCATCACATTAACATAATCTATGTCAAATTGAAGTGTGTCTCTGATACACAGTTCTTCACATTATACACACCTTTGAAGGTCTATCACACAGATATTTCTAGGAAGCTTATTACAGAATTCTAGGAATTCCTTTGCTTGACCAAAGATTGCAATTTGTCAGGTTGTGATGAAAGGCCTGTTTAATCCAAGAGGAGCTATGGAGGAATACGGCACATTTTCAGACATTTACATATTACATGTTCCAGACTTCAGGACTGAGACTTCACAAAGGGCTGCATCAGTCCTATTTAACAGTCAAAAGTTTTGAATTGAAACATTCTTCGTACCATTTTGAACTGTCAACGCTTAATTTTGATTTTAACTTTATTTTTTTTTATGACTGAAAACCAATGTCATCTTGTCAAAAAAAAACTAGAATTTATTTTCTCCCATACTGTAATTTCCATCAAATGTCCGCTGTGCGCCTCATGCCTGGGGGATGCTGATAGAGCTGTGGTAACCTCACTGTCATTTTGGTTTCCATTTGAAGTGGGATGTTTTGAAGGGGGGCTTATGGGGACATTCCTCATGCAAAGCAGCTTTTTCTGCCCAGTTCTGCTCTCCAAAATCAATACGAGAATCAGCAGGGGAAGCAGAACTTAACCAGTGTCAGTGCCTCACAAAAGAGTAAACACTCAATTAAGGCTTGCTATGGACTGGTGGGGGGCAGAGAAATTCTCTGGGAATCGGATAATTACAGTCTTTCAACAGACAGAACCCTGACAAAAACCTATTCCCCTAAAGATTTTCTTCCATGTTGTAGATACATCGATCGTCCATTATGCACATACTGAGACCACTGCACGACATGCACTGACAATCGAAGAATTCTGTTAACTTTCACATCTACCATTGATTTAAATAGTAAAATGTTCCACCAATTGAACATGAGTGCGATAGGCATGACAAAATCACAAAAACAATCTACTGATCTACATAGGGAAGCTGATAGAATAATAAATCTTACCCTCTCTTGGTTCTGGTTGTAATGACTGAGGTATTTGGCACATTCGCTATAATTAGCCCACGTCTTATTGTTGGTGGTGGCCAGCTCCCATGTTCCATTTAGGTCACAGCGGCGATATGCATGACCTAAGGAGAGAGAAACAGTGACCTCTTGTTGCATGTGCAGCTCACTAGGAATGTCTTCTTGTGTATGCACTGTGTATCAAAGACAGACTGGTGGTGACACATTAATTCACACCACCTAAGGTCAAACCCATGATGTCTGTGTGTTACACCAAGTGAGGTGTGCAAAAAGAATGCACCTGTCTGTTCTTGGAGCTATCATTTCCCCGCTTTGGGAAGAGGGGAATGCCTGACTGCAATTCAGTGGCCATGTTAATTCAGTGATAATGAGTTTATACAGACAGCAAATTCACACATCCATCCAGAGAATGTAGCAGTGCAGTAGGTAGCATTGCCTTTAATTAGTGTTGAAATATCTCAAATGCCTCAATATGTAATGTTTATCATAAAAAACGACTTGCCTCAACCCCTTCTTTAGACCAAATTTGCGGTAAACAATTTGAGAAATGTTTCCTAAAAGGCAATGCTTCCTACTTCAGCTTTCACCTCTGCCTACCAATGACCTTGACATAGTTAACAGAGAAGGACCCCTACAGGGAATGCAACATGACCTTTAACATTTGACACCATTAACAGACTGAATGAAAAAGATGCATAGTGTCGTAATGGATTACAGCAATTATATATTATGATGAACACCAAACACCAAAATGAAACCTTTAGTTCCTGAAAGTTGCAAAGGCATTGAAGGTGTCATTAATAAACCTAAAGCAATGTTAAGAAAACAAAATAAGACCTGCCCTACTTTACAGTGACCTTAAAACAGGCCTCTCTGGGGGCCATTATGTCTGCAGCTGCAGGTTAGTATATGAACAATGACATTGCAAGGACATGGAAGTTAGCGGTGAGTTACCTTTGTGGTTGAAATCGTAGACATAGTCAGGACAAGAAGTTGACACCAGTCTCCCAGGAGGTCCTTCTGGCCAACATACAATTCCATCCCACTCTGGTAGGCAGAAGCCCTCTAGAAAGGGACAAGATTTTACATTTAGAAGAGGATTGCCTTGCGTGGCTCCACGGGTCAGTGCTACCACATCACAACACACCTTGTCTGCAGCTGCTATAGAAACAAGGCAAGGGATAGTTTCATTTCCAGCACTCAGGCAACCATACTTCTGACTGCATGTAGGCAGGTACAGCTGAGGGCATCAGATCATTATCCAGACAGAGGCAACAATGGGATTTATAGGGGTTCTGCTCACACCAGCCTTTGGCTTTCTTAAGTAATAAGCCCCAAGAGGCCATGGTTTGCGCTGATTTTAGAACAGGTAAGGGGAGTTTTTAGGCACGACGCAAAGCTCCACATGTGTATGAAATGCGCTATATGAATAAAATGGCCTTGCCTTGCCATTCGCTGCGCAGTAATATGGAATGTTATCATAGAATGCTATGAGGACAAACTGTAAGGTTATGCTGGATTTTACAACGGCTTTTAGCCAATCAAGGATTTGAACAATCAGTTTTAGAACGAAAAATAAACAATGGGACATCACATACAGAGGAGACACAGTGCAGAGGTGCTGAGATCTTCAAAGACAATTGTTGAAGGGATCAGGGCTAACCAATTTATATTGTTTACATCAGTTGCCTTCAAAACAAAGAACCAGCATTATCTTATGTCTGTCCGATCATTAGGTTTTGAATAGAGATGTCTACGCAATAGCTTGTCACACCAAGGTCTTTCTCAGTAATTGCATGAGTAGAAAGTTTGTCTCATGTTGACAGGAAGGACATATGGAAACCCAAGCCAAACAATAGCTTGAACTAAAAAGGATAGAGCAGTGCTGAGTTGTATGTAACTCAAGGTAAAACAAATGTATCAAGGTGAAACAAATTACTCCTCGTGTATCAATCTTTCATCAAGTCCAAAAACTGGTAAAGAGCATGTTTTCTTTATGCAGTAAAAAGCTTCTAGTATAGTTTAACCTGACGGAAAATGTAATAGGTTATAAAAACACCTGAACCTATGTGACAGATTTAACTAAATTACTCGCCATTGCCTGTGAAGTCAGTAATTACATCACCCAGGTCAGAACCCTGCCCCCTTACCCCCACTGTTCACCTGTTGTGACAATAAATGTAAAATCAGACCGGTTCTGTCAATACCCATGTAATTATCCCAATACCCAATTTACACTTACTGCTCTTCTGCACTTAAAAGTCCTTTCCACACTTCAGAGAAGCCTAGATTTTACATCACAGCAAATGGAAGCTACTGACAAAGCATGAAACAATATCCCTCCACAGAAGCCTTCAAGTTTCCTTCAAGTAATAGCCAAACCTTTTCAGTGCATCATTCCACATAAATGAGGTGAAGGGTGAAGGATGCAGCCATCTCTGTTCGCAGTTCAAGGTAATACCTACTAGGGGACCACAACATCCAATTAGCAATCTGAAAGCCTTTTTTTCCAGCCCTAATTTCTCCAGCAATCAAGTGTGACACTCCATACACACAACAGGCAACATGAAAACTCTATTTCTCTGTTCCAAATGGAAAGGCAAGGCAAGGGAAGAATTAACAGGAAGACAAAAGGAGGCAATGTGCACCAACAGCTTTAAATCTCTTTAGACTTCAACAAAACTTAAATACGTTTCAATGCATTGTTTGGGTTTTTTAACTGTTCTTGTAACAAAACATGTGCAGCTCATATTGGACACAATTATCATTCGAAATGTTTCATAGTTCTATAAATACAACAGAGTTTAACACTTCTATTATATCTTAAAAGTGCTCACATTTAGTAATTCCCATTGTATATTTAGAGATTCCATACCCTTGATGATGGGAGTGAGAAGCTTTTATCTCCAGAGTTGCTGGCCAAGCCTGATTTCTGGCTTTGCCATGGCTGTTATTGAAACCAGCTGCCCCAGACTCACCACAAATAACCAGTTAAGGATAAAACTTAACCATGCAGTCTTTGCTGCAGATCCATTATTTTCTCATGCCTATAATAACAGATCTCAAAGGGGAAATCAAAGGACATGACGCTATGCTGTCTGTATGCAATCCAAACGTCCTGTCACTTAGCAGATCTAGCCTAATTAAAGAGTGAATCGACGGGATTCAACAGTCAGAAAGATGCTTCCCCATGCAAATTTAACACAACACTTTCTTATGTTATTACATCAATAACCGTACTTTTCAGGGCTCTCAACTTGCCATATACTAGGACCACCTACTATACTGCATGTCATTTCCTGTAAAGTCCACGGCCACGATTTAAATATAACCGTGCCTGGGGTGGGGGGACGTGGCTATTGATGATGTCATTTAGGTTTTTAATAATGTTTTTCCTTGCCGTACTCACATTTGATTCAGAACTGCAGATGTCATAACACATATTGTGTGGCGTTTTGATATATGCAAGCTTTTATGGTGATTGCTGGTGTTATTTTACGGCCAGACCACAGAGTTTGAGCGCCGAGCTATTTTCACACACGGCAGAGTCTTGGGCCTGAAACCCACATCCCTCCACTGTCTGACCCGTGCAAACCTCAGTGTCTCTCTCAATGGAAACCTTGTTTCAGGAAAGTAAGGGAGACTCACTGCACCCGACCAAGGCACAAACTCGAATAATAAATAAGTGGACTTCACTGGAGCGCACAGCAGCAGAAGTAGGCTCCTGGCCTTGGGTGAGGTCTAGGCCACCTCCCCCCCCAAAGTGACTAGAATAGCTTAAATCAACTCACAGCTATTTGCTAATTTCATACCACACAGTGCAAACGATTTGAAATATCCATCACAGCTCGACATTTCTAATAGTAGTGGGGCTAACCGCACCTTGAGAGACAAAAAAACATCAGGGGTGGCCAGGCGCTGCAAAGGCACAAACAACAAAGAGAAGAGGCCAAAGATATAAAAAATAAAATGCATCCAGCCGCACATTGTCCACAAAGAGAGAGAGAGAGAGAGAGAGAGAGAGAGAGAGAGAGACAGAGAGAGAGAGAGAGAGAGAGTTTTAATCCTGTCCACCTCAGGCTATTTATAAAACTCCATACAGTGGAGTGGAATAAAACACTGACACTAATGAATGTATTATAAAAACACAAAATGCAACAGTATGAAAAAAGGAATAAACCATAAGGATTTGAATAAGCAAAACAATCTGAAAATACAGGGTTATCAGAATATACATAACAATCAGAATATAGTATCAGAATATACAGCCACTACAAATACAAACTTAAAAAAATTATAAAACAAAACCATATTATAATGTATTGTAAGGCTTGTTTTGATATTGCAGCTATGAGAAGACATCCATCGTAATTATGGCCGTACTGCAAGTGAGAGCAAATTTACTGTGTAGGCAAATAGTCTTTTGTTCTTTTTGTTTTGTTTACAATACACACGCAATTCATTTCAAAGAGCATTTAAGTTGACAAAATGGCTGGCTCTCAACTAAAACCTCAGCTCCCCATCTGTAAGAGCTCAGTCTGTGGTTCTTCTGTTCCCCATTTTTATGGAAGAGGAAAAGCCTCCCTCGTGTTCCTCAAAATGTGGCGTGATCAGGCAGACATGTGCACCCTTCCAAAAGGGGTCAGAAAACAGCCATTAGATAAGAGCCCAGCGCCATCGGGTCTCAGGGGGGTTAGCTGTGATACCCCTCTGCCCACCCCCCAAAAATAAACACCAACTGTGAGGCTCTGACTAAGGTAAAGACTATGTTTCCTCCAAATAGCCTTCTTCAACCTCCTAGAGTGTGTGTGAAGCAGCGCTCTAACGGTCACATCACTGCTTCTCCTTCACCTTCTCCTCAGCCTGTAAGTGCTCTGCTCTGCTCTGCTCTGCTGTGCTGTGTTCCACCTGCGGACCGATCAGCTGCACATCCCCTGCTGACTGCACCTGTCCTGCGTTCATCTGGCACCACTCCACAATCATCATCCCATTAATGGCACCACAGCCAAGCCCATCTCTCTACGTACTCGGAGCGGCCATGCAACGCATTTACCAAAGATGCATTTACCAAAAAGAACAACAGTATCAAATTGTTTAAAAGATTTGTATTCATCTATTTTCAGTGTTCGTGTGCAGGAGTAGTTTCTGCAAAAGAAGTGACCACATGCATGCCAATAACCTAGTAAGGAGTAATGTCAAATAATCTTTGTGAGGAATAGTGCCTCAGATGATGTTATTTGTGAAAAATAATCTCTTTATAGAGTACACTTCAATAATCAGACCAGTAAGTAGTTATAAATATACACATGGTCATATGTTGTATCTTACAGAATCAAAATCCAGCAATCCAGGTTTCATTGGTTAAGTGCT
Organism: Sprattus sprattus; assembly: GCF_963457725.1. Lineage (NCBI taxonomy): Eukaryota > Metazoa > Chordata > Actinopteri > Clupeiformes > Clupeidae > Sprattus > Sprattus sprattus. Next base: position 3,533,857 of record NC_137923.1, read on the forward strand.
TTAGAAATGGTAGAATATTGTCTATATGTATTGTCAATAGAAACATTAGGAGACAAAACAGCCTACCTGAAAACAAATGAAAATCTACAGAACGATATGTGAGAAATAAAAAAGCTGTACGATAAAGATGTTATCGTAACGTGTTAATTACCGGCATGCATGTGTTATCGGCAAACGTTTGCGTGGTCGTGCACAAACTGTCCACTAACTGACATAACTATGCTTATGTGTTAATGCAATCACAGATTTTATCCTCTCCTGAAATAATATTTAGCCCTCTCTGATGGAGTTGGAGGAATCATGTTATGTTTAGAAAGGCTTCTCTTTAGGGAAAAATTTAACATTGAGTCAACAGGTTGGCTTCCATCAAATTAATTTCTCGCATCCTCAAATTCAATTGTGCATTAATAGATAAACATGAGCTCCCTCTTCTCAGGTGACGGTTCCTATTATGGACAGCTTGATGACTTGAATTAGCCAGTGCTTAGTCAGTGCATTGTACCATGGAACAAAGTGAAGAAGTGAAGTGAATATTTCTTGAAAATCTGAAATCCCACTTCAAAGAAACTTGTGTTCAATATTTCATTAGATTACTTCTTTGTAGCAGCTGATGAAGACATGGTGTGGCATGGCATGAAAAAAACCAGAGTGCCTGTCTCTGTGGCGACAGGCAATGTCATGTCAGGAAGCATTAGGGTTGACAGTGTTCAGACGAGTCCACTGGACTGCCATCGCAAAAAGGGCCTAATGTGTGGGAGGTGGCTCTGTGCAGCGTTAGTGTCCACCACCATTCAAATCAATATGGCTTGATGTAGCGCATGAGAGTGTGTGCTTTCCACTGATCAGCTTGGCCTTAACAGAGGGGGGTGACACCCTTGCCTTTTGTACGGACCCTTTGAAACACAACACAACACGTATGTTTTGCCTCAGAGGAAAGGAGCTGAGGAGGTGGGAGTTGTGGGTGGGAGGGGGTAATGAGGTGATTTTGTGTGAGGCAGCCATTAAGTCTGTATTTCCCCACACTGATCGCCTCAGGTTTTAGAAACAAACATTACTAATGGTTTGTTTCAGAGCTGTCAAGGTTTCCCTCAGATGAGAGAGGAATCAGTTAAATATAATTGAAATGGAATAAAGTTAAAGAGAAAATAATAACAGTCAGGATTGTACAATTACCCACTAAACATGGGTTATTTCAAAACAATTTGGAACAACTGTGGGTGAAAAAAAGTTGACCATGCGAGAGGAAACAGAATAGCCTAAAAAAACACATGTTGCCAGATGGATCTAAACTATGTCTTTAAATACAATAGTTTGAGGCCAAACAATCAAACATGAAAGAAAACAGCTAAATCAATGTTCAACTGCCTAGTGCTTAGCCAGAATGCACAATACAATGCAAACCAAAATAGCATGACATTATAATCAGATATAAGGTACTACTTTTTGCTGCATTTGTAAATACTTTTGTAACTCTGGGCTTGGAAGAATAAAAGAACAATAATTGAAATAGTGCATTGTTCACCATTCGTTTTTCATTTTATCAATACGGTTTTACAAAACCCCACAAGATCAATTAAAAGAATCCTTTTATACATGTGTATGTGTGTGTGAGAGCTAGTGTGTGCATGTCGTACGCTTGTGTACTGCACATCTCTCTCCCTACCTCCCTACCTCCCTCCCGCTCTCTTCCCCTGTGCATAGATTGTTTTGGCGCTATATAAATAAAAAATAAATTGAATTGAATTGAATTGGGTTCTTCCTTGTTACTGACATTTCATTACTGTAAGAAGAACATGCGTGTGTGTGTGTGTGTGTGTGTGTGTGTGTGTGTGTGTGTGTGTGTGTGTGTGTGTGCATGTGAGTGTGTGTGTGCTTGTGTAGAATAGTAGCATAGAGCTTCTCTTATAACAATTTTTTTTTTTTTTTTTAAACAACACCCTCCAGTGTCTCCATCCTTGCCTTTCCCCAAACCCCCATCAGCACCACACCGCAGCAACACCAAACCCCCATCAGCACCACACCGCAGCAACACCAAACCCCCATCAGCACCACACCGCAGCAACACCAAACCCCCATCAGCACCACACCGCAGCAACACCAAACCCCCATCAGCACCACACCGCAGCAACACCAAACCCCCATCAGCACCACTCCGCAGCAACACCAAACCCCCATCAGCACCACACCGCAGCAACACCAAACCCCCATCAGCACCACACCGCAACAACACCAAACCCCCATCAGCACCACACCGCAACAACACCAAACCCCCATCAGCACCACACCGCAACAACACCAAACCCCCATCAGCACCACACCGCAGCAACACCAAACCCCCATCAGCACCACACCGCAGCAACACCAAACCCCCATCAGCACCACACTGCAACAACACCAAACCCCCATCAGCACCACACCGCAGCAACACCAAAAAACCTCTCCAACCAAGAATCCTCAGCCTCAATCAATGTCAGTTAATCCCTGGCTGAAGCTTATGTGACATGTCAGAGTCCATCTCCTCTGTTCACTGCCTTTATTCTGCTTTGGGACCACTAGCGCTATTACAGTGGGAAATGATAACACTCCAGGAACTGAGCCCAATGTGTGGCTCAAATGCCTTGTCATCTTACGTAACTCTGTTTACATGTGTGTATTTTTAAGTGCGTCACACAGACCTGCCTGCCCTGTGCCATCACAAAAATGACAATAATGAATAGGTTATGCTGTAAATCGTGAAGGTTGTTGGTTTAACATGAAAGGATATTCTTGAAACATTCTCTATTCATAGAGCGAAGGCATATCAGTATAATGCAGTGTATAAAACAAGAGAGGAAAAGGGACAGCGCTCTTTCCACATGTGCATGTTTGTGTAAGTACCACACGTCAGTGTTTTAATATTGACATCAGGACTAACCAGCAATCTTGTGTTTGGACTTGATGACTCGTTCACATTTTCTCCTAGCGTTGAACAATAGATACATCTGCTCCTCCTTGGTAAGGACATCATCGGCATCCACCTACATGGAGAGAGAAAAAAAACACAAGATCAGTTTGAGGCAGCTATTCACTACTACAGTAACGTAGTTATCTAGAATGTGCTGGTGTTTTGATGATGAAGACAAGCAACAGTCTTAACAGCAAATTCTGATTGCCAAACATGTCAATTGTCAAAAACCAAGAATGAAAAATGCTTCTCCCAGTGGGTATTTGCATATTTTCCATTCTCGTCCTCAAAGATCTTACAAAGACATAAAGCACTTGTATATACCCCATAAAACGAGAAAAATGTATAACACATTGCTTCAGAATAATTGTCTTTCTTTACAAAAACAAATGTTTAAATGCTTTATTCATCCCCACAGCTCTTGAAGGAAATAACTTGCAAAGTGACTTGAGATACCTAATGTACTCCATGCTCTCTCCAGTACATGATTTATGTAAACTGTTAAGTTGGTAACAAATTTATATTCCTGTCAATGCAGGGCTTTAAAGGACTGTGTGGTCAGGTACTGCTCTTGGGCAAACAGTATCACTTCCAGTCTTTGTTGATAGTCGCAGTTGGAGTTTCTGTGATCTGAGCAACTCAGCAGGAAAGATTCCTTCAACACCAATCTGACTCGACTCCAAAACAAGGGGGGGAAATAAGCAATTTCACGAGACGAATCTGCATTCTCTTGACGGCGCTAGAGAAAGTCTCTCCATGTCCTTACTCGATTGTGTCACTCTGGAGACGCTTGCTTGAAGGTAAATAGTTGTTATTTGTGTGTTTTCTTTTGTTCTAAGTCATAAGAGGACACAAAAGCATCTCTGTGTGATAACTCATCTTATCGTGGCCAGCCCCAGGGGGAACAGATAAGAGCCCAGTACAACATCTCCATTCATCTCGTGAAGCATGCAGACATTTCAAATGTCAACTGAATATGACAACAAATGTGACCGCACAGCCCCTCACTTGCCTCTGCTGTGACGTGCTCTCTGCCCCTCGGCCTGTTTGTTCAAATCAATATTTTGCATCTGAACTCTAGCTGCCGTTCCATGCATCTGTCAGCAACAAGTATTGAGTTCTACTAATTTGAGTCAGGTCACATGTCTATTTGATGAAATGTAAATAGGATATTTCGCTCCACCACACCAAAACGAAACGCAATGAATAGCCTCCCTTTTATTTTACTGCTTGAACGGTCGAGTGACGCTCAACTGGACTGTGCAGGGCCGTGTTTGTATATGATAATGAGAACAGAGTTTCACAGCGGAATTTATAATTCATAATTTCCACCGTTTTAAAAGGGGAGCGCTGTGCTGATAAACCTCGGACATATAATGGCCAGCTTTGCATCAGCCCCGGGAACATTGCCCTGTATCAATCACGGGATTAAGAAAAAACGGTTTACAAAACTCCTCACGTATTATTTGCTCAGTGGGAAAGCATCCAAGACACAGAAGAAAGATAATGCTGTTTATAGTTTGTTTTTAATCACATGCCTATGCTTTAGCCATGGCCTCACAGAGTAATATGGTCATTTCTACTGATGTGATACCTTTCTACTGCTTGGATAACTTTCTATTGTTTATAAATACACGTCAAAATAAAAAAGCCCATATGATGCTTATCTGCTAGAGAATAGCACTAAGCCATGGGGTTTTTTCCAGCATGAAGACAAACCAATGACACATATTATATGTGCTTCATGTCACCGTGGATGCAAGATATAAGACAAATACTAACTACAATACTGAGAACATTACATTTACATTCAAAGTGTAATAACATACACCTTTGTGGTTTGTGCATTTACTTATGCTAGACAGCTTATCTCCCACCAAAAACTGTCACCCTCTCCTCATGCCATGTCCAACCTGTTGAGATAACACTCTGATGCCTGTGTAAATTCTCCAAAGCCGGTGTGGCGCGGCATGTTTCACAGAGTGACCACTCTGCTGTCCACAACAAGTCAACCTGACTTTATCCCGGATCGCACCAGTGGCTGCTCGGTGGAGGTGTGATGTCAAACGCGTGTCAACCAGTTGTCAAACACACTTACACCTTTGATCCGAGAGCTTCACAGGACAGCTCTGATGTGTCGCACAGCGGAGTGGCAAGCCATGTCTTGCCTTTAGGTCATTCAATCTATGGCATCTCTGTGCCCTGTGGGACCACCATGACAGGGTAACGACCGTAACACTGCTGTTCTTTCTGCCAGGAGGCCATCCAGAACACACTGGTAAAAAAACAAAACAGTTTCAACTTGAGATTGCGCCCGTTTCCCTCACTAAACAGCGTGGAGCCTCGAATTATTCTAAAAAGATTTCTGAGTAATTAGATGACTCATTTCTTCTTTCTTCAGAGTCTTGGCATTCTTCCTTCCCCCGATGGGCTTCTGAAGAAAATGTAAGTTCCATAATCACTTTCACTATTCATGAATTGATTGATTAACCCATGCATGTCCAGTGACCATCACCAAAAGGCTTTACAGAATTGGCTCCCAATTAGTGCTGGAGAACATCCCCTGATGTCAGTAAACGTGGAGACTTTGTCTCTTTCCTGAAGTATATTTCTAAAGAATAATATTGAACTTACAAATATATAACTGCCAAAGAACCACAGCACCTGAAACCATAATACTTCATCCTTCAATATTTTCTCTACTTTCAGGTTTGAAATAAGGAAGCACATTCTGTGCAGTGAAAGGAAGCACAGAGGGAAGACATTTATGGCTACGCATAGTAAGGAACCACAGGTGGAACAACATTTTACCACAAGCAAATAGGGGGAGATACAACTGGTTTGCTGTGTTGGCTACACCAATATAGAATATTCCAAGAGCTATTCCAAAGAGAGAATATAAAACTCGTCAAGTCACCGACAAGTGTAACTTGATGTTGATAGCAATTACTAGTCAACATCTCACAACTTATTCACTCTCTTTCATTCTCTCCCTCTCTCTCTTTCTCTCTCTCTCTTTCACACACACACACACACACACACACACACACACACACACACACACACACACACACACACACACACACACACACACACACACACACACACACACACACACACACACATTTATAGGGCTGCATTGTATATTTGATAGCAATGTCACAGTTATACATTTCTTCAGCATTCTCTGGCTGAAGGTAGAATTCATTTCCGATTTCTACATTTAATTGGATTTGTAACACTGTGTCAGGGCGTCATGAGAATGACCATGAGTTTGATCTCCAGATGGAGCGTTTTGCGATCAACTCTCAGTTAAAGCCAGGGCACTTGGGGTGTGAGAAATATCTCAAGTCCACTTCGGGTCACCTACTGCAAGGGGAACAGGCAGGAGAAAAATCTCCACTTCCAAAGCAACAGTTATCTCAGAGAATGAATGCTCTAATTTCAGCTCTGTTTTGTCACTTGCAGTTACCATTCAACAACTTCAGAGTGCTGCCCACGCTTCTTCTCAGAAAAGGGTGGCAGGAAGTGACCCGCAAAAATCTAGCTTTTCATTCTTTTCAAGCAGAGTGAAATGTGTGTCACTAACTTTGGACCTGGTGATCAGGAGAAGATGTGTCTGTGAGGGGTACTGGTAACCAGGGAGAGCATATGGAGCCTCGGCTGTTTACCCTAGCACCACAGAGCACAAGCAGGACTTGTGTCTGTTTGTCTGGACCGTGACATACCTGGACTTAATTACATCAGATTCATATCATCTTGGATGAGCGCCAGGGATGCCGAAAGCACTCAATGAATATTAAATTAAGGCGAGGCACAATGCTCCACTGCCCATGGTTAGAAACAAACCACTGTCTGTCAAGAGCCCCACTCGTCCACAACACCAGCTTCTGTCCCCGAATCATCTCTGACATGGCAGAGGAGTTCCATGCCTGGCAGTCAGTGAGGTAAAACAAGTCTCCCTTTCCATCTAGATATGAAGTGTAATTTCGGATTGAGCTGTCCCACGACGAGGATCATGGGTAATTAGTCTGCGCCTTACAATTATTTTAGAAACGTATTCCTTCTCCACTGGCTGAACTCCCAGCCACCAAAGTAAATACAGCTTTCACTGGGTTTGGCGTGTATATTCTTCTTTATGGCATTTCATTAAAAATACAGTGTCTTTTTTGTTGAAACTGTCTGGCAGGAGGCCAGGAGTAAAATGAGAAAAATACACAAAATATAAATACATGTATAAGTTTTGGCCATCACACACTTGAATGAACATTATGTCTCTGCTTGTCCTCAAGAGGAGTGTCTTGAGGATTGACATGTATCTCTTATTTCGAGGAAATACCTCAACCAATATTGAACTAGCCGTTTCTTACCAGCAGAGAGAAATTCAACCTTTACGAATCTCATTTCACCCTTGCCAGCCATGTATTACTGTGCTACATAAAGGTACATTACCAGAAATATCCAAAACACTACCCATCGACCTTCACCAGCAGGGGAAGAATACATACTCAACCTAAATGCTCAGACCACAGCCTTGAGTTACAATAACGGTGATTGAAAATGCATATACGACTGAGAACAGATAATCAAAACCAAATCAGATTAAATATGAACCAGCTACTTCCTGGGGTAGTTGGAAGAAATACATCTCAGATTTCTTTATTGCAAAAAGTGTGTGTGAACACAGTGAAACAGTCCTTGAGTTACAATAACGGTGATTGAAAGTGCATGTACGACTGAGAACAAATGATCAAAACCAAATCAGCTTAGCCAGGCAAGTTCTTCCGATATAAACTGGAATTAAAAAAAAAAAATAACCTCCATTAGCTGAGCTGTGATCAGTCGAACTCACAGCGCACTTTTTTTGTAAAATAATATCCTTGACCGGTTTTGTTTTAGTGGTGGTTTCTTCTCTGCTTCCCCTACTGGGAATGAGCAGCAGGAGAGATCTGGTTTGCAGGGGATTACTGCCTAGCTGTGGTCAGCACTTCTTTTCTTGCTGTACTCGGCACAATAGGACCACATTGGAACAGTTGTGGCGTACCACACCATTTCCTGAGATAGTATTTACTGTTCTGTGTCTGTTGTTCCAAACATTAATTTCCTGTCTACAAATAAACAAACTTTTCACGGCAGGCCCCACTTTGAAAAAATTGCAGCCTCCCCCGACCCACACCATCTTGGCGGAGCGATTTAGATGATGACATGGCGGATTATGTATTATAAAGTTACAAAATCATCTGTTGCGTAGTTTATCTTCAGCTAATATTTTCAATGTCATTTTATCAATCAGTTAAACTTTAAAAATTGTATTAGTTAAACTATTTTTTCTTTTTTTATCAGAACTCTTGTTTAAAACAGGTCAAATCTGGCTGTTTCGTTGCATAAATAATCAGGCAAAAAAATATATAAACAGTAGGCCCTGACATAGCACATAGCACTGCCATACTTAATTTGACCAGTAGTTGGTTGTTTAGGGTACCCATTTCTTTCCGCCCTCAGCCCAGAGCCCTCAGCCCTCAGCCCACGCCCCATTAGCAGTGCCCTTGCGCCCCCCTGGGGGGCCTTGCCCAAACTTGGGGAATCACTGCTGTACTCCAAGCGGATTAAACTTGAATTCAGAAAGCTGAAGATTAGTGAACTACTTACAATGTGCCAGAAGTCCTCAAAACAGGAAAGCATATTACTAGGTCATGCCATACCCTCTCCTATTTGCTCTGTCTACTTTGAATTTGGCATGTAATTACATTTCAGAGGCACCGCAGTAGACAGCCTATGGTTGCCTTTCTCAGTCAATTCTTTTGTTTGGCAGTTTTCTTAAGCACGACTTGTTTTGTGATGTCAGGTTTATGTACAGATCCGGGAGCTTTGAACACACTGAGAGGAATTTATACTCCTTCTTAAGCTAATTCTACATGCCTCTTAGGCCGCTGGGTCATTCAGGGATACAGCAACCGCACATTAAATAACTTTTATTGCAGGAAAAAAACTATTCATTGACATTGAAGTGTTGCATCCTTTCGTGAATCGTATTTCTCCTGAATGTCCCTCTGTATTGGATCCTCAAACTGCTGCAGGGTACCCGTGAAAAATGTCCTTCACTCGCCTGTGTACATTACACTGAATGAGGATTTTCCTCAGGTAAACCGCATTAAGTGAGTCTTACCTTTGCATATCACACTTCATCACAAGGATGATAAATAATACACCACTAATATTTACATTTCTTACTGTAAGGCCACTGTATTTTCAGAATGGTGATGACTTCCTAATTTATTCATGTTCTCCTTTAGCTGGTCATTTACCCTCCATTGCACCATAGCCCAACATTTACTTCCTTGTTGTTGGCTTGTTTTCAAAATGCTATCCATGGGGCTTGCTCCCCCTTATTTTTTTCTACTTTTTAAAAAATGAGGGGGCGGGGGGGGATCTTGTAAATTATAGCTCCACCAAATCTTGTTTTTAATGGCATGTCCACGATCTGGAAAAAAACATGAATATGTTACTTTTGACATATTACACCGCATGAATGTTTTAGCGGACCGGGTTCCTGGATATTATAAACTCTATGAGTCAGTGCCACTCCTCTTCAACTGTGCAATTTGCATTTGATGATAAAAACCACAAACCACAAGACTGGTTGTCCCTTGGAAATGCTTGCGAAACCACATTCTGACTTAGAGCAGCATTCAGCTCCTAATTATACCCTGTCCAGGCCAGATAGGGCTGAAGAACAGCAGTTTGTTTCGTATGGAAACATTGTGTGTTGCCTTAGTAAGCACACATACCAGGGGGCCAAAAGTGGCCTCTCCCAGTGTTGTTGCCTCTAATTGAAAAGAGAGCATTTATTTCTCATGTTATATAAAGACTTGAATATAGAGTGCATGTTTGCTTTCTTCTTCAGCAGAACGGAGCTAAAGCAGCATTTTAATTTTCACAGAAAGATTAAAAACTACTAATGGTTATATAACCATCAGGCCACACCCATGGTTTCATAATATCCTAATGGACCTTGGGGGGTGGTTTATCTGGCAGACTGGGAGTGGTGGTGGGAGAGGAGTGGCCACAGTTTTAAATACCAACATGACATATTAACATCTATTTGGAGAACATACAAAGCATGTCAGCCTCTAAGACCCGGGTGATAATCTGGAGCCCTCACTAAGGATTACATATACATTTTGAAAGTGTTGCTTAAGAGCTTTCTATTTTCAGATGTTGCAGATGTTCAGCTCTCAGCTCGGGTTATTGTAATGGAGCCTAAAACGCAAAAAAAAAGCTTAGAGTGAGAGCGTGGACCCAGTATCATCAACATCATATAACCCAGCGACACATGGGAATTGTTTATTGTTGTTCATGTGAAGCTAGGAATCATCCCACGGCTATACAAAATACCAGCCTGAAACATGACCTTTCCGAAAAGACGCTGTATGCCAGAGATAAGATATCCGGTCAACCGTAACTACACACAAACAAAATTCCAATACACCTGGCCAGGCAGCCTCTCCATCTATGCTAATACTGATACTAATAGTGGAAGTGGCCATATTAAGTACTGTTAATTGTTTACCTACATGTATCTCCTCATTTGTTTATCAAATTGTTGTCTACTAACTAAATGTTCTCTCTCTTATAGCGTGACCTTTGCTTGCAAATGCTGATCACCATATCCATTAAGTACATACTCGTGTTGACAGCAAACTCTACTCCCTCACTTTCTTTCCCTCCTAGTGTAGAAACCCTCAGCCTACACCTACCCACCTCCACCACACTGTCATGCACTTGTTCTACCCCATACTCTGTCCAAGCATCTACCTGCAATGTAAATAATTGCCACAATCTACTGTACCATTCCTTACCCTAGTAACAGTAACCTTACAAGCCTTAAACCCCCTCCCCCTTTCTTTTACTATCTCTACCTGGCTTGCTCCAAGCAGATGGGCTCCACCTTATGAGCTGAGGTTCTGCTTCAGGTTTTTTCCTGTTAACAGGGAGTTTTTTTTTCATGCCCGTTGCCATTGTGCTTGCTCTAAGGGGGTTCAGACCCTGGACTCTGTAAAGTGCCTTGAGACAATTTGATTGTTTTGGCACTATATAAGTTAAATTGAAATTAAATGAAATTGAATATGATGCAAAGGGCCCATACACTAGTACTCCAATTCACTACAAATGCAACTGCGTTTCGATTCCACACGTAGTCGTTCAGAGCTCTGTTCCCAGGACACTATGTGCAAATTGTTTAGCACATATGAAATTGAGTTCAGAGACAATCCATCAGACAGCACAAAGTGACCGCTTTGACCCCACCGCCAAAAGCAGGTAGGTGTCTAAAGAACCGACTGTCCATTTTTCTTTTCCACCTACTTCAGGTAAAACCCTAATGGACTAATTCAATATTTAAGACTTTCCGTAAGAGGTTGCGAGGATTTCTGCAAACAAACTAAGGCCGGAAATGTCTGAAAGCTCTCTCTTTTAAGATGTCATGTGACAAGTACCATAAATGAATGATGACTGGAGATGCTACTGTCAATCTTTAGTGGACAGCCAGCAACACACAGAGCCAAAGATATCCTTCCTGGTAAAAGTGAACGCTCTAAATGAGTTTACACCTAACGCGCGGTTGTTCAAATATTATTTAACATTTCATTTTCATCCTTGTGAGCCTATAATGACATAATTTATGGGCCCAAAATAATAATTCCAAGTAGAGCCATAATGTTACTGTGTTTGTCTCTCTACATTAATTCCACCTAAATCATAACTAATTATTGCTAAATATGATACTCAGTCAATTGTGTTTTTATCTCTATTATTCTTACATTTTCATACTAACCTAGAGCGCTAATAAAGATGCTCACATCGCCCTGTCCATTCATTTGTAGTGGTCAGTTCATGCTCATGTCTTATGAAAAGGACAAAAAACGAATTTGTGATGGAAAACCTTCATTTGTTCAACATATTACTGATTAACTGATCGTAGTGACTGTAGTTAGGAGTTTCAAATGCCCAGAGTTTACACAGCGCCTCAGTCATTTTTACGTTCTCATTAGCAATTTCATTAGTGTGTGTTCTCCCTGTATTTTTTTTCTAAAAAGGGCATTGGATTGTGAACTATGGATTGGCCTTAAAAGGCCAGTTCAGTGACAATGTAGCAACATGCAGCTTGCCCTCTCAATGAAGGATTCTGCATTCATTTAAACTGTTCTATCATCTGAAGTATGTCAAAATAAACCTTTGATCTAAACAGAATATTCAGTATGGAATGGGAATAGATCAGAGCAGTATCTTTTATCGCGTTTGACAAATATGCAAAGGAGGGCAAAGAAAATGGTGCATGGTCTTGATCATTTAGATTTCGTTTTAGTATTTCAAAGTGAATGAGATGTGGGAGCACAAGAACAGTGAGCGTCTAGCAACGATGATCATAGACATATATGATGCATGTATATACTGTATGTCTATGAGCGGGACGTTAAGCATGCGCAAAGACGTGAAGTCCAGTTGATAGTCCAATTCACCGCTGCGTGCGTAGTCCGATTAACACCCGAATCGGATCGAGTTATCTCTGGGTGTCAATGGGTTCGTAGTCGGACCGCAATTATTCGAAATAAAGGTGGTTACATGAAATAGTCAATTCTATTTCAATCCGACTAAGCCAGTAAATCAAATCCATGTAACCACACTGACTGTCTCTACCCATTACCAAAGTCAAAACTCTCCAGCCTCAATAAAGCACAAAGCAGGGTACTCAAGCTTGTCAAATATAATGGTGGTATAATTCTATAACTTCTGCTGAGACTTTCATAACCGCTTGGCACATTCAGATAAATAGTCCATTTTATGGGTGTCTTTTATAGGAGGGGGTTCAATACCAGAGACTTTTTTAAGGGCCATCTTACTTTCCCATGGGAATATCAAATCGGGACTCAAAATAATTGCAAATGAATCTGGTAGCATTGCTGCTTGAGTGTTTACTGACCTCATTAGTTTTTATGACTTTAAGTACATCAACCATCATTGAATTCTACCTGAAGGATACAGAGATAGAAGAACAGCAATGTACCACTTATAAGAATAAGACACCCACCCACCCTCTATCCCATTGCACTTGTTAGTAAATTGGAATTGGACCATAAATGAAACTACTTGAGATTCCATAGATTAGATAAACAAGAGGTCCTCTGCTTTCCCCCTAGATCATTGCATCCTATCTACTCAGAAGATAAACTGAAGGTACACAGCCGGATTCAAGAGAAAGCTCTCCTTTCAAATTCAAGGAAGTCCTCTAAGGCATTTTTTTTGTGTTACCTTGACCGAGTATGCCAATAATGGATTGAATTCCTAAAACACACATCTGAATAATTCAGCTTAGTGACAATACATCTCTAGTCTGCATGGGAGGGAAGCAGTTGTTGGAGTACTCCATTCAAGAAAGATTGGGTCTGTTCTGCATGTCCTGATCAATCAGAGGCAACACCAAACAACACTCTAGGGTGCTCTGTAAAAACTGTTTTCACACTCTCATGACAAGTGTTGTCATGGATACAAAAAATGTTTAACTAGAAACATTTTTGATGAGACTGCTTAGATATATATATACAGTATATATGAAACATTAATTGGGCAATGGTCTTAACTCTCTCTATTAAATTCTATTTGTGACTGTTGTATAGAGATGCATGTGTATATGAATTCATTTCAGTTGTGGGTGCAGGGAGGGGATGTAGGGATGACTTGCCTGCTACCTTGGGGCATACACATAAATCGAAAAGTCTCTCTGCAGTTACTGTAAGTGATCGTCTCAGACACCTTTATTTATATAGGACGTCATGAGCCCCTTTCACCAACGAAATCAGTTAATGTATCAGATCACAACAACACAGAATAAATAACAGATTGAAAAAACGAATAAAAAAAAATGGTCAAGTTGTGTATTCCCACCGGGTTGCAAACGACTGATGCAACCTCTAACAGGGATTTTGCCCCTCAGAAAATGAGTTGTCGAATGGAGAGGAAGAGGTCATGAGAAGGAGCGCTAGTGTGCAAAATAGAACGCATAGTGTGCAAAACACCATCGTCTGCTGCACACAATGAGGAAAGTACTGAAGAGTCTGGAGAATGAGCAGAGAGCGATGCTAGTTGCAGTGAACTATCTAAATGTACTAACTAAAAAAGATGAAAATGTTTTTGATAACCGTAAACATTCTCGAATCTTGGGTTTCGTATTTACAATGGAGCTTTGGGAGAAGAGTATTGTCATATACAGTATATCGTTATATATTAATATATGTTACTTGCTCACCAGGGAATAGATCAATTGCTCAACTTTACCGTTTAGTTCCGTTAAATGCGATAAATGGTTTTCAGTGTGAGTGGAAATGGGGTAACATTAATGGACCACAACTTTAGAACTACACACATATGTGTGCTTTGTACGAATATATTTATTACAACTGCAGAAAGTCTTTTTGATCACTCTAATCACTTTCTTTCATGGATATAACAGGTGTATTTACTAGACAACTATCACCTGTTGGCCTTTGAATTCACTGAAAAGATCAGGATGTTTCTCCGACACACGTCTGGTCAGGTTTGATGTGTTGCCTCCCTTTGCGAGACCCACTCTGAAACAGCGCTTGCACAGTGGCGCTGCTGAGTTTTGGAGCTCGTCTTTTTTCGTCCACTTTCTAGCTAAAATATCTCCACATGCCAGTGCGGCCCCCTCTTTGTCAATGAGTTCAGGAGTTACTGAAGCTGCTGCCATGTCTTTGTCAATGAGTTCAGGAGTAATTGAAGCTGCTGCCATCACTTCAAGCCTAGTCTCTGAACTAACAGAAAACTGGCAAACTCATGCAGGATTGTTTGCCGCAATCACACACACCACTAGCGCAATGTCACCACTGTCAGCGTTGTACTTGAAGAGACAGATACCCTAATAGACAGAATAAATAGTTATTCGCATAATACAAGTATATATATTTTTTCTTCTTCAAAATGCTTTTTCAGTATCAGTAGTTACCACAGCATGTGCCAAAGACAAGGCCTACCGCAAGACTGCACTGTTGCCGCCATGCAAAACGTTTGTGTACGAGCAGCTGATTATGGCTGCTTAAACGTTGGGGCCTAGCCAGCCCACTAGCAGATAATCAGGAGTCGTGTAATTACCAGAGGTGTCTCTCGTTACCCAAAACATCCCAACCCCACTGATTAGCCTATAAAAAGGTCCATTGTGAGTGGACCTTGATGAGAAGGTCAAACACGTCGTGATTGTTAACTAGGTCAGGCCTTTTTTTTTCACAAGCCCAATGTGTCCATAAATGAAGTGTCTTCTGGCTCACTGTCGGTGTGAGGTAGAACACCAGTCCATTTCTCAGCTTGTTTTGACAAAAAAACCATTATGCGTGGAATAGGATAGAAGGGTGTGATAGATCAGGACAAAAAAAATAATCAAACACTCAAATAGATACGGTGGGGCTTAAAATTAGCCCCAGATCAATGTTTTCTCGGTTAAACTCCATTACAGAGAGGGGGCCTCGTTGATTTATGCCATCACATTCCACTTGCACAGACCATATTTCTCTGCGGATCTAAAGAAATATGATGATTTTTCCACTCCATCTCTAACACTTGATTTGCATATGAAGCCCAGTGGCATTACTATGGGGGGGGAAACAAAAATAGAATGTGACCTATCAAGCCTCAAGGAAAAGGTTCACAGTTTTCGGACACACGTGAAATCATGTTCAGCAGGAGACAGACCTTTTACATAATTCTAACTGCTACATTTTCCTGAAACATATTTGAAATGAAGAATATGAATGTGCGTATTTTTTCGTTCTAGCCGTATTTTAAAAACAGTGAATACAAGTGAATGCTTCCTCTCTTGTCTAGATGCATGTTCCGGGCAACATGAAGGCCCTTTGGTCATCCAGTTCTTACAGATTCAGCACCCAATAAAAGGCCAACTTTGGCGGCAGTAGCCTATTTTTATTTAGCCTATTTTATAGCCTATAGCGTTTAAACATTTAACCCCCCAAAAAAAACCTGCACCTTCACATCCTAAAAAGTACCTGTTTGCGCAACCCTAAATGTTAACCTCAGCTCACTTCCACAGTGGAATCACAACGGCTTTCATAAATGCTCTTCTCAGGCGCTATCAATCTGCACGATTTCCTCCATTGAACGCTCTTTTTCAGCATGTCAGAAAGCGCTCAGCAGGAACATTCCTCTATTTTTTCAGTTGGGAGTGGGTACTGAACCCAATGATGCTTCAGTGACCTCAGGGGATTACTGTTTGTCCAACCACTGGCAGACTGGTGTGATTGTGCTGTTTGAACATTGCTGGTCGATACAGACAGGTGATTATATATTGGAAAACACTGATCAATACTGTACCAAATCATTTAATATTCATTTTCAATACTCAACTGAGATTTTGTGTATCCAAACAAACGTGTATCCAATGCACTATTTGGCTCTGTACATGAAAACAACCCAGACATTCTCTATGGGGCTCAAATACTCTTATACAAATAATAAAGGGCTCACTACTGTTTCCTCGCTAGTCACAGACTTTGATATTCTTCTTCTTTAAGAGGTCAGGCACAAACTTGATGGCAAGGTGCACCATCCTGCATTGAAAACTTATGATCAGCCATGTGCTGCTCCAATTCGTCTTTCAGCAAATCAACTGTTTTGCCATTAATGGTCGCCCGGATGGTAAGACAAAAGAGCTGGAAACTCATAGTGGATTCAGTTGTTCTGAACAGTGAACACCATACGAAAAAAATGTGTGATGAGGGCTTCTTCTACTAGCGCTGCAAGTAAGAAGAATGCAAAGCCTCTTTCTTTAGCAATGTATTAAGAAAGCAGGTAGAGAAGAACTACTTGCTTGATGTGAGGTGAAGCACATTCTATTAAAATACTTGTGGAATATTTTTGGATTGCTGTTTATAACTAGTAAGCTTGTTTCTGAGTACTGTTTAAGTACTTATTTATGTTAGTTTGTTTTGTATATACAGTATGTTTGGTGTTGAAGCCAAATAACTACAAATATATATATTATTGCACAAAAACCATCCTCTCGTGCACCGTGTTTTTTCCCTCTTCACCACTATCTTCAGTTGCCATATCCCAATAACCTGGGGTGACCGAGCGGTCCCTCACCTTATATAAGACGGAAATTATTCCCTTGGGAGACCAGGTACGCAGCTGTTGAGCTGGAATGCCTGGCAGGCAAGTGGGCACTTGACAGTTTAAAATATTATTTAACAGGTAGAGATTTCATCCTTGAAACAGACCACTGCGCCTTGCAGTGGCTGGGGCGCATGAAGGACTCCAATGCACGGATTACGCATTGGTTTTTGGCACTGCAGCCCTACCGATTGACAGTGCGCAAGACAGAGACGTTACTCTCATTTCCCTGCAGGAGCGAGATAGAGAGCGAGAGACATTGCACGCACTCACACACACAAGAACGCTACTTAAAAAGCATTGCTTTATATACCTACATGCATGGGCGGTCAAATGACGCTCATTGGACGCCATATGACGTTCGTTTGACGTAAGTCACACTCTGCGTGCGCTAGGGGTCCGCTCAGTGGTCGTTGACAGGTCACCAGTGAGTTGTTCACTGCAAAGCAAACGATTATTAACAACCAAGAAACACAAGGGTAACGACTAACTAACGAAAGCCAAACGCGTGCAACGTTAGTAAAATGTTCACAAGTGTTCTTCAACTTTCTCCAGCGTTTAAAATTAAACGTTGAAGAACGCTGGTCTCCATGAGAACTTTTGTGCATGTTCAAAACTTTTTTTTTGGACCAGCGTTCTCCGACGATTACCGACGATACCAGCGTCCACACAACGCTCTTCTGGCGCTTTACCAGCGACCATGGGCGATTACCAACGTTTCATCTAACGTCATAGAACGTTGACCAGAACGTCATGGTGACGGGGCCTTTAATAGCAAGCAGCGAGCTACTGGATGGTAGGTGTGTCCCAATATTTTTCAAAGGCTAGACATTTAATCCTTATAGCCAGTCTGAGATTTTTTCCGCTGGTTTGTACGATTTCAAGCCAAATTCTATGATCAAATGTCAACTCACTATTCTGCGAGGAACTCATTGGAGACTGAACAGTTTTCCTCCTCATCTTTGTCATCCCTCTGTGTGGTGTTTCGTAGACGGCACAGACCACTTTGGTTCTGAATAAGTCCCTGAATTTGCAAATTCCATGACTGTATTGTGAACGGCAGTTTTTAAACTTCTCACTAATCGCTTGTTCTGAATATTCCTCCTGATGGAAACCACATTTTGTGCCCTCTGAACTTGGAATTTTAGAAAAAGGCCAAATGCAATGTAATGAAGAGTTTCCTGAGTGATTGGCAATTAAAAAGTGACTAAGGATGAAGCAATCTCATGCAATCAATTTCATTTCTGGTGCAATAACTGCTATCAGTAGAACATCTTCTCAAGGGTGGTCTATGAAAATGGATGCCATAGACTAAACAATTTAGTACTACAATATTGCATAGGCCTAATAAATATGGTTCATTACTAAACAAAAACTTTGAATGTTGTACCTACTTGGCACTAACCCAAAAAATGTAGTATCAAAGGCCATGTTGCGACAGTATATCAATATATAAATAATACATGCTGCCAACTTCTGCCCTCATCCAAAATTCCCTGGCTAAGAGCACCTATACATTTTAATGCATGTCCTGCTCATGGCCTTTCAACATAGGGCTTTCTACGGATAGGTCAGAAAATGCCACTGAAGTCCTTTAAGGCTAGTGTTTATCCTTTCCAGAGATGTCTGAGGTTTCTGGAGCGGAGAAAGAGCAGAGCCCCATGTCAATAGGCGAACATGTACAGGAATATGAACGCTAAGCAGTTGATAGCATGCGTTTACAGTGCGTGGTCCTTGCATACATTAATGTTCAGGCATGAAGGCTCGAGCTGCTCTGGATAAATGAGGCCCAGTGTTTTCCTACAGCGTCACTGAGGTGGTGTTCACAGTCAATGACTCACTCACTGAAATCTCCCGCTTTTATAGGGAGCGTGTGAAGAGAAAGCACTGCACTGAGGCAGCTATCACAAGGACCATGGAAGGTGAAAAACAAAAAGACAGAAAAAAATAAAGACTCTCAGATTCTCACCTGTCCTTGTTGACACTCTGATTAAGTTTAGCTTAAACAGTAATTTGCATTTGGAAAATCCTTGTCAATGTTTAAGGAAAGCCTGCCATCTAGTTAACCAATACGAGTTTTGTGTGTTTGTAATGACTGTCCATGTTGTTAAAGCAGTGTTGAAAAAGTCCATTTCGCTCTGTGGCAAAGTTGTTGCTGTTATCTGGATTTGAATTGGCTAGTATTTTGCCTGTACAGAGGATTTCTTACTCTCGCTGGAAAATCTGGAGCTGTGAACTGCATACTTACTAACCCATAAGCCCCAGAGGTTTGCAATGAAACTAATAAAGGTCCTTTTAAGAAATCCTCCCTGCTCACTGCAATAAGGCCTCTGCCAAGAGTTCAGTGCCGCTCATACGCAAAGCAATATCACCCCAATGACCAAACAAATAGCATAACACAGAATGCACGACTGACATTACAGTTTTTGAAAATAGAAGTGAACATTCTCAAGAAAATTAACAATACTTAGCCATGTTGTTAATATAAAATGATATCCTGAAAGTGTATTCTTTATTTCCAAATTTGCTTTTAACCTTTGTCTCTTTCACTAATAGCAGTTCATGGGTTGAGAATCAATGGGACAATCTTGCGTTCCACATACATAGTTTGAGAACCAATACACATACACTTAAACACATTTCACCTTCGTTCAGAAAAGAACTTTGCTATTTGATAAAGTACTGAGTAAAATACATAGAATAGTAATCAGCATTCTTTTGAGTCAAATAAACCATTCCCTAATGCTGACCCACATTTTCAAATATAGCATGTAATTTGACATGCTGCTTCTTACGAAACCCCTCTTATAAAAGAGATTCCTGTGGATGGTTTTACGCAAGGAAGGTAAGATTCTGTAAGCCCAATGGTGAAGATATGACTAAACACATTGTTGTCTGACTGTTACTGGACATTCCCTCATGCTGGCATGGCACATCCACTATGGCTTGGTGGCCCATGAGGTTTTACGCTCATTTTTTGTGTTCGGAAGAATTGAATGAATCCTTATCAATCACATGTAAACAATCAAGGATTGAATGACGATCAATTTAGCGAACATTCCAAAAATACCATGTCACCGAAATTGATGAAGCATATGATTGACTCAAAATGACACAACTGCTTTTTTGGAATGTTTGCTGAATTACTTGTCATTCAATCCTTGATTGTTCACATGGAACTTAGACAATGCATAGATAGCATTTTTGGGGGTAGGAATAAACAGCAGATGATTGTCAAAAGGCAAAAGCAAAAGCATTTGCAAAATGTTAGAAATGACAAATTGCTTTTATGATATGCACAAGTGACTAGATGATGTGAGGTTTCAGCAAATAGTTTGGAGAATTTTTATTCTGATCTGAGAAATAAATCAAAGTGACTGAGAGAGTAAAAAGTAGTATGGGCCCATTATGTAGACAATTATTTTAGATTGCTCGATTAATGCAAAAAATAGAACTGATCTTTCCCTAAAATGCCCACATTGGGGGAAGGTCCTTACACAGGGAGGCTATATAGCTGAGAACTTTCACATGTCAATGCAATTTAGTCAGGCTCGGAGTTAAGGAATGCAGAGCTTCTTGGAATTTGTGGCCCACAAGATTGATTGGCAAGAGTTAGGAGAGGAGACAAGGCAACGTAGACTTATCTGCAGACACAGTTACTTAAAGAGCTGTCTGCTGGTACTCCTTCATACGGAACCACTAACAAAGACACAAGGGGATTTTTTTTCTGAAGTGCTTTTGGTTGAACAGTTCTCTATTTCCACACAATAATAATAGTGTTTTGTTACAAAAAGCACCATGTTCTCTTAAAAAAACTTTAGCTTTCCTATAAAATATATAGACTATTACAATGAATCAGAAATAGATTTCATGGGAGCACCAAGCTAAGTATTGTGAAGAAACCAATATCAAAAAGAGGGAATTCAACCTTCTGTCACAAACATGACGACCATTTGAAGCAGTTCACATGTAACGTCCTTTGAGGGAAACACAAAGAGGTGGAGGTCTCTGAAAGACTTTCCCCCTGAGCTCTGTCAAGAAACGTGGTTAACCGGCGATACTGTCAGAGATAACCTTGCTCTTTATAAACTGCTGCATGGAGAGACTCTTCTGAATCTTGTCAAACACACACATGTGGAAAGCCCAATTGTGAAGCTTAAACAGATCGAATGGTAAGATAGAGCAACCAGCTAATGCTTTTTTTATAGTGTGTCCATCAGACCACTATCACTCACTCCACCAATTGTTGGCGCTTTCAAAGTGCTGAATGGCTACAGCAGTTCTTTAAGGTTCTGTTAAGCTTTCCAGTCCATGAGTACTTTTCTTTATTGTTACCTCACTTAATCTCCTTCAAAGTTCTTTCTATGTACAACCATCCACCACCTCTCCTCACACCATACAGAGAAAGAGAAAAGACGTGTGTGTGTGTGTGTGTGTGTGTGTGTGTGTGTGTGTGTGTAAGGGGGGAGGGGGGGTGTTATTACGCATGTTGGCTAAATGTCATACAGTTTAACTTGTAAGTGCTGTTTCACTCTGAGAAAACCAAAAAAAATGTTCTGCTCCTGGTTAATTAAAAATAGGTTCTATAGTTTAACAGTAATATCATACCAACACCCCTTTGACAGAAAGAGCATTTTGCATTAAAGATATCTGTGTTTTTGTGTTACCTAAAGAGCCTGCTGTAAAACTGGCATTGACTTACTCACACTTTCAGAGTCTTTGGGTGGAAAAATGTGGGAAAAAAACCAAAGGTCACCGGGAGTCAAGTAAACAACATTTTCCTTAGTCAAACACAGCCATGGTATAGCAACGCCATGCCAATGAAACTGAAGCTGCTACTATTAACAGGCCAACTAGGAGTCTGAGTCATGAACTTTCTCAAAAGTCTGCGATAAGTCAATAACTAACCAGCCACCAGCCAGTTGAAGGTATAGGCTGCATTGCAGTCAACTGGCATCGTTGGAAAGGCACAGTTGAAGACGTCTGTTTGATAATACAGATTTCAACCACAGGGTTGTAATCACAGTGGAAACAGGTCTTCTTTGATGCCGACATCATTACATACTAATTCCAGGAAATTTGAGGCGTACACATTCCCCCGAAGCACATGAAGGCGCTGACCTTTTCTCAGAAAGCATGTGGAAGACTGACGCCTGTGGACAGTTCTATCATTCCTCCATCATTATCCATTAAACCCATTAAAAATAATCTGAATTACTCCTGTTTGATATCAGACAATACCCTAAGTTAACCTTTTGAATGTGTTCTCAGTGAACATCATGATTAGGGAGTTTCTCCTGTTCATTTATAAAAGGTTATTATTATAATAGAAAACAAATTATTAAATTACACCCTAACCCGACCTTACTGTGCACTTCTTTGCCTGATCTCCTTGCACTTTGCCAAACTGGGTAGAATAAGTAATTAGTGCTTACTCAAAGGATTGATTGATGTTCCTCGCTTGCAAGATGCTTTGAATAAAAGTCTCTGCCAAATGAATAGGTGTAATGTAATTGGCTAAATAGTATGCAGTACAGAGATGTTTGGCATGTTGTCACTATCAAAAAGGTTTTCTAGTTTTGATGAGCTAGAGACATTATGTGATCTCATCTCATCATTTGGATTATTGCAACAATATTTATTTTTCTGTGTGTTGTGTGCACATGACTGTAGAGAAATGGACATTTGTTCCAAGCACAGAGAAGCAATTCCAGCTCGAGCACTGTCATGATGGTGATTACTGTACAGCTGACACAGAGGTCCTCTGAAGTGTCTTCAGTGTTACGAGGCATGCAAATCTGATTGCAATCATGACAATTTAAGTGTAGCAGTTAGCACAAACACACACACACACACACGGGAAGCCAATCAGAGTGTTTTTTTTTTTTTTTTTTCAAAGGGTCAAGCTGTCACGGTAACAAAAGTCTAGGCTCTGGTTGGACAATAAAACAATCTCAATCCAATACATGCATCATAGATCAAAGGCACATACAGCTATATCAATACAATAATAGTTACTAATGTGCAAATTAAGGTGGCTAAATCACAACACTGTAAATACGTGTTGTAAAATCAATGTAATCTCTTTTTAGAGAGTCTGTATTCTGACTGAACCCCTGCACCTCTGTACAATGTACCTGTTGCAAACTCTGGATTTCATAATACAAATCATCTCTTCATGAATATTAAAGGTGTCAGACAGACATCAGATACCATAGCAATAAGACAAATAAAAGCCTGCAGTAATGCACGCTATGCTTAATGTATAAACTCTTGAGAATATTGCCAACATATCCTTTCAAAAGGTGTGAAACAGCTGCATTTGATAACAAGCCTTTAGAACAAACAACTAGAATTCATAATATTCAGGTCATAAAGATGTTTGCGTGTGTGTTTGCGTGTGTGTGTGTGTGTGTGTGTGTGTGTGTGTGTGCGTGCGCCGCGTGCGTATGTCTGTGTGTGTGTGTGTGTGTATATGTGTGTGTGTGTGCGCGTGCGTATGTCTGTGTGTGTGTGTGTGTGTATGTGTGTGTGTGTGTGTGCGCGTGCGTATGTCTGTGTGTGTGTGTGTGTGTGTGTGTGTGTGTGTGTGTGTGTGTGTGTGTGTGTGTGCGCGCGTGCGAATGTGTGTGTGTGTGTGTGTGGTATACATACGACTATTATACATAAGATTATATTATCACATCAGCACATGAACCATGTCATTATCACATTACCTGTAGACAGCATGAATATCCAAATATATCTTTTGTACAGAGATGGTTGGACCAACACATATCAAAGGAATAAAAGCATTTTGCTAAATGATTACACCCATTAACCTACTTTCTCACTTAATTGCGGTAAAAATTATAGCTGGCTTGACAAGAAAGACCTATGAAACTCAAACACTGGGCTCAGGGTACCTATTGTCATCCTGGGTTTAGATCTGTATATGTAAACCATTCAAACCTGAATGTTTATTATTATTATTAATTAAAATCTACAGACTTATTCTAGTACAGGAAAGTGAGAACAGAATGATCCTATAAGGATCTAGGAGACAGACTGAATCATTAAGCAGAAGAAATTCTGTTCACACAGAAGTAGAATACTGCCCTGACAGAGGGAACAGGGTGAGTCACTAAGCATATTGCCTTTGCTCTGTTGCGCTCACTGCAGGATAATCTGAATTATGACACTACTGTATATCATTACCATTTCGAAATAAAAAAAAGAAAGTACAAAATACAGACATTGTGCAGGTATATTTAAGTACAAGAGCAATGAGAAAAAAAATTGCTTGCAAACACGCTATGAGGGTGACAATACAGGAATGACAGAGGGAGCTGAAGGACTAACGTCAGAATGCTGCCACCAAACAGATGCATGAAGCACAGTTTAGTGCAGTCTTCATTAGGGTACGCTCCTACACGGTGTGAAAAGTCATGGGTTACACGGAAAATAAGCGCTGTGTTGCTCAGTTTGCAGAGATGCCATGGGTTTTCTGGGTTGGGCACAGTCCACAAGTTGTTGTGTTTTCAAGGCAAAATACTGAAGAGGGAATTTTGGCCTTTCAGTTTCATAAATGAGTCGACACGGCGGGGGAAATGAACCCAAATCACCAGTATGCATGCTTACAACTCTCTCTTCTACTACACAACTATGCTACACAGACTACACTACATAGACTATATGACTGGTTTAACGAATAAGGTATGGTTATTGGTTTGGATTGTTCATGTGGCTTTTATGCATGCCATATTGAAAAATAATAAATGGTGTGATGCATTTGGTAGAAACATTGACTTGGAATTAAAAGTCAGGGCCCAGGCAGAATGATTAGCTCCCATTTCATCAATATAAAATGCGCACAACATTATGAAACAGATGGCTCCTGAGATTAAAAACAATAGCACTGTGTGAGAACAATAACAGACAACAAAAGCCTGTCAGTTAAGTAGCGATAACAATAGCTCCGTTGGATTTTGATGAATGCATTGAAACCTATCAAAATAACGTCCTTCTTCACAGACACAAAATGATATTAACCACTCCAATTAAGTAGGCGAAAAGGTATGCCTGTGTTTTGCTGCTATCATTCACACACCCATCAGCCAAGAGTGAAATACCCCTGTGACACATCCCTGATGTCCTCCATCACTGGGGATGTATGGCTCACTGTGCATGTGTGTCCTCATTGCCTACTGAACAAGCTCATCAACCATAACATTCCACATTCACATCACCATGAACACAGTAGATCTTAACTAATACTGGATTGCATGGTTAAGATGCCTGTTTTGTCAGCAAAGATATTGCAAAATTGTTTGGTTAATTGCCTCATGAGGTCCTAACAACTTGAGGAGAACAAGACTGGAACAAACTCAGACCTGCATATGTCCTTCCCTGGTGATAATCAAAGGATGCACCAATCTATGATCTTAATATATGGATCTGGGTCAGCTTTCCCTAGGCACTCCGATTTAAACCATCATTAGGTTATTTAGAATACAATATCAGTGGTGATGCTGAAGTGCTTTGCTGCTAATAGAGAACATGGCCTTGGTCAATACCTGTGCTTTTAGTCTCCTTTGAACAGAAGACAGCATCAGGCAACGCAATGTAACAGTGTTTCCTAATTACCCAGGAGCAATCGAATAGATGGGACCAGGGGCGGACTGGCCATCGGGAATACCGGGGATATCCCCGGTGGGCCGATGGCCCAATACACCAGCCCATCATAATCATCAACCGGCCCACCGCCATCAGGCCCACTCGCAGCGCATATCAGTATAATATATTTCATAGCTTCTGAAGACAACATTAATCTAGTTTTCTCTAAGACATCCATGGATTTGGAAGCACTGACTGAAATGTATACTCCTACTTACAATCTGTCTTCACACCTATGGTGACTATTTTTCGATTATTTTTTTTATTTATATTTTTTACGTTACTTCTTAAATGTGTTTTACGGACTTTGATATCTCTATGTTATTAATGAACACCTGAAAATTGGTTCTTACACAGCCGAAGTGTTCTCAGCTGTGCCGATTGAGGTAGGCCTAGAGGATTCTGGGATTCTTACAAGCCCAGCCAGGACACGCAACCGTATTGACGTGTGCAGTCAGCCCTAGCCCTTAACACGGATGAGGCACAGCTTGCTGCTGCCTCTGTCAATCTCTTCCGTCAGTCTGATTTAGTTTTAGGTGTTATTAAATGTCAACTCTAGCCTACATTTTATTTGGAAAACCACTGACTGGTGACAGTGATAAGGTAAGATGTGGCGTTGACCTTGACAAATGTTAGCTTGCTATTCACAGATGAGGTAACATTCCCTACAGCAAGCCTAGCTAACGGTATGTCTTAAATTGAGACGGTTATGATCTGGTAAAATAAGCAAGCTGTTGTCAACATCGAGATTATCTATTTTAACATGTTAGCCGTAGTCACTTGCTTACAATCGATGAGCAAGCTATCCATGGTGGTAGTTGTAAATAGGGCAATCTTATCATTTCTAATACTGTAACTTGTGTCAAATAAGTTAACCAGCTAGTTTGTTATGCTAAAATCACTGTGTTACACCAACACTTACATTATAAACAATGTTAATATGTTATATAGATTGTTAATATGTTATCTAAAGGTGTTGAATTGGCCAAGTAAAGCTTGCGTTTCACAACACTTATGTTATCTAGATAGATGATTCTGGAATAAAACATGGATAAATGGATACAAAATAAATGAAGGGACATTTATAATGGACAAAAAATTGCGATTAAATATTGTAATAGTTTGACAGCACTAATTTCAAGTATATTTATCTAATACGCTTTGAGTGTACTAACCAATAGGCTTTGTAGTTATACGTATAACCATCTGATCTGATAACCATCTGATCTGATCTGATACTATTCATCTTGCAAACTATACCTACCTTGGAGTGTTACAATAGCCAGTATCATTTAATTCCATGTGTCCATCCAGGCAAATTGGTGGATCCAAATGTTATTAAAAAACAAGCATATATGATGTAATTTCTTTGTAATCAACCAAAATATGGTTAAGTCTATGGGTATTTTTCCCAGTAGGCCACTGACCGATACGTGCGATCCATTGAGTGGGCAATGCGGTGTGTACTGAGTGGGCAGCGCGCTGTGTACTTAGTGGGCCGCGCACCGTGTATTGAGTGGGCCGGTCTGACAGTAACTCCCGGGCCACTTTTTCCCCCCAGTCCGCCCCTGGATGGGACACAGGGTTCTTCATTTGTCTATATATTAAAGCCCAGCTTGCTGAATTATAATTGCTGAACAATTATGTCATACCCTACATAAGAAACAAGACTGTCCTGGCTGTATGTATGGTAAATACTCAAAGGTTAATCCCAAAACGTGTTCTTCAATGTATGGTTCCCTGTTATGTCTAACTATTTGCATTACTCCGTTGAGTCATTTTACAAACTACAAACCCTGACAGAAAACATAGTGAGTTCTCAGTGAAAAGTGAACAGAACTTACCAGACCGTAGACAACAGTTAAGACGGAGCCACAGATGAGAATGCCCAGACTGTGGACCAGCCGCGTGTATCCCATCCCTTCACACGCCCAAAGGAACGTCCAGGAGTCCTCTCAAGAAATAAACTTCACGTAGACGGACGGTCGCTTTAACGGGATTTCGCTTACGTGTTCGTCCACTTGAACATGGCCTAAGAGTCCGTCATTGTCCACCATCTGCTTCCCTGTAACATCATTGATGCTGACTTGTAAAATCACAAATATAATCTCTTGTCGCTGTCTCTTTCCAGAGTTGTAGTCTACCACGTTCGAACTGAGCTCATAGTCTTTCGCCCGCTCTCGTGTTATTTCTCTGCATCTGTCTGCTTTTTCAGAAATTACATCCACATGTCTGAACTATTTATGTCTCTCGTTCTGCGGTAGGAAGTTCAAATGATTCTTTGTGAAACCAGCACTTTATATTTAGGTCTTTTAAATTTCCCCTCAGTTTAACTAGAAAAAAATGACATAATAAAGCTGAGTTCTTTAAGCTCAACCCCAAATGTTCTCTTTCAAGGCAGATCAAACACTATTTGGGTAGTGCCATAAAACGTTCACAAAGTACAGGGAAAGACGGCTTCTCAAAAGCACCAACATCTACAGTATCATCTGTTGGAGGTTGTGTTTTGAAAAGCTCATGTAGATTATGCATAAACCCAAACCCGTCAAATTACACAATTTGCCAATATCAATTGTCATTTATGTTGTCATTTTCCTTTCTGCTTTGCCTGTTACTACGAAGTAGGAGTTTTACAGAGTACGGTATTCAAGGCGATGCGTTTTCATTCACAAATATTCAGAAAACACATTTTCTGCACACAAATTAACCTTTTTGTTTTACCTTCAACTGCTGGCTTTCCATTTCACTTGAGCGGACTAAAACTAAACGAGAGCTGCACCTCATAGAAGCGTGTTTCTTCTCAACTAAAAGATCTGTACTTAGGAAGCTTAACCTCATGGCTCTCCGCACGTATCCTACCACCTCTCAAAACACACACTACAGTGAGGATAGCTTAACACACCAAGGAAAACGATAACTAGCTATCTATACAAAGAATCGCACTTACGCTGTTACAGCGACAAAGAACCGCTTTTCTATTGCTGAACAGTTATGTCAAATCGTCATGGCTAAAAAGTAAGCGTACAGTCACGATCAAATTAACATTTAAAGTTTTGCGTTGTACTCATTTTCAAAACGCCTCCAGATGTGCACGTCAGTAGCCGTGGCACCACTTCTGCTCTTCAGTGGTCTCGCTGTAGCGGATGAACAGGGGCATGTACTGGGGACCGTGAAAAACTCTGATTGGCTAACGCTCTCTTGCGTTTGATTAAACCACGACTCAAAAGGATACGTTTACCCACCCCTTTCACACAATCTCCACATTCACTACTTACAGTGCTTTTGGCAGTTCCTTACAATCTGGCAACATATTTGGGTTAAATAATAACTTCTTACAATGTACAGGTTAAATCAGAAAAAAGATATTTCGTCTGCTGATTTTACGGTTTATCAAACAGCTGTTGTAGGCTAATTGTTGAAAACATTTTCTTCAATGACACATCACAGAGTTTATGTTCTTTGTCTGTTCTCTCCACTGACTTCAATTTGTTTCATAGTTAAAGGCATACTTCAACTGAAAAAAAAGACCAGTCCAGTTTCCGTTTAAATAAAGTGTGCTCTAAGCCATGGTTGTGAAACAAATGGAGGTTAATGGAGAAGGGGAAAGACAAATGTAAACAAACAAACCATCAGCAACAACAAAGGTCACCTATGAAATATGCATCTCTATCTGTCACACACATTTTGAACAAATGGGTTTGCAAGCCCTTGCTGTAGGGCCAGTTCAGGAGATTAATAACTAATTCACCCATACACATGTAGTAGCGCTGAACCGTACATTCTACAGCTAATGGTGCTTCCATTGAGCTACCATAAAACTTGTATAAAGGGTTCCTTTATAGCAAATAATAATTTAAACATTATATCAAAAATTATAACAATAATAATGAACCAACCAAACTGATGATCATTTAGTCATCTATTGATGGTCCCACCTCTCTGGCTGAGGGGAAGCACGGTTGCCTCTCTCAACACATTTTATAGTCTGCCATTTTCTACATTAAGCTCATCACTCAGGTTTCTTTTGCCTGCCACTAAGGCAAGGCCCAGACCCATTCACCGGAAACAATGTCCACAAGCTTGATGTTCTTACGGTGTCTGAAGCATTTCCACTTGAGTTGCATAAGCACTACAATTCTGATTGAAAGTGAAATAACTTGAGACCACCCTGGGCTACTTAACAAAACAGAGCTCTTGCATTTCCACACAGCCTTCACTGGATGAGCAGGACATGATGAAACCATCACAGCTGTTCTGTTCTGCATTTACATACTTGGATATGTAGGGATGGGAATTTACGTTTACGTTAAGATTTTAACGATTCCGATTCCATTTTCGATTCTGCTTATTGATCAGATCCGATTCCTTATCGATTCTCATTTGGCACAAACAGGTCTCAAGGGTACAAACGGGTTTATTAACATTCATTTAATTGTATTCATTATACGGTTCTTCAGAATGTTCCAAAAAGTTCAAAACATTCACAGGTCCGATATTTCTCAATAATGACCACTGTGAAAAGATAATGACCGCTGTCATTGGCAACAGGTTTTGTGCTTCTAATTCACATCTTACATATCATTACGCAAGTAGTCATTTAACGTAACGGGCTCATTTTGAAGTCAGCAATAATGGGTTGCTACGCAACACCTGAAACTTAAAAGTTCTATTTGCTTGAAGAACTATTTTTTCATAGCAGAAATCACTAAACTGCAACAAAATCATTAAAAATAGGTATTTTGGAGAAAGTCTTCTATCGTTTTTGGCAAGTAAACGCATAATAAGCGGGATATTGTATTTTCCGTCGGTCATTATCCCCCCAAAAAAGCCCTTCAGGACGAAACAACTCCCCTCCGCTGCGGGTCAGGGTGCTGTTCGCCCCGTCGGGATTTATTTTTGGATAATGACCTCCGGACAAAACATTATCCCTTACATAATATTCTCTGAAAAGATGATGCACAGCATATACAGTATGAATGTACATTTACATATTTTAAATAACCAAAAACAAACCTAATAATAGGTCAGCAAACTCTCAAAGTGGGGTCCAGAGACCCATAGACTAAGGGTCCTTTGCCTTGATGGGGTGCCAGGGATTTTGACTATAATTCCAACCATAAGTAACAGAATATATGATTTGGTAATGGGTTTCATTTCATACAATGTTTGTAATAAAACATTTTAACTCAAAAATATTGGGGAGCCTGGAAAATCATCTTGGGTAAGGGTTTTTTCAAATGGGGATCCCTCCCTGGTTTAATTTGTAGGCAGTTTAGGGGTCCTTGATATACAAAAGTTTGAGAAACCGCTGTGCTAAATAATATTTGAACATGCCAATTACAATTTTTTTTTATTTACCTTGAACTAAAAATAAAACTGACATAAACAAATAGTGAAAGCTGGGTTACACAATGAAACCAATGGCACTAACACACTAGACAGAGTCTTGAGGAGTTTACCTAAGATATTAACAGATGAAGCGCTAACGTTAGCCGCACTGCTGTTGCTTAGTTGAGATTCACTAACGTTACCGTCACTGCGTAGCGCATCAAAAACGTGACATTCCTGCAAAGTTATTTCATGCTGTGTGGACAAATGTTGCATGCAGTGCAAGTGGCCCTGTGGTCATCTTTTCGCGTGAAATATAACCCCCACTTTTGAACGCCTCTGACGCCATGTCGGTGGGGTCTAAACAAACAAGGCTGCGCGCATGTGACGTCATCGCTCATGCGCAAACGGCACTGGAATCGATTGCGGAACCGATAAGGACTTCGGCTAACGATTCCAAAGAATCGATCCAATGGGAACCAGTTCTCAACAAGAACCGGTTCTCGATTCCCATCACTTTAGATATGTTTCATGGTAGAATGGCAGAAAAGATTCTCTACCTGAGCTTTCAAACCCCAACAGATACTTGTGCTTCAAAGTTTTATCTCCTCTTGAAATATACACATTATTCTTCTGCATGATTTTAGACTGGGGCATCATGGGCACAGGGGCACAGCATCCACAGTCAAATTGCTATCTTTGCAGAACACATTAAGCGAGAAGAAGTAGAATCTCTGCGGTCTGAGACATTCTGCAGTTATTCTACTAGATATTTCACTTCAACCCAGTGAACTCTGAATTAAGCCCATGAAGTACTACACATCCAAATCTCCCTCTCTGTAGTTTTCTTGTGTTAATTAGTTAATTGAAACCTTATATTTATTCAGTGGGAAACTGAGCTGTCATGCTCAATAAAACCTCTTCTTGAACTCGATCCCCTTGGGAAACTCTCTATCTGCTCAAAACCACTGGGTATTGCCAAGCGAACAACCTTCAATTTCACAGAAATCTTTCCATTGTAGATCAGAAGATTTTTTTTCTGGAAATAGCACCCATACATGGTTTGGAGTGGCCCATCAGCCTATGGTTAAAAACACAAATGAGTTTATTCTTCATCATCCATTTAAACTGTTCACTCATCATTTTTGAAAGGAGGTCTACAGAGGTGATTCATCTCTCAAGAAATGTCACAGAAGTTTTGAACATTTGGCGGAAGGCCAGGAGTTCCTTGCTCTGTCCTGATTTGCCATCTCGAGATATGACAGGTTTTCTGTATAGAGTGTTTGCAAGGAAAAGGGTTTCACCCTTTTTCAGTCAGGTTCTGTAAAGGTTCAGTCAGGTTATTGTAAATGACATTGCATTGTATGGGATTCTCACCATATCTTGAAAGAAATCTTTATCAAAGGTATTATCATCTTTCAAGTGGTTTTCAAAAATAATTTGTTTTCCCTGAAATGCTAAGGATGTCAGTGGAGGGGGATATCTATAACAGGAATTACATGAAATAACATGTGCCAGATGCCTTTTAAATCGATTTAGGTGAGTCTCTGTGTATGTGGCAACATTTTATTTCAGAGGCCAAAAACAAGATATTACACAATGTTTTTTTGACTTGGTGCAAAAAAAGACATTAAAGGATCTATCTTCCCCAGAGTCAGGCCCCAAATTCGTGTTCTATCAAAAGGGGCATTTACAGTTTTGGTGTTCTGGAAACATCTGTCATCTGTCACTCATAGGTCAAATGAAAATAAAGTATTTTGTGACTGAATCCCTCAAGTGGGACACAGTAGGTTTGAGTCAGCCCATGACCCAAGGTTTGTAAAGTTTCACTTAGCTTGATCAAATAACACCTGCTATGTGATGTGCTGTAAGAATTTATTTTAGTATTATAGACTTATTACATGATTGTTCAAAATATACCAATGGTAATGGTGGAATCTTCTTAGCATTTTGTTATGTCCAAAACCCTGCTAATATGGGAACATCAAGATATACTGACGAAAATTATTATCATGTTACATGTTCTTTAAAAATCAGGAAGCCAGTCAGTATTCCCCCTTATGACTACTACTCAGCATTCTCTTTTATGATATTGCAGCTTCATTGACAGAGACACAACCAGGATCCTTAGTTATTCCTGTTTGCTTTGTACCCCAGGCATTGTTTTTTGTAATTATAGGGTGACTGATGATATGTTGGTATTAAAGGACATCCGTAGTGACAGAAAAGCGCACTAAGAAGTGTATTTGGTGTTTCCATGGTAACAACTATCTGTAACTGTGTCTTTTTATCTTTATCCATATCTTTGGTATCTTAGAGTGCAGGAATTGGCCAGGTAGAGAGAGGAAGGTTGGTAAACTGCAGACGTAACTCACTAAAATTAAGACGAGGTACAGCTACGTGTATTTCCCAACAGTAAATGGTACAAAAGAGGAATTATTATAAATTCTTATTTATGACAAAAATAAATAATTAGGAATAATTCAAGTCACACGGATGTTAGTAGGTAGTTTGGACATTTAGCAGTATAGGCTATGTGGTCCTTGCCCAGATATACTGATGAGACTTCTTTTCTGTTTATTTTAAGGGCCAAGGATCAAAACTATTGGTATTCTGGACCAGTTCAAACAGACCCATTGCAGTATATCGGGGAATCAACCCATGGAGCATGACAATCACAGAAGGGCATGATACCATGCACTTGACCACAGAATAACGGCTGTCAAATGTTCTGGCTCAAACCTCCCTTGGCATTTCTTTACCACCACTGTATAACCAGGCAACATCCTTTGAAGGCGTTGTCATGAATCCTATCATGTCAAAACCAAACCACAGCAAAGAATAGCCACTCATTAATCACTGGAAAGAGAAACACGGCAGTGATGATTCAGCTGACCATAATGGGTATGAAAGAGACCCGACAGGTCTTGCGCCAACGGTAGTTATTGCAATCATGTGACCACTTCTGATTTGGTGTGGTTAAGCACATCACATATGGAAGTATTCTGCACTTCCTCTAAAGACATGATTAAATGACATGAGTCATGAGGAGAATGGGAAGCAGGAAAGGAGTGAGAAGTGAGGACATGAAGCACACAGTTTAGGGAAGCTGTGAGACAACCGATTCACACTGAGGTTCCCTGTATACGGAAAACTGCACTTATTCTTCGAGAGCCCAGCGGGAGTTTATCCTTCTCTCTTGTAAACATGTTTTCAAGGGGACAGCGCCATTTACATCAGGTGAAGTGTGTTTAGACATCACAGAATGGAAAATACTGTTTTGAAGCTATGAAAAAGAGCACATAAAATAAACCATGAGTAATGCCCCACAGACCTCTCTCATCTCTGAGAGTATTTCTGTGAGAGGTAGGGTTGAGCTTGCTGGTCATGGCTATCATCATCTTGCACAGAGAATGGCAATCACAATTTTGTTCAGTCTGAGCCACCATCCCCACAACTGCCCATTAGGTTCTGGTGTACCAGGGATTTGGTACATCACCCATCACTTGGGATAGCCACCCGCCATCTGGCAATATTACAATCGACCTTCGGCAAAGCTCCCGCTAAGCAGAGAGAAAACATCGCCATGCTTCAGCAACAAAAAACAGATGAGGGAATCTCATATGATGCCAGGTTTAATCCTCTTGAAGTTATGGGAGCTGTTCCTTTTTAAAATAGAGGCAATAATGGAATCAAACAGAATGACTCACAGATAGCCCTTTGCTGTTAAAAGGCATACTGGGAAATTAAATGCACACTAATCCCAATAATAAAATCCTGACATTTTGTTCAGTTTGTACTGCGTTTCGACTGTGTGGGGACTAAAGTGTATTAAGTTTGTTTACTGTACCTTGTTATGTTTGTTGACTTGCATTGCGATTACCCATGTTGACACACTTTTGTGTCAAATATAGGTGCATTTTCCCTGTCTAACCCGGATCCTGTGCTTCTGCACACTCGGAAGATACAGGTGCTTACAGCATCATCAAAGCAGTTGATGCTGCTTTTCTTGATGGTGGAAGAAACTCAATGAAGTTTAAAATAGCGCACATCACCATTCGCTAAATCACATGCGAGACATGTTGAAAATATGAAATACCATTAAAATAAGACATTTAAATCAGCCTTACAAGGCAGACAGACCACCATCGCACTGGCTACAATAACATGAAATTCTCACATACCCACCTAATATAAACCCCAAAAGAAATATTGAGTAAACTTTAAATAGCGGACATAACTATACATATTCATTGCAGAAGTCAGAAAATCACCCAGTGAGGTGAAGAAGCATTTGATGAAAATGGGACAATTACATGTTAATGAAACATCATATCTCTTCAACTGGAAAGAGCACATCACTCTTCAAGTGGAAATGCTCACTTCAGGAGGGTGGGGAGTGACAGGAGGAAGGGTGGGAGGTGGGGGTTGGGGGTTCATGGATGTCAGCTGCCTGGTACAAGTCTACTTCTCACTGCTGTGAGATGCCCTCAGCATGAGATCAATGATCACTGAGACGGAAGCTAAAAGTGGGGCCCAGGTTCATGCCCATGGCTTCACAGCTATGATGCAACAGACAGTTTTCTTCCTTTGACCTGGAAGGGAAAGGAAAGTAAATATGCATTCATTTAGTCCATTAGTGTGGAAGGACGTATGTACAATGTCTGCATGTATATACGTTAAGTATTTCATGGACTGCTGAACAGACACACATCTGATTAGCTGTGTTGTACTCAGAAAATGGCCTCCTGTACATTTTGGAAACACACTTAATTTCAGTCTTAGTTTAAAAGCTTGGGTACTCAGGATGCTCACCTGGATTTGTGTTCATTGCCGCAGAGCTGATCATATTTATTTGTCATGACACATATCAGACAGGCGGCAGCTCGTTGCAGTGTGGTGGAAGAGGCACTGTAATTCGACTCGCTGGGGAGAAGTGTGCTGGGAACTGAGGGTCTCTCTCCCTCCCTTCATCCAGTGGTGCAGAAGAGAGGGATCTCAGGAGCCTAAGGTGTGATAACCTTAAGGTGAGCCTCGACAAGACACTCTAGGCTGCTGCTGCTTCACCAGCTGCGGCTCCTCAGCGGTGAAATGGACAGTGCAGGTGTACAGGGAAGGAGCTACTTGAAACAATGACCACAGAGAATGATCAATAAGCTCTTGGAACATTTAGATGTGTTACAGCTTTTTGTTCCCACACTTTTTAATTTGATCTTCTTCTGTCTCCACCTTCATGTCTTATGTCTTTGAAACTGTATGAGCTTTTGCAGCAAATGATCCATGGCATACCCGTACAACAGAAGCACTTTCAGTCATTAAAAATCATTAATCATTCAGGAGAGACAAACATTGTGTCAGCCACTGTCATTCATATACTTGGTTTCACTTTATTTATGTACAATGAGGAAAACCCTCACTGTGTTTAAGTTTCAGAATTTTTTTTGAGATCACAGGAAAGAGATGTTTTGCTGGCGTGAGCAGAGGACACAGGGACTCGAGAGGGGTAAGGGGTATTTAAAATGTCACAACAGCTGTTTTTTTTCTTTGCTGCAGCACCAAACATTTCCAAGAGAGGTAACATGAATTTGCCGGTTGGATAACTAGCTGATAAGCACTGCATACTCAGAGAAAAGGACAAAGCTTACAACTTTTAAAGTTCATTATCGGCTCCTCACAGATAAACCTCCAGGGAGTCCTAGAACTGCCGATGACAGTTTCCTTTTGAAAGTACTTAGACCTTATACTTGACTGCGGTTTCCAGTGGCACGAAAGCAGACTATTTGTGGAACACCTGCACTACAGCTTTAATCTTCCCATTACATAAAATACAAAATAAAATAAACTCCCATTTACACCAACAATCACAAATTTAAATGCGGTTTTCAATATCAATTTTGGTGATAGATGTGCTGTTTTTCGAATGTCAAAGAAATGCCATGGCTGAAACAGAAAGAGCTCACAGACCTGCTCAGTTAAATAAACTTGAGCTTACAAAAAAGACACAAAATGAATTGAAGTGTCCATGGTAAGCCTCATATGTAATCAAATTTCATGCCTCTGATTAGATAGAAATGACACACTGTGGCCCTGTGAGCAGTCACATATGGTATTAGACCCAGAGCACCCTACTATGCAATCAGACAGACACAAGGTGTCAGGTCAATAGCTCACAGATTCTGGTCCAGCTCTGAAGTGAGAGAAAAGGTAATGTCAGGTCTGTGTTGATGTCACGGTTTCAGTGTGATTATGCTCTTGGCATTTTTAGTCTTAAAAGTGTTGCTGTGCCAGTATAGGTAGTGGAAGGAGCAACACAAGTGAGTTGCATTCGAATTTTTTTCTTTATTCAGTCCACTATATGTGTCATTTAAACAAATGACAAAAAAAATTGCAAGGGCTGCCTATTTACATGCATAAACTTTGTTTCGGGTTGGGGAGGGAAATGTTGGGAAAGTGGCCTTGAAATCCTAATATGGAGCTTTGATTTAATTGTTAGAAGTGAGAATAATTACAACAGCAATTCATTTTATGTTTAGTATTGGGCTTTGAAAATTGCTTTCAGGGATGATTTGTTTTATCATAAATAGTCAAAATGTTTGAAAAACTAATTTTAACATAGAGCAAAAGCCCAGGGGTAGGTAAGACAGAAGAATAACATTTGAATGCCTATTCACATGGCATAACCAGTCCAGGATTCATACACACATATATGTATAACTTCATATCAAATGTGTACAATCATTTATACTCTTGTTGAGATTATACCCAAGAATATACCCATCACATTGATTTAAATTTGAATGACAACTGGGATGCTTATTCGTTGAAAATTAAACATGCGTTGTTCATTGAGCATTAAACAATGTGTCTGACTGCAGCCTGCAGTTTGAGGAATTGAAGGCTATAGAGGGAGCACTGAGGCCACGTTTTGAATTGCAGCCAGTGCAATCATGGCACAGCAGGCTCATCTACCCAGCTATCAGGGGTTGAGGCCCTAGATAGGCCGGTCCAATCACACTGTATGAAAAAACGTGAGCTCTTCATTTTCCTGCCTGGTGCTTCTTGTGATTTAAAGTTACTTTTTTGCCAGGTGGGGAAAAAATGTGAAAAAACTGTTTGCGTTCATTAACAGAGTATGGTTCGCAGTGAACCTCAGCATGGTAGAGGTAGAGGCAGTGGTGTAGTGGTCCCTGGAGATGTGGGTATATTCTTAATTTTTTGAAGCAGCCCATACAGCACAGGATAAACGCCCTGTTTTGAGAAGTGGATATACGCAGTGCTGACTGAAAAATAAGTGGGTATACTGGACTACACCACTGGGTAGAGGTCCTCCTTTTCACTTTGTACTTGTGTTGTATGAAATCAGTTAAATGTGTAAATGATTTACCTTGCATTGAGAGAAAACTGGTAATGCTAATGTTGATATAATGTAGGCCTGAATGCAATATTGAGGGGGAACTCTGCATTTCCTGCCTTGTGTAACATTTTATGATATAGTTAACATCTCGACAGGGGACCTACAGCCGCCTACATCACCCTCTCATGACCAATATAGTCACACATAAACAAATATAAACTTACACAAAAAAAAAATAGACTTACACATAAATAAATGTAGACTTACACATAAACAAATATAGACTTACACATAATCAATTATAGACTTACACATAAACAAATGTAGACGTACATATAAACAAATGTAGACTGACTTAACTGGTGGCCATTATCAGCTTTGTGTGTCATTTTGTGACACTTTTGTCAAGGGGCATACATGTGTTTGTTGGGCCCCTGCAAGGCCAAGACACACAATTACCATCAAAATGCCTTTTGTACGAACAAATCACTTTTTTATCTGACTTATCTGACACACTCACACACACACTTCTCACAGAGATTTGACAATATGATATTATTGTTTTTTGAAATGGCATAAAATCCTAGGGCAACTGCCTTAGTACTTACACAAAGACAGGTTGGTTTTAATGTTGATAGTATATCTGTCACGTCTGTGCTGAACCCCCCTTTTTTTCACTTTTGGACTCATACACATCCGCTGCAGCTCAATCATACAGTGACGTTCACATTGCCCAGCTGCACGTCATCCGTAATCACAATCAGCACTGATCCCTCACACCTGGCACTCACCTTCCACAGCAGTTGATTACTCATCCCAAGCACCTGTTATTCACCCATATAACCTCCTCACACCGGCGCTTTCTGTAAAAGACGACACAAATTCTGGATCCCCCACCTCTGCTGACACGCCAGTGGTCCACCACCACTTCCAGGTGGCTTAATCCCTAGTCCAGTCCGCGCTAAGACGCTGCTCAATTAGTCCCCGTTTAATCCTGTGCAACGGCGCAGTTGTTTTTCGTTGTGATGGAGATCATTTCGAAACGCTGTTAATGACTTCAGAATCTATTAATCAAGTGCCTTGTATTAATATATACCTTGTATGAATCATGTGCTTATGTAAGCAGGAACATGGCTTTTCTGTGTTTCTGTGTGTGTGTAACTTAGATTATTAGGTGCCACATAGTCTGCATATGTGCAAGAGCATGTTTGGGTGAGCTCAGTGGTGACCGGGTCAAAATGTGCTTTCTCGACCCTGGTAAGAACAGACATCCTTGGAAGACAAGAAGCTCAATTGAGGACCTAGGAGGCGGGAGATGTTAAAAATGTATGGCGTCAGCATTAAATAAACTTCTATCTATATAAACCTTGTGCGATGTATTTCATACTGTTTCTCTCTCATCTGCTGCAGTCTGGGGAGTAGGCCCGAGAGAGGGCCTGTGCTTCTCTCCGACCTGCTGGGATGTGGGTGAGCCCAACGAGCTTGATGTTGTTTAATAATATACTTTTATGCAACTTCGGAGTCCTGAGGTAACTTGAGTGAATTTTCACCTAACACGTTGTTATTGAATATTCTTAGTTTTCCCCTGTCTATCTTTTGTGCGTTCTTTCCGCACAGTCCTCAGTCTGACTTTTGTGCCTTCTCCTTTTGGACATATCTTCTGTGTTTTGATTCCTGAGTTGTTTTTGTGTTTTTGCTCGTGTTTTCCCTGTTAACCCTGTACCGGCTGGATCATTAGGACTCCCATCACTCTACAATCATTGTGTCGTCTGCCATTCTGTGACAATATCGAAGCTCTCAGCAGTTCTCAGATCATGCCAAGTGATTTTAACATGGGAAGTGTGGTAACCTTATGTATGTTTACATTTACATTTCATTTGACAGAGGTGTTATGTCAACTCAACATCACAGATGACAAAGGCAGCCCTTTTGACAACTGACAACCATTAATATCAACCATTTCAAATGTTGGTGTATGCTAATGTCAGTACTCTTTATATAGCCCTAGAACCAGTGGGTCAAGTACCAATACATCAGTGTAAAAATACTCCATTACAAGTAAAAGAACACAAGTATTAGCAGCATAAGTATTAGTAAACGTACTGGTTTGGTGCCTCTGACTGATGTTATTATATAGTATGACAACATTAGATTATGAACAGTGAAGTATCAGTGTGTGTGCAGTATGTTACTGTTGGAGCTGATGAAGGTGGAGCTAGTTTGAACTGTACTTTAGATACAGCTCAGAAGGAGAAACAAAGTTCTGATACACAAGTTTGCGCTCAGTTTTTGGAGTTTTTCATTATTTTTTTGCTGAAGTATTGATCACATGAACATAAACTAAAGCTGTAAATGAAATGCTGTGGAGTAGAAAGAACAATATTACAGTAATTGAGTACATTTACTTAGTAACTTTCCATCACTGAATTATTATGATATTTAAATAATGAATCTCCGCTGCACGCCTACTTATGACCTAATTTTAGGTCCCCCAGCTCTGACGGTGGTAATTCTGTCTAGGGTGGGTTACGCATCGATGGGTTCATTTGCATCTCAATGCCTGGCTCTTCTTTTGGCATGAACAGTCAGACAATATCTGTTCAAATTCACCAGATGCTGTGCAGGTCTCCCGCACTGTGTTGGAGTTGTTCTATCACTGACTGTGAAGGTTTCTGCAACGTCCTTGAGGAGTGGAAGTGTAGGGGGAACATTTTAGCTGGACCTTCCATGACAACACTTACCATGCCATAAACATGCTTAGACATACTGTGACACATGACAGCTTCCTAGTGTCATGAAGCCAAAACAATTAATAACAATAATGACACAAGAACACAGACGTTTCATTGGACATTCCCTGTGACTAATGATAGGATAAGGATAGTGCACCTTTTATGATATGGGCATGGCACATTATGGTGAATCTTATAATTGAAGTACAAAGCTAATCTTATGTTGGAGTAGAGTGTTTCTGTGAGAAGTCATAAGGACATTGGTGACCATATATAATCTGTGGAAACGTTTGGGCCCAGATATGATCTGTTCCCAGCCAAACTATTAGCTTGAATTTGTTCTCTTTATGTGTGTGTGTGTGTGTGTGTGTGTGTGTGTGTGTGTGTGTGTGTGTGTGTGTGTGTGTGTGTGTGTGTGTGTGTGTGGAGGGATAGAAGGAGTGAGGCAGAAAGGGAAGGGGAGAGGAGGGGGAGAGGAGAGTAAATAATAGAGTGCAAGAGGGAAACAGTTTGATAGATCATTGGCAACGCATTGTGGACACTATGTGTGTTTGGCAGAAAGGTTGTCATTTTCAGTAAAATTGTCTTCCATCTACTGTCTTAACCTATTTAAATTCCCTTAAATGTTACGACCCTCATTTTTCCTCGTGAATAGAATACAAATGTCTGCACATCATCTAAAGCCTGCTAAAAGAGGAGAGAGACTGAACTCCTGACTGAATGGGGATTAATGACGTGAACACGAATACGTGAAAATAAAATGATTCTCTTTTGACACACTCGATCGAGTTCAAAGGTTCAGTTGATTGAGGACCTGGGAATATTCTAAAGTATGCCTCTAGAATATTCCCAAATCCTCAATCAACTGAACCTTTGTAATACACCTAAGTATGCCTCAGGTGTATTACATCCCTTGTCTTGAAGGCACACTGGAAAAAAGAAATGGAGAGGAAGATGGGAAAAATCAATTGACACAATGGCAAAGGGTAGACGCAATCTTCAGCTGCCTAATACCCTGAACAAAAGAATTAACATAATTTTCAAACTTTACAATGTGTCAGTGTTAGCAGATTTTCATAGTTATTTATTTGTTGTTTTAGCCTACAGAGAAAGTCTATGTTTATGTTTCAGGGTCTGTCTCGTCATCTGTGTATTGTTTGATTTTTTGTGTCTACCCCCTTTTTTTAAAAATGGTGCTGGCCAGCTCCTATGTATGTTCATTGTTCTGTCTAGAGTTTGGGTCTTGTCAGGTATGTGCATCTACTCTATGTAGACCTTGTTACTGCTGATTATTGTCCACTGTAAAATAATAGGCTTAGCAGGTATTTCATGGAGATTTTGAGCGGCTGATTATTGCTCATATAGAGGCTTAGTTTGGTTTGTTTGAACAAATTTCCCTCAGGACCAACACAGTATCCACCTATCTATCTATGTATCTACAGGAGGCTGATGATAGTTGTCCTCTGCTGATTGAGAGGCTTAGCAGGTGTCCTCTTCTTGACACTGCTGATTATTGTCCTTTGCTCATATAGAGGCTTAGTAGGTTTACAAGACATCATTAAAGACGAATAAAAGCATATATCTTTGAACACTCTCTCTCTGAGCTTTTAGGGATGGCAACCCGAGGCGTGGTCCGTCATACACACACACACACACACACACACACACACACACACACACACTCACACACACTCACACACGCACATACAATGTTCAAGGGACTTTGCACCAAATGAAGGTTGCATTAGAGATTTAGTTTTAAGTGCAGAAGTGTTAAGAGTTGAAGTGTGAAGAGGTTCGGATGGGCCAGTAGGTGACACTCTTTCCACCTGATATGACTCATGGCAACTGACTCACAACACAGCCTCAGGGGCTCCCACTCCCCAGAGACTCTGGTGAAAATACTGGGTGTGTCACATTTACACAGCTCACATCTGAGGTACGGTACTCAGAATGGGTGGAATGTGAGGTAGTTGCCATTTAAGCTTCATGGGATAAAACTTGAAAATAAATGTGTTCATCGTCATATTTATTTCTACAGGCATTTTCAAATCCATTGATGAGTATGAGCAATGGATTTGAGATTCAATTCAATTTATTGATATTGCCAGAACAATCGCCAGAACAATCACATGACTTACAGTTTCATTCATTTTATTAAGTCCTACATTACATATGGGTTTATTGACAGCCAAACTGTTGTGGTCTAATCAGAAAGGTGAAATGACAGAAACTGAGAAAATGGCTCGCTGTGGTCAATATAGATATATTTGAACATAGATAGCTTTGCAATTTACAGAATAAACAACAAATGACAGAAACATGTCTGTGTGGAACTCTGTGTGTATTGTCACGTTGAAATCCCACTGCAATATCGCCACAATATCAGCAAAGCCTGGTAGCTGTATCATATATGTTTTTAAACTCATCTCAAAATCACACTGCATCTCCTTCTTTCTTATCAAGCAACAGGGGAAATCAGTAGGCATGAGCACTGTTTCCACCTCTACCATGACTCAATGCCCCCTGAGTACATCCCCCACCAGTTAGACTCCTTTTGGCAGTTCACATTCAGAAGGACGAAAGGCTGTTGCTTCTAGAATGTGATGGTAGACTGAGCTGAAGCTGCACTGATCTGACAGCCTCGCATTAAACCACAAGTAGTTGTATTATTGGATGTTGTTTTGTTTGTTTTGTACACATTCTGCTGTTCAATCAACCAAGAATAAAACATAAAAATAAATACTTTGTAGATTCAAGATGAACAAGCCCCTGTGAATTGCCCCCGCTTTTCCATTCATCCCCTTAGTGTATACAAATTTCCCTCATTTATTATGTAAAGTAATTGCTCTTTTTAAGAGGCAGCATTTAAGGAAAGTTTGATACAATGAAGGGCTATTAGGTATTTACTGACTGTTTTTCTGGCCGTTGCATTACATGTCTGTGTTTAACTAGCATGAGATAAAGTGCATTTTCCCTGAAAAGCAAGTGCTTCATTCTAATAATGACTAAAGACCACATAAGTAAAAACATTTCCAAAGTAAATCATCTTATCTGGTTAAGCTAACTTAAAATGCTCCCTTTTTAACACTTGGATTTGCCTTGAAATAGCATTAAAAACTAGATTGGTGACATATCTTAATTGAAATTTGAAAAAGGTATTAGTTCACTCATTCTCTAACAAACTTTTGAGATACCTTTTGCCACTGTAATTATTTGCAGGTAAAAACCTTTGCATTGTCA
Organism: Sprattus sprattus; assembly: GCF_963457725.1. NCBI lineage: Eukaryota > Metazoa > Chordata > Actinopteri > Clupeiformes > Clupeidae > Sprattus > Sprattus sprattus. The sequence goes on from NC_137923.1 coordinate 3,578,306, forward strand.
TCTAGTCCCACAACAAGTGAAATGGTTCAAGTGAGATGGATTTAGAATATCAAATATGGTTTCTGGTTTCAACATTTCTAAATTTAAGAAAGCCAGACGCACACCCACGAAGTCACGCTGAGTTAAATCATTGTGAAGGGGTCGGGTGTTGAGTGGACAAGGTCACCCCACTTTCTTCTGCTTGAAATAATGTGAAGAATCTAAAGCTCCTGCACCCTAACCTAGTTCTTTAGGGAAGGTAAACAAATTGGGATTTTCAGGCAATAATATATAGAATATTTCTGTAGTTCACTTAACTCTACTGTTGTTCTATCACTAACAATAATGTGACGTCTCCAACAAAGGTTCACATACCGTGTGACCATTTCAGGCCTACGTAGCACTTGGCTGACTCTCACTGCTAGAGTTTTTGGGTGATAGGACGCTGTCTTATCCCATCACTGAAAACTGTTTACATTCATGTCTCGGCCAGCATATTTCTGACAGATTCACAAGGAGGAATTGAGCTGTCATAAGACACAAAGCCATGCAGGATTCAGAGTTCAATTAGGTGGCTACCCACTTGATCCAGCCCGTGTAAATCGTCCACTGAGCCACGGTGCTTCAGCTGTGTCTGGCTGTGAAGGTCACTTCAAAGGGGCCTCATAACAATTGGCATTGTAAATCAGCTGGCACATAGCAAGTGAACAACAGGCGGGCTCCAAAATAGCAAACTGGGCAGGTTGCACGTGGGTTATGGGCATCCCTTTCAGGAGCTCATGGCACAGATATTTCTGATGGAGTATTCAATGCCAGTCCCCTGATATAGTCTTGCAGTACAGCATGCAAGGCCTGAGCCATATATACACCCTTCTTGGCACATATGATTTTTCCATCTGTTTCCTGATGGGCTGGCCGTGCGTGTGATATTCAGGGGGAAGATTAAAACCCTTTTGTCCTTACTGTAGACTGCAGGGGAGTAGAACCCCAGGGGCATCTTTGAGACCATTAGATCACTTAATATGAACCCTTCATGTAATATCATGAGTGTTTCATCAGTTTGAGGAAATGTCAGAACAATTCCTTTTTTGGCGATGAGCTTAGACCTTTGAAATACACAGCAGTTAAGCCAGTTGTTTAAAGAGAGATCTACCCAATAGATCCAGTATTAGGAATAGTTCTATTTGTACTTTTCTATGCATTTTATTTTAATGTTGTAGTTTACTTATTAAAAACCATTTCTCCCACACAGGCTGCCAGGATCCTTATTAGACATTCTTCCAGAGAGACAGAGACAGAGACAGAGGGAATTTCAGATTCCACAGCATTAACATCATTCTACCCGGATCCTCGTCATGGTCCATTAATCCAGTTCTGGTGTGTTCGCTATTCATCCATCTAATTTTCTTGTTTTAACATTCAGGGCATGAAACACTTTGTTTTAGTCTACGTCACTGACTTGGTGTCTTGCTATGAGGCTTTGGAGAGAATTTATGTTCAAGCTCTTCTGTGGGCCATCTACAGATGTACTATGCAGTGTACTAATGATGGCTGTCAGCTCAAATCAGCCTGACACAGAGAAGCATCATGCCTGTTGATGTGATCCTTAAGGACCACCCAAAGCTGGATTGGTATGCCACTCCACGGAAGAGATCACCCTCACCCATAGCGTATCCATCCTGACCTCCACCCAGAGACTATCTACCCCGGGCACCTGCCGCTGGCGCCCTGGTCTCTGGTGGTCTGGCTCAGGTAGGGGTCACTGGAGCCTCCTTGCCTACTTGTGACCCAGGTGACTGGTGTTCCTCAGAGGCTGCTCTGCCCAGGCTGGTTGCATGATGATCAGCTCCTCACCTCTACCCTCACTCCATCTGTGGATGCGTGCACTGGGAATAGCTGCATGCAGTACGTGCCTGGGAATTATGCAGCATTTCCTTTTCTCTGCGCGGTGCAGGTGTCAGTGTGCAATAGATGGCCAAACTAGACAGCAGTTCCCCATTCCGCTATGTGTACGACAAAGGCCTGGGAGCATTTCTGTTTACTGTGAGTGCCTCCTCTCCATTTGAATTATGCAACATATGACAGAAGTTTCACAGCAGAAACAGCTGCAGCCAGACACGTGATTGTCACAGTCACTTCCATCACTGATACCCGTGTCCCTGTCCAACTGCTCCATGGTTTTCTATTTGTGCATGGTATGCCTTCACATCTGGGTCCAAAACCAACTCCCTGGGCCACTGCAGCCAACGCCCTGCTCCCAGCAAGAGCCTCTGATGTGCAGGCACACAGGCTTCTCCTGGTCCTCTTTGCCTGGTCCTTCTGCAGCTGTAAGCACCACTTCATCAGTTTGGCTCTGCAGTCTAAAGAGTAGCCACCTGGCATGTCCTGCCATGCTCTTCTTGTTGCTGCCATGACAACTCTCCATCTCAGGACGAGACAGTGACAGACACAGAGACACCTAGTTTTCTTTGTGTATCGCCCACAGTGGGACATTACACTGAACGGCAAACATGCTTGAAGAAGGGCTCTTATCCGAAACATCTGTGTGGGGTGTATCGTGCTTGAAAAAGAGCTCTTATCCGAAACGTCTGTGTGGGGCGATAATATAGTAGAGAGAAAAGGTCAATCACGCTGTGCAGTCCGTTTATTTTCCTTTTCCAACCCAGAGGGAGGGCCTCCGTAGTGCTTTCCTACGCTGAGCTGCGCTTAAGACTCATCGTCCAACTGCAGCTTGATCCAAAGAGCCACCTTACCCTCTGGCTCCATAAGACTCTAGGACCAGGTGAAGGTCTCATGGTCAAGGAGGGTGGTAGAGGTAGAGGGCCAGTCCCCCCACTCACAGACATGCCCTCAGCAGTCTCTGGGGGCTGCTCAATGCCCACCTCATCTCACTGGTGCCGTGTCCAGTGTGAGCTGTTGTTGCATGTCCACATGAACCGGGACAAGAGCCTCTACGAGTGGAGCGCTGCACAAAGTCAGTCAAAAGCAGTGGATTAGACTCGTTGCACTCTAAGGTCCGTGACATTTTGGCCTTTTGCTGTAATGTGGTGTAGTAAACTTCAGGGACTTGCACAGGAATTTTGAAGGGTAATTGCTCTGCCCGAAAAAAGGGGCAACACTTTCATTTTTGTCACCGCCGCTGCCATGCCCTGTCCCCGGCGCATATTTTGCCTATATCATTTTCAACTCTCACTAACCGCTGCTGCCACGCCCCCTGGAGGCATATTCCGCGACTATTTTATCTAGGCATAGGCTACATGAAGTTCTGCAGCCGAAATACTATTTAGGAAAATATATTTATTTTTCCGGAGGGGCAACTTCAGTCAAGGAGGGCAAACGGGCAGTTGCCCGGGCAACCTTAGCCCCCTCCTGTGCACGTCCCTGGTAAACTTGTAACGGTGTGAACCGTGATAAAATCGCTGCAATGTGACAGCAGGCACAACTAAACGGTACTGACCCAGGGTGGCCCAAGGTCTGACAGCAGACCACTTTCTAGTGTGTGGTAGTGACCTTTGTACCTAAGAAGGCCATGGTATGTGACACGCATGCCACCACTCTCTCCATCAAGCCCTTTAAGACATGGAGCAATGCTCAAACTGAGAGGGATAATTTTGAAATGCTTGAGCTTTGACAATATGGAGAATACCTATACTTAGCTCCTCGTTTTCAGCCGAAACATGTCTCATTATATTTCACGCCTAAGAGAACAGCTATTAAATGCAGTTGACATTCAACATGTGTCATAACATAACCTGGTGTTGACAAAATGCATGTCACTGGACATTGACTAAATGCATGTCACTGGACATTGACTAAATGCATGTCACTGGACATTGACTAAATGCATGTCACTGGACATTGACTAAATGCATGTCACTGGACATTGACTAAATGCATGTCACTGGACATTGACTAAATGCATGTCACTGGACATTGACTAAATGCATGTCACTGGACATTGACTAAATGCATGTCACTGGACATTGACTAAATGCATGTCACTGGACATTGACTAAATGCATGTCACTGGACATTGACTAAATGCATGTCACTGGACATTGACTAAATGCATGTCACTGGACATTGACAAAAACAGCCATGTGGCAGCTTACAGCAGATCCACCTTGGTAAAAATGTATGTATATATGTCAGTTGATATGTCATATCTATGTAACATGTAACCATTTAAGCAATGTCATAAAGTTAAATTTTACAGATGTATCCATGATTTGCTTTTGCTTGTTATGTGTTTGACGGGGCAGTGGAGATGTCTATATATAGTCTGCATTTGGGCATGGTGGTGGGGTGCATGTTTTCATCTGTTCAGGTCTTTTTTTCAGTGACAACTCAATTCTGGCTTGCTTTTTAGCTGCCAATGAGAAAACAAAGATGTCCATTTGGAAATCAATTGCCACTTCAATCGATGAAATACAATCAATAATGTTATTAGCTAGCCAGGAAGAATGTGCAGCAAGACAGAGATCTCAGTTTTGATGTAGCTCCTCTTATCCCTACACCAAACGACACAAGGAGAACCGATTTACAGCGCTAAACTAGCATACTACTACATGCCAGCTATTACACACTAGACCAGAGGTCAGCAACCTATACTTATCTAAAGGGCCGTTTTTGTACAGAATATATATACTTATATCTGTATGTATATACAGCCGCGGAAAAAATTAAGAGACCACTTCAAAATTATCAGTTTCTCTGGTTTTACTGTTTATTGGTATGTGTTAAAGTAAAATGTACATTTTTGTTTTATTCTATAACCTACTGGCAACATTCCTACCAAATTTCAAATAAAAATATTGTCATTTAGATCATTTATTTGCAGAAAAATGACAATTGGTCAAAATAAAAATAAAAAGATAGCAAAAAAGATGCAGTGTCTTCAGATCTCGAATAATGCAAAGAAAACAAGCTCATATTCATTTTTAAACTACACAATACTAATGCTTTAACTTAGGAAGAGTTCAGAAATCAATATTTGGTGGAATAACCTTGATTTAAAATCACAACTTTCATGTGTCTTGGCATGCTGTCAATTTCTGTTTATATTACAATTCTGTGTCATATTCTAACTCTTACTGTACATATCATATTTATTCACTTAGTCCACCCTACATTTGCACATACTCTGCACTTTTATTGCTATTTGCACTTACTGGTTAGATGCTAAACTGCATTTCGTTATCTCAGTACTTGTACTCTGTATAATGACAATAAAGTTGAATCTAATCTAATCTAATCTAAAATGCTCTCCACCAGTCTTTCACAGGATTGAACCAAAGCGGACTGGAGGTCATCTTCTAAGTTCATCTTCTCTGAGTCCAATTTTCAGCTTTGCCCAACACATTGTCGTCTGATGGTTAGGCGGAGACCTGGAGAGGCCTACAAGCCACAGAGTCTTGCACCTACAGTGAAATTGGACTCATCAGAGAAGACGAACTTAGAAGACCCTCCAGTCCGCTTTGGTTCAATCCTTATGGTCTTTTACAAACCTCAGCCAGGCAAAGTACAACGTTGTCCCGGAAGAAAAACTTCCTTCCTTTTGCTCTGACAATGTTCCACAACTCTGAGAAGGTGTTAAACTTTGCATTTCCATTACAAGAATGCAATATTTTCCTACTATGATAAAGAAAACTGTTAAAACTACCTTTGCTCTTTCTTTCTTCCACATCTGGAAAAGGTTTTCTTTGTTCTGGTTGTTCTGGTTTCCTAATATAAACATTCCAATAAGCAAGTTGAGGTGAAAGCTTAGAAATCTTTTCACCTACTTATGGATTTTTTTTAATCCATAGCTATCTTAGGAAAACACCCACTCAAGCCACCACTATTGAGTTTGGCAAAGTGGTGCCAGGCCATGATATATATACATGATACATATTTTTAAAATTGGAATTGAATTATCATTCATTTTAATGTTTTTGACAAAGCCAGGGGGCCACTAGGGAGGGGCTAAAGAGACACATGCAGCCAAGGAGCTGCAGGTTGTAGACCCCTACACTAAACCATAGCATAACACACACGGACTAAAACTGATAAATGCAATACTTGTTGGCATTAACACAAGCATGGAAACATGGAACATTAAACACAGAGTGGAACATTAAGCCTTCTAACAGGCACACACGCACAGCATTATGGGGTTAGGGTTAGACACTATACTATACACGGCACACAATATCTGCGGAAGCGCACAGCCCCCTGCACATTCGAATAATGTATAATGAGGATAAATATCCTTTCTTCTCCTCAAATATATTCCTTCACGCTCAGCGTCTTTTTTCTTTCTCTTCTTCTCTCTTTAAGGGCGCACTCGTGAACCGGGCACCTTTAGCAGATTTAGTGTGCTTGATTCAGGATATGTGAACACACACCCAATATAAATCCAGAGTGTTTCTACAGCCAATGGCCCAAAGATAGAATTCTATGGATCACATGCTGCCACATCTTGCTTCGAGTGTGCCATTGTGCTTCAGCAGGTCAGCACATGTTGACGAAGTATATGTCTTGAGTTAGCTATTAGGGGGGTGGCAGTAGGTGCATTACTGGGCCTAACCCAGACCTGTCAGTGGGTATGGGGCATCTATTCGGACAGCTAAGTGCACCATTTCCATGCAGTTTGATACAGAAACAGACAGCCAAAGACAGCCCATGGCATGCAGGGCCTGTCATCTGTCTGCCTCAGGTGAACATTACCCCATCCATTATACCATACTGCTTGTCAATATGAAAACACTTACATGCTAGTTCACACTGACAAGGGACATGGACATTGCCAAAGGTTACCCTTAAACTTGCACTTATAATGAAGAAAACGCTGTAATCTGTGCTCTCTCTCTCTCTCTCTCTCATGCTCACACAAAATGCGCGCATGTCAAGTGGTGTGAAGTAGATCTGTAGCTAGAATGACACAGATGACCCAAAACGTAGGCAACCTGCATTTTTGATCAAGGATATCATGTTATTTTCAAGGGCTTTAATGCAAGATCAGAATGACAGATGAATAGGGCTATTTTTATTATTATTATTATTATTTTTGTTTAAAACAAACATTGGGGCTGTTCATAAAACCCTCAGGGCTGTAGCCATGGGAGCACCCAGTAGATCCCTGAGGTCTTCTGGCATAGCCAGGGCAAAGAGGGATTGAGAGGCAGCTTTTAGTTTCTATACTCTGCCAGAGGACCTAAGAATGGCAGAAACTGTGAAAACCTTTTAGTGAAAACCTAAGACATACCTCTTTAATCTTGCCCATTATTCTCTGTAATATGTATCTGTTCTCAGTGGCTCTGTAGTACATGGGTTACATTCTGTGAAGCGCGTTGTGTTACCTCCTGGAATGACATGCACCGCATAAATAAAGTTTGATTTGATTGTCAATTTGATAATGATTTAACGTGGTTTGAACTACTTTTTCTGAGTAACTTTAGTTAACCAAACTAGATTTCTCCCTTAGGTAGCTTTGCTGTACAGTTCAATATCTTCCAGTGTGAATTAATAGGTAGCTTTTTTCAGTGGCCTAAGTTGTAGCAACAGGGCTTATACAGCTTATATATTTATATACAGTATATATATATATATATATATATAAAAGGCTAGTTCTGAATCACTTGAAAGTCAAAATGCCATCTGGACTCTGGACTCTCAGAGCTCCCACAGAGAGAGCAGGTGGATCAGGCGTGAGGTTTGGATGCGTGTGATTGTCATGTAGAGTAGGTGCTGAATGATTGAGTTCGCCTGTGACCCTGGGTTTGGATGTCGTACCATATTAGCTGCCCATCAGGACAGTGCTCCTCCAGAGTCTGCCTGCGAACCTCGGTCTCAAATAGAAACAAAGAGCATGTCCTTTTATAGCCCTCCCATTGTTGCTGGCAGAGGCTGGGCCGACGGGGGGGGGTGGGATGACACCTGTGCGGGCAGTGATAAAGGGCACAGTGCGCCGCCCGCACACCTCTACCCAGAGCTTGTCTGAGTCCCAAGAGTGTCGAGCTTCTCCCGCCCTCTGTAGTTCCTCTAGCTCATTGCCATGGCACCCAAGAAGAAGGAAGAGCCCGCCAAACCTGCTGCCCCCAAGGCCCCAGAGCCTGAGCCCGTCAAGGAGCCTGAGTTTGACCCCAAAGAAGTGCAGGTATCAGCTGTTCCAGTCTGTGTCATTGCAATCGGGGGTTGTTCAGTGTAGGGGGATTCGAGTGGGAGAGTTCTTCCATACTCCACTGTTAAGGAAAATAACACATTTTCTTTTCTTTTGGTTCTGAGAATGAGGACTTGTATAATATCTTGTTGAAAAGCGAAAAGATTATTTTTATCTTAGAGTCCCAAGGCTTTTGTTTGATGAAAAGGTTTCGAGGGTACTGGCACTTGTATTTTTCTTACTGTTACTTTGGGCTGGTAATAGCCTTTGAGGTGGGCACCTTCTGAAGGAACATTAGAGACACCATGTGTCGTGACCCATGCAGCGCAAGCACATACGCTGCGTCTGCAGAGATAAAAGACTACGCATGGGCTGGGCAGTTCCATCCAGACAGGGAGAGATATTCTTAAATCTCAGCATTTTACCATCGTAAGGCCAGGCTAATTAGAACCATATTGGAATACTTCAAGCAGCCACTGATGTTTTTGCAAAGCTATTCTATCTGATATGATTTTTTCCCCTCAAAATTAATGTTTTGTTTTATGGTTAGGGCAAGAAAGGTATGCCACATGCTGTGTGTTTCTGGAGGCCAGTGCAACAAAAGATATTCTCGTGGTTGTATTTTTTCCCTGCCTTTCCCCCTTTTCCATGGGCTGGAATTTTCCTTGGGTTAGGAAGCCGCCATAGCTATTCCAGTGCTATGAGGTTAAAGCCACACAATGTGATTTTCATTATGCCGTTCCACAGAGGACCACCCACTCACGGAACTGCTTGCTAAAGAAAAACTGCTGAAGCAGGCTTTTTTTGTCATATTTATATGCATGTGTATCTAAATATATCTAGAGTATATAGGTTGTTTGCGCTCTCACCATTTGCCAAGATGTGTATAGAAGCATAGTAGAATTGTAACGGCAGAAAAAAAAAATTTTGATAAAAAAAATATATGCTCTGATTGACCTGTGGATGTCCTTGTTGGGGACGGAAAAACATTTGTGGAGAGTACCATTTCTTTTTTTGTTAATCACGGGGTTTACCATCCACATAGCAAATCAGTTAAGACTCTCCAAGACCTTCAAAGTAGACTTCCCCAGAGTCTGAAGGTTTCGCTCAAACTTTTATTTCAGCTATCCCAGGGAAGTTACAATGAAAACAGGAAAATCAACGTTTCTATTGCTATGATAAGGAAAGGCCTGCCTACACTTTTGGTATCATGTTTTATCCTCCGCAGTTTAAGAGATTAGCTTTAAAAACAGTCTGTAGCTCCCTAACTGCTTTCAAGCGTGCACGGGTCACTTAATCTTTGGTGACAGGCACATCCCTGACCCACCCGGCAGAAAGAAATAACAGAGCTGGTGTCGGTTATGGGGCTCACTCCCACAAAGCTTGGGGTAGGTGTGAATGGGCTGCTTGACTGAAGGTCACCCAGAAACCACCCCTGGCCAGGCACAAGTCAGTCCATGTGAATTAGCTGCGTGTAACCTGAGCCTGGGGACGCTCAGATGTGCGAGGACAACTGCTCGATTGCCACACTCTCCACACCCCCAGCCTCGAGGTCACACACACAAACACACAGAGCAGAAGCTGAGGCTCCTAAGCATTTCCACATGTATTGTGTCGGCCAGATAGAAAGTGACTATTTGTGGTTAAGCCTGGTTCTGAAAGGGGTGTGTGTGTGTGTGTGTGTGTGTGTGTGTGTGTGTGTGTGTGTTGGGGTGGGGGTCAACTGATACCTAATTAGGGAAATTGTTTTTGTCTTGTTGCAGATTGAATTCACAGCTGAGCAGATTGAGGGTAAGCCATATCTGTAAACTCATGTGTGTACTTATTACTGAATGTTTATATTAGCACCAAATGTCTTCGTGAAATGCACGCTTTTTATTTATTATGGGAATAAACTCTGCTATGGCCAAATAAGGTTGTTAAATGAGTCAAACAACATTGTTTAAGAGCATGATTTATTTGTGTGAAAACAGACGTCAACTAAGCAAAACGGGAGTAGAGGGTTTTATCACATTGTGTAGCTCTCCACACAAGCAGGAGAGTTATTCTTGAGACGAAATGGTCACAGCTTCACCAACCAGGGTGAAGACAGCGATACATTGTCTTCATATTTCTCAAACACACACATCACTAGAACAGACAGTTGTAGTCATGGCAGCAGATGATTGCACTGGTTGTTTTTTGACTTTTGGTATATGTGACAAAGACAAAGCCTTTAATGAAAGGCTTTTAGAATCAAAGGGGGGAAACAACTTGAAAAGTGGATCCTTCAGAAGAATAGTTCAAAAAGGCTAGAAGCATACTACCTGTTTGTGAAAGGCTAGGAGCATACATCCTATTTGTGGAAGAGATGCATAGTTACTTTCATTTCAAAGAGCAATTCAAAAGGACTTTATGAACCTATCCATATGCTTTCAAAGAATTACCGCAGTTGCAATTAACTGCTAATTTACTTTCCTTTTATTTCTAAATAATTAAATTATTAGTGGTGTGGTAATTTACTACTTTGGTGTAGCCCTGTCAATAAAAACTACACTGGAACAGCTTAACAATGTAGTCAAAAATCTATTTAATCTAATGGCTCACCGTGGGAAATTTCTTGGCTGTAATTGAAGACACCACACGTCCGTGACACATTTATTTCCCTTGGTAGCATGGCATTGCAATGAATTTTAATTTAAGATAATGAAAATTGATTTTTGAAGAGGAGGACGAGAAGCTGGGGTGTGAAGTTTCCAAACTTGGTCTTTGATTCCTGCACCTTTTCAAGCAGACCCATCCTGTTCACGCTCCACAGGAGGTGGCATTGCACTGGCTAATCATTAGGCATGCTGTGGGGGAGTGAAGGACACAGAATAACAGTGCAACAGGCACGCTCTCTCTCTCTCTCTTTCTTTCTCTCTCTCTTTCTTTCTCTCTCTCTCTCTCTCTCTCTTTTTGTCTCTAATCCCCTCTCTCTGCCTTTCTCCCGCTCTCATTTGCAGACTTCAAGGATGCGTTCCAGCTGTTTGACAGAACGCCTCTCAATGAGATGAAAATCACATATGGTCAGTGCGGCGATTTGATCCGGGCCTTGGGACAGAACCCCACCAATGCAGAGGTGATGTTCGTCCTGGGAAAGCCAAAGCCAGACGGTGAGTTCCCAACACAGATCTACTTTGGGGGGGGGGGCTGGATTAGGTTCCCCCATCAGATGCATGGAGCCATGCGAAATTGGCTTTGTTGCATCTTAATGGTATGCGCTGCAGTTTCTGTGTTACAGAACAGAACAGACAGAACACACCACACCGCCTCCTCTTCAAATGTACTACAGTCACATAATGGTAGTTCGAAACAATGATATTCTCCTTCATAGACATACCTAATGTCGTAAGCTACCATAGTTGCTCATGTGAAATGAAGCACTCATGTCCATGCTAGATTATTTAACAGTAATGTTTTACTGACAGACATGGCGACCAAGATGTTGGACTTCGACGGCTTCCTGCCCATCCATCAGCACATCTGCAAGGCCAAGGACCGTGGCACATTTGAGGACTTTGTGGAGGGTCTGAGGGTGTTCGACAAAGAGGGCAATGGCACAGTCATGGGCGCTGAGCTCAGACACGTCCTGCAGACGCTGGGTGAGCTGGCGAGCAGACGCTCACGACACCCAAGGACAAACACTGCCCGTGCTGTTGGTGCTTTAGCTCACTATCTGCCATATCGCTCACACATGGTATTATTACAGGGACGTGGCCAACTCAGTATTGGGGGGAGGGTGTTTTCCCCAAAAGGGGACCGTTTTAAGTTATCCAGAGCGATCTTCCCAATCCCCTCTGGCAACGCCCCAGGATTAATATGTACCCTCACTGTGAATTAAGCAGGACTGAGATTTCTGTTTGCATATTCTCACTGCAGAGCCCGATCAGCCATGTTAGAATTCAGGAGCTCTGTCTTCTTGTAGATATTGCCAAGCAGATGGGCTGATCCTTTCGCTGTGGCTGACAGAGCGGTGATGTAGATCTGCATGACAGATTGAACCTAGGTTCGAGGCTGTCACTTTTGATTTGAGTGAAGCTTGCCTGCAGGGTTTTCCTGTGGTAGTGGGCAGCTCATTTCTATTCCAGCCTGGGATGGCGTGTTTGTCAAAGGCGGGAGCAAACTGAATGAAGTGTCTAGTGCACTTTAAATGTGTGAACTTAATTAACTTTAGTGTTAAATGTACACAGCGGGTTGCCATTGCCATCAGCAGGCTATCAGTGGACTGACTCACTGTCATGAGAGTGCAGGGAGAGGTCTGATGGATGTGCTAATGATATTTCTCCCTTTTCTTTCTGTGTGTGGGTGTGTGTGTGTATGTGTGTGTGTGTGGCTGTGTGTGTGTGTGTGTGTGTGTGTGTGTGTGTGTGCGTGCGTGTTTGTTTGTGTGTGCATGTGCGTGTGTGTGTGTGTGGGGTGTGTGTGTGTGTGTGTGTGTGTGTGTGTGTGTATGTGTGTGTGTGTGTGTGTGTGCGTGCGTGTGCATGTTCGTGTTCGTGTGTGGGTGCGTGTGCATGTGCGTGTGCGTGTGTTTGAGCGTGTGCGTGTGTGTGTGTGTGAAACAGGTGAGAAGCTGAAGGAGGATGAGGTGGAGCAGCTGATGGCAGGACAAGAGGATGCCAACGGCTGCATCAACTATGAGGGTAAGGCCCAGATGAAGACCATTAGATTAGGAGCTGAGTTTAAGATGGAAATAATATGTCATGCTAGAAAAGTCAAGTCAAGGCGCTTAGATGATTCGATATCAACTTTTCCTACTTGGACATGAAAAATGCTTGCGCTTTATGCATTATCCCACTCATTCTTCAAAATTACGTTTTTGTTTGATTGTCTGCACACATTAATAACATGTCGTGTTTACTTTACAGCTTTCGTAAAACACATCATGGCTAGCTAGAAAGGTGAGTCTGAGGAAGACTGAACATATATTCTCACAACCACCAACATCTGGATCATCCCTAATTCATATGTGCAAAGAAATGTTACTTATGCTGTTCCTCTTCAGTCTGCAGATGATCAAGACACCTTGCAATTGGCAAAAGACAAACATGCTTTCCTTTTTGACATGAAACCCTCGACATATGTGCAGTCCTCTGGTTACTCATGTGTAAGGTCCCTTCTCCCTCCACTTGACAACTTCCAGTTGTTTTTGTAAATCTTTACACCCTGTTTAAACCAAATAAATAACTGTATAACATAGACACGTTCATTCATTCATGTGATATCTAAAAATAAAAGCTTTTTTTTGCACCACGCCTCGTACGAAGTTTAATTGACCCAAACCCAAGATCCAAGTTCAAAGATGTGCTAAACCCATAATGCAGTTGTTTGTAAGAGCAAATGACAAACATCTCCACTACTGCAGATTTTTAATACTGTATCACAGGATCTCTTCAAAAAGATTACACTGAATTGGTCTACTTTAATATGATTTGAACACAAAGCTACATTCTATCTGATTCAAATCTTGCAGGACACCATGAAATGTGCAGTTTACAAAGAAATATGTCTCCTCATTCACCAGCAGATGGAGCCATATATCAACAAATGTCAGAAAACACCAGAAGACTACAGAAACATTTAATGAAGACAGACATAACTGTAAAAAAGTGAAAGAAAAGGAAATTATACCTGAATAAACTGTACCTTTGCGTCTCCAACCACTCAAATGTCCAAAGACAAATGTTCAAGGTTACGTGGCTGGTGTGATCAACAAACAATCTTTGTCTTAATCCACCTCAGAGACAGCGTGCCGTAATCCTGAGTCTACATCCAATTTCATCTGCATGCCCGTCATGGGAGAATGCCTAGGCTACTTCTCAGAACAGGAAATTAACTTGCCACATAATAATGATCACAATCCAGAAAACATGACACAATTCTGTGAGCAACAAAGCATACAATATTAGTTAATAACAATAACAATAATACAAATATTACTGAGAGTGTCTTAGTGTGAGATGTAATAAGATAACTACATCATCTTTCTTGTCAGGAAGCATTTTTCTTAGATATCAATGATGTTCTTCACAGGCTGTAAATATAACAGAGATGGGTACACTGGCTTCTGTCTTCTGACGTCATTTGTTAAGCTGCTCTACGCCTGAGGCCTCAGGGATGAGTCAAACAATCAGAAGGACTTTTTAAGGGTCATCCTTTGAATTGCTTCCCAATATGACCAGTAGATGGCAGAAGTAAAGCACACACAAATTCTTGTTTCAGCAGAGCAGAAAGCTTCAAAACAGGAAAAGTTCCATATTCATTCATAGTTCAGCAAATCCCTTTATGTGTTTATGCAACTTCACCCTGCTGCCATGTATCTTCAAACACAGGCTACAAGACTCTGATATATTCACATTGATATATTCACATGAGATCACAAATGGCTCTTTAAAACATACACTAATCTTACACAATAAGACTCTCTTCATGCCTACACTATTGGATGTTTTTCACTCTCAGAGCAACTCCTTCACTGTTAGGGTTTCTGTTGTGTTGGTGTCTCTACATTTAGGATTTCCCCCCTTGTTTGTTTGAGAAGTAGCAGTAGTAGTAGTAGTAGTAGCAGTTGTCAGGCTATTCTCAGGGATTGAACCCAAGTTTGCTGGATCTGGGGAACCAGCGCTTAGTGAGGACCCAATTGCAGGATTGCTTGGCAAACCTAGTTTCTTTATTATTTTGAAACGGTGGTAATGCAAAACACAGAGGAGCAGTGGAAAATCCAAAAGCACAGAAGATCATGGACAGGGCAAAAGGCCTTAAACTAAACAGAATACAAAATGTAGCTTTCACAATAGCTACCTGACTAAGGCTTCAAGAAGCCAAACGCGGCAACGAGACACAGAAGCGGTGTAAGACACCAACCTAAACTAGCTAGGGCTAGAGGCACCCAAGTGCTTGTGTAAGACATCTAACAAAGACTAACAAACAGGGGGACAAAGACAATCTAACGAGTAGTAATAGTTTTATGATAAGAGACATTTTGAGTAATCCATTATTTTGGGTCCTGAAAAGTGTGTCCTGTAACATTTTGTCTGTTTTGTCCGTCAGAAAACTCATGCAGTCACTCTGTTGAGTGATCATTTCTGACTCCTTGGAGGGGAAAAAACAGCGCTGTGTCTGCCTGTTTTACACAGGTCTACTGAAGTGTTCTGTCACCAGAGAGAGTCTCTGAGCTCATGGAGGTGTGAACCAGTCTGTCTGTTTCAGCACGGAACATCTGCCTCTGAAGTGGAAGCCTCTTTCCACGATGTGTCGTGAAATCTCTTTTCACGATAGCATGACCTTCGAACACGCTCACTGGCCTGGCAGTCCACCTCTGCTCTGTGTCAAGTAAGGACAGCATCCCCTTGAATGCTGATGGCACACTCAAAGCACAGTTAGTGGACCAGATATTGTCGATAAGGTAAGTAACTTGCCTTCCTGTGGGTTACTAAATGTACTTTTAGAGTTGGATTGAGATTGGTAGCCTATAGGGTAAAATTGGCTGATGCCAGGGTGCCGTATTTTCATGCGCAGTCACAATGTTTTGGTGCCAAATACCATACCTGATAGCTGTTTATTTGAATACAGATCCTCTTCCTTTTATAAGCCACACAAACAGGGTGGGTGAGATGGAGTGGGTGGCAAAGTGTCCTTTTTCTAGTTCAACAAATAGAACACAACTAGCACAAAAACAATCAAACAAACAAGAAATTGATTACACTGAGAAGGAAAACAGCTTCATCAGATAGCTAGGAAAAGAGTTGGACTCTTGAGGTTATGTAAGCAAGTTCAATATGAGCAAGTCAGTCAAACGTCAGCGCTGACATTTTTTTTGCTAATGCCTGAAATATGTCAGTGGTGAGTGGCTGAAATATGTCAGTGGGCAGACAGAAAAGTTAAAAGAAAAAGAAAGAAAAGCACATATTTTATGAACACGTCTGAGGAAGGATATCACTGAACACAAAATCTGCCCTGGGACACAACAACCAGCAGATGTTGTTGATGTTGCAGAGTGATCATAATTACACTCCAGCCCAGAACTATCCTCAGTGCCCTTGTGTTTTTGGCATTAGGTTCAGCCCAGGACACCCATGGAAGCAAACAAGTCATTTTAACATCGCGCTCGATAGTTATTGACACATCTTGATTCCCCGGGGGAATGGCCACTGAGCATACTGCTGTTACTGGGTGCCGGCGTGGGCCCACAGCTCTACAAGTCCTACGCCCACAATATCGTTTTTATGAAAACTAGAGGAGTGCTTGACACAAAAGACTGGGTGGGATGTAATGCACACTGCAGGATATAGAAATGTTCTTGCAGAAGTGCCGGCACACTTCCTTGTGGAGAATTTAGGGGTTCCTTCAACCTTTTACCATATGCACCCTTAACTGAGTGAAGAGAGTAACATCAACATTTCTTGCTAAGTTTCGCCAGCCACCATTGGAATGGAGACACTTCCTTCAGTGTAGTGTATATAAACACAACATAATTGTTATCAGAAACATTTCCTCATTGGTTAACATGAACTGTGTTTAACCGTTCAGGGCCCAGGAGACATTATCTTCTATATTATGACATTATTTATAGCTCAGAATGAACAGACACATCAAGAGTTTTTGAATAAATGAAACCATTCTAGAGGTCCAATTACTGTGACCTTTTCAGCAGTCAGCAGTTTGGTTGGGGATGTATTTGGTTTTCATAATGGGAATGTAAATGGGATTCTGTTTTATGGACCGATCAAGTATTTTGTGCTTTTGCGCCATCTGAGGCAAGTCACCTCACCTTACTTTCTCTCTAGCAGCACTCTAAAAGCCCATGGTGAACTAGGTTGACTTGTATGTGAGCTAGGAGGAAAGATGACAATATACTGGACAATGTTTCATACTGTTATGGTTATTAGACCTGACTTTTATTGGGAATGCGGCAAGAATGACAATGCAATCTGTACTGATTCCTCTTCAGGCCTCCTTCTTGTCACCTCTGCAGACTGACACAATGTGAGTTTGAGTTTGAGGGGAAGAGAATGTTGACATAGGAAAGTGCTCTTGTGCTTTATTGAGTCTTCTGCTGACGATTGACCTCAAACTACTATGAACTAGTTAAAAAGAAAACAAAGTACTTTTCCCCAAAGTACTTCAAACTACACAGTAAACATATAGTTGAAACTAGCACAGAATAAGTATGTCACAGCAACATAAGATACTGTATGTAGACACACATATATTATTGAAAGCTGTATAATTAAGACAGGCCTTCATACTAAGCTTATCAAAATATGACATTCTATCAAGCGTAGATTGAGGAACAACAAAAAATTAAGACTTTGGATTTTTCACATATGGTTATACCAGCTACTTCTCCTAACGTTGATAGCTGATAACGAGAGCTAACATTTCTTGGAATAATTAATTGTTGTCCTAAAAACAGTGCAAAGTCTGCACTGCAAAAATGCTTTTCTAACCTAGTGTTATTACTCTTATATTGAGATGAAAAAATCTAGTTGGTCTTGTTTCTAGCTAAATTGTACTTACCTAGTGCTCTTTGGTAAGGTTATTTTTGCCTATTTCAAGCAAATATTACTTATTTTAAGAAATCTTAACAAGCCAAATTTGCTTAACGCACTGGCAGCCAAATTTGCTTGTTTTAAGCCAAATTTGCTTAACGCACTGGCAGCCAAATTTGCTTGTTAAGATTTCTTAAAATAAGTAATATTTGCTTGAAATAGGCAAAAATAACCTTACCAAAGAGCTCTAGGTAAGTACAATTTAGCTAGAAACAAGACCAACTAGATTTTTTCATCTCAATATAAGAGTAATAACACTAGGTTAGAAAAGCATTTTTGCAGTGTGTACATGGATGTGTCCTATTTTTTTGTGTGTTAAATGAATGAAATGTATTTATTTGGAGGGAAATTTGGATTCCTGAAAAGGATGTCTACAGCTAATGAGGTGTGTAGTGCAGATGTGTCCCCAGTGACTCAGATGGTTCCACCTGAATGCCTCTTTAGAAAAGGAAAAGAAATCTGTGGAACAGAGATGGACAGCCTCACTGAACTGAGTCATTTAGTTCTATTGAATTGCAATATATGTGGTTTAAGAGGGCTGAAATACCCTGGCAAAAACGTCGCTTTCACACACCAGTTACAGCATTGGTGACAGAGTCATGGTGTTGGGTGCATCGCAACCTAAAACTGGTGTGGCTGTTGAGGGAAGTGATCAGTATACCAGCTGAACCTTCCTCCGATCCAAACGGATACATTCTATGCGCTGTTTTTCTCTTCCAGCTGACAGCCTGGCTAATTTGCCATGAATGCATCATTTCATGAACACTAGTCTGAATTTGTCATGTGTTTAAGTCTGTGGTGTGGAATGCACACATGCAAAAATGACTAAGTCTGACAGTAATGTAAGGCATATATTCATCTTCAGGATTAAGGTACACTAGCACATTCAAATAAAAAATGATACATAGCTCTATTTTCCTTTTCATTACCGAAACAAAGATCTGATTATAGTAATATGGGCAATTAAGAGAAAAGTGTCTTCATGTGGTGCTTACCCTAAAGAAAATGATTAGTAAGCACACATATTATAGATGACATTCACACAACCTTGACATCAAAATAAAGAAAATAATCAGCACTTGTAATTATGGAAAAATGTGCTTCCTTCACACCAACAGCAGCTTTTGGGAGTATTTTGTACTTTTATTCCTGACCGCTACCAATTTCTGTTAGATGTAGGCAAATTTGACCAAATTGGAACTAGTCAGCTGTCACAGAGGGTGCAGGATTTCTGCAGACTTCTACAGCCTCATTTCTAAGGTAAAAAACACAAATTCACCTTCTAAACATCTTCAGACATGAGCCTTGTGTCCTATAAGCCACTGACTTAAAAGGTGAAACAAGAACAACAAGCAAGATACTCTGGTCAGTGTGTTGTGCTCTCCAGTTAAAAACACACCAACACACATACACAATAAGATCACATGAGATCATATGCAGCCCACAAAATGAGGAAATGGGAGTATTAACATGCTCACAGCAAGATAAGAAAATCAAAGGGGTTAAACTCAGTGATGGCTAGTTGGATGGAGAGGGGAAGCCTGGAGGACTTTCGCATGCAGGGCACACATACAATAACATCCATAAACAAACACACGCATACAACTTCATACTGATTTGCCCCAAAGATCCTCTTAATTGTTGGGGGGGAGTAGATCATTGAGAGGACTAAGTGCACTGGACACTGGGAGCTTTTTCTGCTCCACTTCCCCCGGCCCAGAAGACATGGCATGAAACTGAATCTGCATAGGCATTACATAACCTGGGTCTCCTCCCAGGGCCGTCTTAAGACACATCCGTGACCAACATCTGCACTCATGCAAGCATTGCCACAATGTCATGGAGCTGAGTGCTGCCATGAAATGTAATTTTCTTTTACTCATGTTAACTTAAGGTCATCTAGATGTACAAGAGCAACGACGGGGAATAAATTGGATTAATAAAGCTGATTCTTAAATTAGTAAATGCGCAAATCTCTTCCCCCTGTTTACTTCAAGTGTATACATGCTGCAGAATGAGGTTTGGCTTGTATTCCTCTGTACCAACGTGTCACCATTAATGTATAAAGAGGTATTTGTTCACATGAAACAAATATTAATTTCACATAATCCTCGAAATGTAATGGCCCGGATTTCACCCGTGGCTTAATATATCTACATGACAAAAAAATTGGAACTAAATGCAAAAACAACACAAAACATCGTTGACTGTATTTATCTATTTGCTCACACGATCTCAGAAACCTCGAAATGTAATGCCCTGGATTTCCCCTGTGACCTAAAAAATTTAACTATATACAAAACCAACCCAAAACATCGTTGACCATATTAATTTATTTATTTATTCAAATCATGATGTTTATTTTACATCCTTGTAGAAATGCAACACAATCACAGGAGTACACCATTAACAAACATTCTATTTACACTGTCGTACTTAAGGCAACAATGGCAGTTTTTTTTTCTTCAAATTAGATCAAAGTTGAAACATAATTACACACATCTACTCACTGACAAATTAACATTGCACATAGTTTCATCTCAGAAAAATGACTGAGACACAGATAGTTAAGTATTACTGTGTGGTACCATAAAAAGTACATGGAACTCTCAAAGTGTACAACACAATACAAATACAAAATCCAATATATTCTGGTATACTGAACATCTTTGGTCCAATAAGTCTTCAGATGGGACTGAATGGTAACCTAAGGCTGCCCAACACAATAGCATTAAAGCAGAAATAGACTGTCTTCAATCTTGCTGTGTTTACAGACTTTTCTTTCTGTTAAAGTTAATGTCACGTTGGTCAATGCTTTATTCAACTGTCTAATGATGTTGTGTTGAGCATACTTAGGCACCTGCAGGATCTAGACAAACCAAATGGGCTGAATGGTTAATTCTTCAGTATCTATAAGGAGCAATACAAGTGTATTTATGTACAGTAATAGTGATCTGAATAAAGTAAAAAAAATTAAAATTCTGATATTGGGGATTCCCAAATCTCTTTCGTTTGATAAATCAAAGAGACTTCACACTTCACTTCACAGTATTTAGTTTTTAATGTAAAACAAGAGATTTATCATTACATATGTACAACCTGCAGTACTTCCTACTTCCTACTTCCTACTGGCAATGTACGTGTGAATGGACCTATGGGTGGAGGGATGTAGTCAATCCATTCAGCCACAAAGCAGCCCACTGCAGGTAAAACAGTACTTGTGTTTATATTTGGGAACATTCTGTGGTGTCTAAGTTTGCAATGAATGCACTTGCAATATATTAAATAACAGGTTTTGAGGAAATTTAACAGTGGAATAATTAAGAAGAACATTTTTAATGTCCATAAACGATGTAAACATACCATGTCAAAGACCCAAGACAAATGGTATACAATAACAAATCCAATCCAATTAAATAAAAATAAATTATCTATGCCTGACTGAATAATTCCAGGAGTAATATGAAATATAGTGCCATGACTACACCATTTAGACAAAATAAAGGGCAATGTCTACAAAACTGTCATGTTTGGCTGTTGACAACCCAAGCATTGAGTCAAATTGGGCTCAATTTTGGCTAAATCTCCACCTAGACTATCAACATGAATAGGACCACTACATACATTTCCTATGAAAGCACTGCGGAGGCTAAATACACTTACTGAAGGGTCATTAGACTTGCTTGGACCACCTCCAAGTATGCTTTGTTCTGATGTCTATATTTCTTTCCTTTAAAATGCTGAACTATAAGAAGAAATAAAGCTACAGACACTAAACATTATGACAACACAATGAACACAACTAGTTGCTAGTTCATTCACCAATTAAAAGCTTTAACAAGTTGCACCATTTACTGTATGTAGTTGGTTGAATGTGTTGTATCATAGCAGTCCATGGTCAGAAAACAATGTCAACATTGTACATGACAAGATCTTTTAAATGTGAGTGGCATGCAAATTTGAAAGAAGCAATGAAACGAAAAAAGAAAAACATGTCAACTAGACGTGCCACACAACAGCTTAATCAAAGAAACGGGTGATCCATATATCCCTTTTCTTTGGGAAATATACTTTTTCTTTGGGAAATATATATATAATGTTGCTTTCCTTTAATTGTATATAACTTACAAACTGAAAACGTGCCATTTTTAATATCTTGCAACAAACACTTCAAGTAATGTCCTATTGTACTGATGGGCTCACTACTAAAGCGTTGCACTTGTTGTAATGAAATTCTAATGACTGAGGAGGGCACTCTGCCCTGCTGAGGACAAGGGCCTTCCTTAATACCAGAGATCACTTGCATAAAGATGTCCCTCCTGAATCACAGAGCTTAACTTGCCACTGATTGAAGTCAGAACTGATGGGTTTGAAAACTGAAAAGGCTTTAATCTACTCTGTCCCTCTTCAATATCACAGACGACTTAAAAAAACAAAACTGGTTTGTGGAGGACGCGGCCTGGGCTGTCCAATCAGATCTCAGGGAACGTTTGTCCAGAATAATGGAAATAATACAAACCTAGGGGAGCCTGATTCACACAGGGGGAATCAGTTATGCATGTCCATCTTGCCCTGGGGCTTTGACAACAAAGTGGAACATCAAATGAGACAGGCAGCACGGAACTCAGGTAACACCTTCCATGAACTCCCCACCACTGGGCTTATGTAACCCTGCCACAGTTTTGACAATGAGGACAAAAAAGTGATATAAAAGACAGCTGTTCAAAGTTTAGGACATCTAAAAGCTGCTGCAGGTGACGTTGGCAGTTTTTAGCTATATTTCCCTGGACTTGGCTATCCCTCACACCACACCACTACCACCTGCTTTCAATGTGCACATGAACTACAGGTGAACTAAGGGAGAGGAAATTGATTCACTGTAGTATCGCAATATTCTTCGGCTCGTGCCCAGGATCTGCCTCTGTGAAGGCTTTCCGTTTGTCCAGACTGGCATTTTAGTTGCTGATGATAGAGTACATGAATAGGCCAGACACATTGTTTTCTCTCCGCATTAATTCTCAGTCAGTGTGCAAAGCCAACCAGCTGATTTATTCAAGTAGCTTCAATATCTTACGGTATCAGTATTGTCCTTATGAGATCAGGACATGTGATGTAATATTAATCTGACAATGGAGCATTGTACACTGACAAGATAATCCTCAATAAGGCAAACAGCTTTCGTAAAATTTCCCCAGCTTTCTGTTGAAGCTATTTGTGAGTGAAAAACAGCAAACAATGGATAAATATCGTAATACCAACATTTATCTGATGAAGGGCTTTTGGGAAATCAACTGCTTAGACTTCCAGCTGCTTTTTTTCTCAAAACTATATGCTGCAGCAGGAACTATGCTGGATTGGACATCATGAAATAGCACTCAGAGACAACCTTAGGATGAAAAGACCAGTGTGTATTCCTAGTCCTTAATGTTCAGTTCATTCTTAATCTCACAGCCTCAGATGCATACACACAGTACAGTGGCATTTCCTCAACCAATCTGCAGTATGGACTGCTGGCATGGACACATTCAGCCGGTCTCTCACTCACTCACTCACGGTTGGTGTAATCGCTTACAGCAAATCTGCATGAAACGAGACAGCCGGCCTGGCCGGCACAGGTCACACCGCAGTGGTCTGCTTAATACTGTGGAAGCTCATGCGTGTGGGGGACGTGGGGATGGACATGGCACGTGCCACCCGCACACGCAACTGGTGGTTGTCTTGCCAGCGGTGCCACCTTTTCCTGGCAGCCGAGCGCACCTGTAACATGGAAACAGAAATGAAACAAAATGAGAGGGGAACACAGATGAGCTCCTGCTCCGCATCAGTACAGGTGTTACACTCTGAGAAGACAAACGCCTGATGACTGGTTCCTCCTTACGATTGGGTCTAGTCAAAGGCTGAGACACCGTCGGCTGAAAACAAACCACAGACGATGGAGAGATTCAACCAAAAGCATCTCTGTTCTGGGGACAGCCTCCTTCACTCCGCTCCGGTGAAGTGGGCACATCCTGCTTTGTTACGGTATGGCCCTTAGGTCTGTAGGTGGCCCTTTAACCCTTACTTGATTCATGATCCCTTTCTAAGCATGCAACTTTAATGCAGCATGACAAAGCGGCCTCTAACCAAATGATCATCGGCTGAGCGGAGCTCTCCCACAGACAGGGGGAGAAGGCTGCACACAGAGAGTTGCTGCAGGCGCCGGGGCTTGAAGAGCAATACAAAAGAAGATTCCATCTGGATTTAAACAGGGCTGCCCTGAAAACTCCTTCTGAGCAGCTTTCATCTTCAAATCAAATACAGTAGAATATTTTTTTTCTCGTCTTGAATGAGCCCTTAATTGCCTTAAATTGCAATCTATGTAATACTCAAGTACGTACTGTCTTTAGTGATTCAAATTGATCCTGACAGTTAAGTCCTCATTAATAAGTACTTATGATGCCATATGGCCACAAATAATGGTCAAAGAACAACAAAGTTCCATCAAGATGGTATGTATATACATGATCTATTATGCAACTACACAGTTGAAGGTTTATTGTCCCCTATGGCACTCCTCAGGAGAGGCATTCTGTTGACATTTCATGTCACAACAACCAAGAGAAATGAGGAATGGGGGCATTAAGCCATTCCCAGATAATCATTCCTGCCTAATGCATATATGATGGGATACACCTAATGGACATTACATCAGGCCTTTCATTCAGCTGTTTCATCCCCACTCAATGGCATTTCTAAAATATATTTTTTGGGGGGCCAAACGTACCAATCCTTGCATACAACATGTGTGTGCACAATCCCACGATTCGTGTACATAGGTTTTTGAGATTATGAGTAATGAATGTTTTCCCAGCAATTATCTTTACATAAATATCGTTTGAATGCGTAGATAAGTGTTCAGCACGATTTAAGTGCATACGCAGTGTTGATACATGTGGCATTATATCTTGTATTGCATACATACAAACACGATCACAAACACACACAAGAATGATAGCACTAGGCAACAGAGATGAAAATATCCTTAATAAAACTAATTAACAAACCAACAAACAAACAAAAACATGAAATGTCTTCTGTTGGCTAATGTGCCTATAAAGGAGATTGGGAAGGGACTGGTGACTGTTAATCTGCACTGTTGAGTCTCAGTATAAATGGCTTCTGGGATAATAATGGGTGGCCCTGCTCCATCTGAGGAAGGTGAGGGATTGTGGGTAAAGAGGCTTTATGTGTTCCAAATGCCCTCTTGACCTTGCTTATTGACAGACCTGCCACCCAGTCAACTCATGCATGAAATTACACTCAGTGTTTACCTACCTCTCCATTAAGGAAGCAGTAAAATACTGACACAAAGAAGCCCTGGAAAACAATAACAAAGGATTATTGCCCATCCAATATCAACACTCATCACAGCCGCCATGGAACTAAAGGTCTCTCATCACCACTGTCGGAAAAAAACACACACATTAGCGCATCACTCTAATGTACCCACACAATCTAAAACTGTTTCAAGTTAAATCATACATTACGACACACTTCTCCATACATGATGAAACAGTCTGAATAACAGACTGAAATGTAGTTGTATTCATCAACATCTGTGCTATGTAATGTGTTAAATGCAGTATGAACAGTTCTCCAAACCAGGCTGGAGTATTCCCTGTATGCTGCATTAACAGTCATAATGCAAGCGGGGCACTGCGACGCAGACCTCTGACATGGCGTGGCTGAAAAGAGAGATTTATTTCTTTCAGCTCTGCTCGGGCGTGCGAATGAGGTGGAGGCAGACGCATCCGGACACACGACAACGCCAAGCCATAAATAATTGGCAAATCCTGAAACTGAGGTGTCAGCTGGCTGTGGGGGGCTTTCAGCAAACCATCAAAGGCAGCTCCTATAAAATGTTTTGAGGGGAAAACAAAACTCTTTGCACCGAGCTGTATTTTGATTTAAATAATGCTGCATCTCGACCTGAATAAGGTTGGGGGTTGTGATGCTGGGAGTGCCGAGTAGCCTTTAACACATCACATGCCCACTACAGCAAAAACTGCGCTCACAGAGGAGAATAAGACAAATTAGTCTCTTTTGCTCACTGGTCATATGACACAGATGCCTTTAGGGGGGAAGAAAATGAAAACAATCTGACAAAGGAAGCGGAGAGAGGGCATGGAGCTTAATGGAGTTGGGATCTGCTTTGCAAATAACATATTTTGGTGGGGAATTATGCAAATAACCATGACTGTAAACCATACTGAAGCAAGAACACCAGGCTGCACTGAGGCACTTCACCAACAAGCTACCTTACTTGTTTTGTGGAGACACTGTCGAAATTTGAGAAAAGGAATTTGAAGGTTGGGAAAAAAGAGCATCACCAGATTGAGACCAATTACAGCATTACAGGCTCGGAAGATTAACTGAGTTATAAAAGGAAATATTAATGAGGTAGTTAATCCAGTTCAGAAAGGAGAGCCATGGACAGCAAGAAAATATGACTTATGCAAATGTACTGACTGAATGATTTGGACGTGTATAGCATGCTCCAGATGAACAAGTTGTCTTGTTAAAATCTCTGATTTGCTGAGCTGAAGGGGGAAATTGAAAGACCACCCTCACTAACTTAGTCATGGTATATTGTAAAATCTTTATATAAAGCATCATTAATGTAACATGATAGATGATTCACTTGAATTGTGTACAGGGCATTCTAGTCCACCAAAAGCAGATTTTTTTTCAAGCAGGCACTTTGCCTTAGTCTAGTAAGCAGAGCAGAAGGCAAGCCAACCACCAGTCTTTAGGGAAAACAAATGTACTTCATGACAAAGGCAAAAACGCAACCGTGTAAGAAGACAGGTTAAGTATAAAAAATCAGAAAAGCAAAAGTCTGAGAAGCATTAAAGGTTATTTTTTAGTTGGCCTTGAAAGACGTGAAGTGTTTTGGCAAAAGCATCAACCCTCTGAGTCGACTTTAGTAAGAAAGAAATGATCACGCTGCTGTTGTCCGGCTTTGTCACTATCGCCTTGGGAACTAGCACACAGCACACGCGAACTCAAGTACTCAGCACTACTGCAAACTGCTTTGCAACACAGATGTATTGCATCAGGCCTCAAACCCATTCTACTCGCATTCGATCCTCACAAAAAAGGAGTGCTTGCACTGATCCAGTGCATTTACATATTAATGGCGTAAACTGCCCACCTTTTAAATTCACAATTCTCAATTAACCAGACTGGAGGATTTGCCATGCAACTGCCATTTTTGTGCTCTTTAACATGTCCTCAAATGGCGTGTGGATGATTCAACATGTTGGAGAGTTTTTAACAGCAATTACGTACATCATCATTTTGGTAATGTACCCAACACTCACAGACCCTTATCCTACGCATGGTGCCTGGATGATGATATCTCTCCCCCCCGTTTCTCTCTCTCTCACACACACACACACTCTCCATCTTTCTCTCTCTCTCTTTTGCTCGCTCTCTCTCACACACACACACACACACTCTCTCTCTCTTTCAAAAAATAAATAAATAAAATAAAATTGGTGAATAGTTTACCTCCCACATGTGGTGGAAGCTAACTGTAATGTGTGCTGATTGCTTTTTACCTGTCACAAGACCAGCCCACTCCACTAGCGCCCACCTCCACATGTGTGCTCACAATGAGTTCTGATCAACATTAACCTTGTGATCACAAGTGCGCCATGCAGCACGACTGCCTCTCTTTAAAACTGACATTAAGCAAATAGAGCAATTGTACTGAGCACTAGGCTTGGGCAGGTTCTATTTTTTCATACCTTCATATCTTCCTGACATTTCAGCAGGATATAAGGTACTTGACGGCATTCGTTTAAAAAAAAAAAAAGCTGAGCTGCTGGTGACAGAAGTCATTGTGGCATGTATGACATTGTCTAGCCTACAATGCTGTGTGTCTAATAAGCAATTAACCTACTTAGACAAGTCTTGCTGGGTTTAAATACCCATAGAATAATGAAAAGATGGGACGCCCTTCTTCCATAGATTCAGTAGACCTTGCTAGAGGACCTGAGGACACTTCCGCAGATACCGCCAAGTCGGCGTTACCCATCATGCACTGTAAACTCCGGAATCGTCTGAGACTAAACGGGGTCATCAGTGTGGGAGTTGAGTGCTAGGGAAATGTGAAGACATCTCCTTGTTGAAGAGTTCAAAAGACCTTCACCCTTCACCCTTCATTTATTTCAGCAGCATCACTACAATTCATCGTCGTAAAAAACGGATTCACCCAAAGGGTGTATGGGAAATGTAGTTAACTAATCTACTAACAGTAACGTGAGTGTAAGCACATAACAACATTGGTGAGATTGCCTGAGTTATATCAAATATTAGCCCTGCTTGTGACTGATAGTAGAAAGTGGAGTGGAGTGTACTTTTGACAGTTTTGAAAATCATACCTTCCCCGGTATAACGTAACACCCTGATACCACCCAATGCTACTGTGCAAGTGTAGTAAACCCGTTATCATAAAACATGCATCAAAACTCATTTCAAATGTTTATAGTTTACAGTGGTCACCACATAAAGATCATAGGTGGATTGGTAAAAAAGGACACATCCTTACCTGAAATGACTGTAAAAATGAATTGAAATAAATAAACACTATTTGGGAAATGTCATCTTCCCCAGGGTTCACAAAGAACAACATATAAGTGATTCCAAGTAAGGGCAGGAGAACTAGTGTGGCCTTCACAGCTTTCCTGAAAACAACAAAACAGGGAGGAAATGTTATTTGATAAAGTTGTTATGGTTTAGGCTACATAGATACTTCATTGGAGGTACAACTACATGTCTGTTTGCAAACTCAGTAATGAACATCGCAGGATTGGAGTGAAACAAACTGAAGCAAATGGATAAATGAAAAAAATAGCATATTGCGGAACAAAACCGCCATGGAGTAAGGCTTCCCCCAGTACTCCCTTGCTCCAAGCACAAGATATGGATGTTAATACACCAATAGGGATTTAGGATTAAACCAGGATGGATTTGGAAGATCTGAAGTATAACAGCAGAGACTAATGAATTTTTCAATCTAAAATATATATTTATTAATTTTTAAGAGGGATTGCATGAGGTTAAACCCCTGCCGAATCTGCATTTTTAAGTTTGTGTCATGGTGATGTTCCGACTGAACATTTGCAGTCTCAAAGTGTCAAGTCTTCCGGCCTTAGAGGATGCCAAACTGTGACCATGGACAGGCCACTAATCTCAGGGTGACTAATCACTCAGTTCCCTCAATGCTGCCAACAGACACAGTCCTGCCCTGTATGGTACAGGATAGCTCCTTACCACTCCTTAGCATTTATTCAAATATGCTTTAAAATGATGAACATACCCATTCTATTTCTATGTACATCAGATCTCTATTTGCAATGATCATAAAATCTAGCTTCTCTGAAACATCTGGCAATATCTGCAGTTAATCGATTAATACAATCAACACTGGCTATTTTGTGATATTACTACATACACTTAAGAAATCTTAAGTAATCTATAAACATCAGGGATCCTTTCATTTATTGTGTTATTTATCCATGGCAGCATGAGTTTAACGAGTTTGAGTATTTCACAGAGACAGAAGGTTGCCCCTGCCCCGCATCTTCAACAAAAATGTAACATATACAAAGGACATGTGACTTAATCAATGTTGGAGTGGAAGTCTACATAAAAAGCTAAACTGCCCAAACCCTAAACTGGCCTTTGGAGATACTGTACAGTATTGCACGATAACACAGATAATCTGTTTGATTTGGTCGTAAGACCATGGAGCCGTATAACTTTTAAGACTGAGTTGCCAAGAGTGGCACCCATCACACAAATGGCCATATTCTTCCTGCACGCCGAAGCATTCCTTGAGCTTGTGTAAATAGAGAATGGCGAATCATCAGGAAAGGAATATTGCTCACACAATCAAAGTGTAATTGCTATTCACGTAAAGAGCTTTCCAGCGAACAGAATGAATAAGGTGGTGCAGTAAAGTCCAGATTTGGAATAACAGTCATACTGATACATACTGACATATGTGGTTGAAAAACTAAAGCACATTAGCATACAGGCTGCAGTATTTGAAGGACTACTATGCATATGCTATGCAACTGGTATTGCCTGAGTGGCACTGGGTAGTTCTTGATAGGTCAAAGTCATTATTAACAGACAGCTAAAAACAGCTAGAGCTGCAAGGGAAGACACTTGTCACTGGAGCTTATCACAGGAGCACAAAGTCAAATGGAAACAGATGGTTCTTCAGGGATTCCTCTATCCAGGACATGTTGGAGCCACTGCTGAGCACAGCCCACTTATTACACCTGGCAAAACACGCCTGAGTGCAGCGATGCATAGAGCAGTGAGACGCACATTCTGTTATCTGCCATTCACTATGAACCCAAAACAGAATCTTACAACACTTAAAGACTCTCACTGGCTTTCCTCTAATAATTAAAGGGACACAAGCTGTACCATGTTAACACACAGGAAATGGTTAGTATTACGTGCACATCTTAAATGACCACCCAATCTACAGTTCTGGTGAATGCCATACAATAATTTATAATATGGTCCGTCTCTAATACGTGATGGCTCTATCTACAGAGATTGCCATCTAGGTGTAAAACAAAACAACACTTTCAGTGTTGTTCAGCTTTGCTTGATGAAGATGTTTTTCGAGTTAATGCAGGCAGATGGCCTGTTTATTTTTTTGTTTTCATGTTTGAAGATGTTAAAAAGCGTTATTGCTTTCAACATAAGCAATGACAGTCCACTGCACTAATGCCTTATGTTCTGACTCTTTTATGGGAGTGAAGACACTTTGATATACACTTTATTTTCAAATCTAACAAGAGCGCATTAAAACACTTGTTTTCAACTGTTGGTGATAAAACTAGATATACTTCATTTTCAAATCTAACAAGAGCGCATTAAAACACTTGTTTTCAACTGTTGGTGATAAAACTAGATATATTTCCAAAACATCCCTGATGTGATGTGCTCAAAATGTATCAAGGTCTCCAGTAAACAGATTTGCTTGATTAGCTCTGATGACAATTAATGCATGACTCAAGGGTACTACAGATCAGTTACCCAGAATTCATATTTCCATCTGCCAAAACATCTGAATGGAAGCATCAGTGTGTACATGATATCTTCTTTGAAAGATCTCAACATTCTTCAAAGAGAAAATGTTTTTAAACTAACTAAATGAAAATAACAATTATTTAGCAGAAATGCTTGAATCTATCTTACCTGTACTGTATAGTTTCAGATGTAGTGGAAGCTCTCAGTTTTGTCATGAGAATTCTTACAATGTTGAAAAGGAATACAAAATTGATCTAGCACAGAAAAAGGCAAAGAAAATTGATAAACAAAGGTGATTTGCAGGAGAATCATGGATGCATATCTTTGATCAATATAGAGAAAAGACGTAACAGAAATGGAAGCTAGTAATATATAGCCTAGAAGTAGTACTTACTGAATATACTGTCAGAACAACCTCTAAAAAATGCTGTAAACATGACTGTGCATAATCAACTTAGCTAACAAAATCTTGGAATGGATTGCACATTACCATCTACTAATGCTAAGATGCTGTTGCACTCTGACGCCTAAACAGCAGTCTGCCAATGCAGAGGAACAAGACAATGATTTAGAGAAGCAAACAGAGGAGGACTATAGTTAAATATAAATAAAGATAAATAAATAAATCAAGTCTAAACCAAATCGATGCATCTGTGTGACCTACATGTGCTCTGATATGCGTGACCTACATGTATGCTGATGGGGCAAAACATGAGAGGGCTGCTGGCAAAACAAACAGATAAATGAGAATGAAATTATTTCGAGGTCTACCAATCCTCTGGGCCTCCACTTAGCACCGCCACATTTCTGCCTCTGTTATCTGCCTCAGCAGCCAATTCAGAAATTGGTTTGTGCCCAGATTGTGCGCATTCAGCACTTTCACGCGCGGTTTGCTTCCTCCACTGACTGCATGCTAACACGCAGGACTGAGTCACATGATTAGGGTGTTTTTTATTTCTTTTTTATTTGGTGACGAAGGAAGTGGAGAAATCATAGAAAAACTGCTTTTCAAAATAAATATCACAGAACGGAAGCACAGAGAGTTTCAGCTGTGTTTCACTCACCAGTAGAACAAGGATCACAGGTCCTTGATAAATATAGTCTATGTATTTTCCAGGTTCCTTCCCAAACCAGCATCTGCATGTAATAAAATTCAAGTCACGAACCACAATACAGTCATAAGATATAGCCATTTGTACATGCTGTCTCTGCATTTGGGTCAAACTGTATGTATTGCAGATGTATATATACATAGATGTATTACAGTGCTAAGACTGAGGCGGTATTTGGACATTGCATAGGTAAAGGACCTATGATTAATATGCATTAGAAGAGCACACAATGTAATTAAAGCAAATACTTGTATTTCACTTTTCTCCATATTCACACATGGCCATTATGGACGTCGCAATAGTGATACATGTTGATATGCCACATACTTTCTATTAAGACATTCAGTTAGAGCACATTCATATGCATTAATATTGGATAACTGCCCTCTAGATTACTACTCCACCAAGCACAGGCTGTTCCTTACTGGTCAGAAAGTAGTCCACTCTAAGTGGTGGAAGCCTACACTCACAGGTCTCATTTCCAGGAGAATGCCCTTGCTGTGCCACTTTATTCAAGGCTATTCGTTCAGAGAAAGTGTACAATTTCTCTCTCTTTCTCACACACACACACACACACACACACACACACACACACACACACACACACACACACACACACACACACACACACACACACACACTCACGCACACACACACACAGACACACAGAAAAACACACACTTTGTGGGGGAGTCCCACATGGTTCAGCACTTGTTATATTTTAAGAAATTCTCTTTATTCCCTTATTCAATTAGAGCTGAAGTATGTGTGGGAGAGCCGTGAAAGGGGATGGTGAAGAGGGGAGTGGGGGTGACAGAGTATGCTTTTAAAACGGTGAAGAATCATTCTAACAGCTCCTCTGGGCTTGACTTCTTAATTTTTAAATCAAACAGCTTTCAGGGCAATAATATGATAAAAGGACAGTTAAGACGTATTCACAAAAGTGCAGATGCTGCATGTTTTGTATCCCCGTGGAGGGTTACTGTATTCCTAGTTGGTAGAGTATTCATCAGCATTTAACTGAGTCCTGGTATAACTCCACTATCTGCAGTAACAAGAAGCTCTTGGATCTTGGCAGACTAGACATGCTCCCAATCGTCTCCTGCTCAGGTCAATGTCATCATCAACAACAATTTCTTATCTAGTTCTAGTTAAAAAGGCCTGTGGAGCTGTCAGTGGCCATCATTCCTCTGGGCCTGGTTACAGCACATGGTGGGGATGATTGGACATGCTTTTAGTGTGGAGGCTCAGGGGGGTTGCTTTATATCACAACATGCAACTGAGCCAAAGTCTGACCAACAACCAAGAAGATCTATTATGGGTCATCCCGTGTCATTTAGGCAGCTATGGGCATACACCGCACCACAATTGGCTGATAATCTTTTGTCTTAACAAAAACACTCTTACATGACATACAGTATCTCAAAATGTAACTACTCCCAAAACTTTTCTGTTTAGAATGTATTTAGTACTCGTGAAAACTACCTTTCAAGATGCTTTCAAAAATGCTTACTTTAAAGGTAGCTTTCAAAATCACTAAATAAATTCTAAACAGAAAAGTTTTGCAAGTAGGAAGCTATAATTTTGGATGTCATCTGAGAGTGCATTTGCCAAGGGGATACATTATTAGCCAATTCTGAGATGGTTTGATGGAAAGATTTTCCCAATTTAGTTGTAATGACATGGAATGACCCTTCTCTAAGGGTGTGTCTTATCATAGCCAGAACTGGTTAGAGTGGCAGTACGCTCTCCACTCAAACCAAACTCCACTCATTAATTAGATAAGTGATTTGTCCATATTACTGGTATCTGGTAGAATTATGCTCATTTTGTGATATTTTGGGGATCCCTGTTCTTGACACTCTTCCTTTGTTTTTTGTTGACATCTGAAAGAAAACTGTTGTCAATTCTACAGCTTTTGGGTTGTCATTCTTTAACCATACCAATTGAGTGCAAAACGGATTCAAGCGATATTGATGAAACTTTGTGTGGCCACATCTCCATAATTCAGCTTTAAATGGTCAGTGGATGGGGGGGGGGGGGGGGGGGGGTGTTAAGCTTTATTCATGGTTCTGGGAAAGGACATCTGTGTTCAATGAAAACAGTGAGTCATCATCTGCGTAAGCCTGACTCCCTTCTCAAAGCAAGTTTGGTAAATGTTGAGAGCTTCTGCTGTCTTTCATAGGATAACCGAGAGCCATTTAGGTGTTCTTCACTAAAATCAGGCACTTACTGTTCATTTTCATTGTACAGCTTTCCTATGGCCCATGCCACAATTATTGGACATGGAATACCTGGAAAGAAGAAAGGAAACAACTAAAACAAAAGCACACAAGGAAACTGATTCAGTAAACACCCAGTATGATGCAGGAAGGGGGTTTGAAGGAGACTTCAAGTAAGACTGAACATTTAGTTGCTTGTGGTGGATGGAAAATCAATGCAGCTTTGAATGCGTCCTTTGCCCTCATAAGACAAAACCCCCTCCTGACGCCCATGAGCAGCCAGCAGCAGGGTAAGGAGTGGAGACTTAAACTGAGCAAATCCACTGAACCAATGGGCTGAGCAGAGGCTGTTGAGTGTGTGATTAAGTCCCCTTTCATCATGCTGAGCAAGCGCTAATCATGAGCTCCTATGTGGCCGACTACATTAGCTCAGCCATACCCTATTGAGTCCCGCTAAGATAAGCCGCGGCCTGGTGCCTCTGATGCCAGAAGTCCCAGGTCCTAGGCCGGGGCAGTGATTATTTCACTTTGACCGCTCAAGAGAAATAGGCAATGTGTTAAGAGGATCAATGGAGCCTTTAACGCCATAATCATTCCCTATTTTCACATTTAAAAACTACAGTCAAGCCTTTTCAAAAGTCACCCGTCAGACACTATTATCAGAGGCGTTTTTAATATTAAACATTCATGTAAATCAGATTTAATTCAATTCTTCAATCTGACTGACTGAACCGTCCTAATATATCCTAAAAATAATAATGAGGATGTTTGTCACCACTACAGCCCTACAGTACATCCAATACCTTACTTTGACCACCAAACCTTACAGCCCACCAACGTTTTCGTGTTTTCTTTCTTTTGACTCTGCTTTATCCTGTCCTCAAATGTCATTGCATTGATGCACTATCAGAAATCTAACTGCCATCGCACCATTGTTAAGGTCATTTTGATGGAGTAAAATACCTACAGTGTACTTTTGTACATCAAACAAGCATGAATGCTGCTAACATTGCATTTTCTGAAAGCAACAAAGCTGTAGAGCCTAGGGATATGTTGCAAAAGAAAGCCCAGCTAAAAACAGCCATGGCTGCTCATTGAGTCAAGCGTAAATGGGCTTAGAACTGTTTTCAGCTGGGTCGCTCAGGCCTTTCTGTTCAAATGAAAAACAATTGATTAAAAAGAAGCATGCATGAATTAATACCCTCGGAAAAGTAATCAAATTAGAGGGGAAAGGGAAAAAAAGGGGTTGTAAGAGACACCTGAACTGAAAGGATTTACCCACACATGTAACTCAACCCCAGCACAGCACTCTGTGACCTTCATGCCCCATCCACGACTGTGGAAGGCATAGTTCATTTCATCTGGGATTATCTTTGGACTGACACAGATGTTCTATTTCTGCATCAGGTAATTTGGTGGAAATATTTCATTACATGTAGGATAAGCAAACTGAGTGTGTGTGTGTGTGTGTGTGTGTGTGTGTGTGTGTGTGTGTGTGTGTGTGTGTGTGTGTGTGTGTGTGTGTGTGTGTGTGTGTGTGTGTGTGCATGTGTTTTGCTTGCCCTTTTTCAAAGAAAAGGCTTTTTAGAGACGAATGGCCTCTTATAGATTAAACGCTTTAGACTTTCGACTGAGTAAGTACCCGTAAATTCCATTATCTGAACAGATCTGACATATTTAATGCATTTCCCCCTATATACTATATATCTCATCAAAAGGAAAGACAGTCCTGCAGTCATGTCCCACAGCACACAAGTGACTCAATCCACTCTGGCCTATGTTATGCGTCATTTTAGCACTGTAACACTGAAGCGGAGAAAAAACATCAGTGACAGTCATCTGTAGTTTAGCTACATGACTGCCCTTCAACTTTTATTTAGAGTTGTCCTTTGGCAAGACGACCAACAACACAAGAGTCTTGACTTCCCCCAAACACATCTGCCCGAGGTGGGCATGTATAATGCATGGGTAGGAGGGTTGTGGGCATCTGTGGCTTTTTTTCTAGAGCTGTAGCTACAACCTCAGATGTAAAAACCCAACAGGAGCCAATAAACCTCTTGGATGAGGTGTCCAAACCACAACCCCAGCCAGAAAGCTACTGATTTGTATCACCTAGCAATGCAGCCTAGCCTGGGAATGACTCACTTTCTTTAAAACGTCTATATTTAATTGAGTTTTGTGCTATATCTCTCTGCTAGCGCATAAGTGTAGTCGCTTTGACATTTCACTGGTGGCTTCTGAAGTATAGAACGCAACCTCAGTGAAATTTCTAAAAATAAAAGAATCAACATGAAATTACATAACATAAATGATTACTTAACACATTTTTATGAAATATTTTTCCAACAGCTGTTATCTTGAATGTTGGATTACATTTCGTTGCACACTGTACTTTTATTTCACAATGCTGTACTTCATTTCATAATGTATAATCAATGTCTCCAAACACTATAAAATTTCATATGGCAACATTCGGGACAGCTACACTGTCTGTACTGAAGAGCATTCAGCCACACTCTGTTGCACAAACTGACGTGAACGAGTATCACAGAGGCGGAGACACCAAAGCTTTTATGCTATTATTATAATTACAGTGACCTGGGTGTCATCATTAATTTGACACTTTGGTTTTTCAAGCCTTTACAATTCCAGGTTCACTGAACTCAACAGCAATTAAACATCCCTATTTGCTGCATCTAACTGAAAAAAAATGCAACAATTCATATAATTAATTAAAGAAGTCTGATACCACTAATTCCTTAGGGTTGGTAATGGAACAGCTTTTCAGCGTAATTATTACATTTAGTGTGCAGTGGGCGATTTTTTCCAATGATTGTGGGTAGCTTTGTCCCCCTGCATCCTACTCAATAATGCACCAATGAGCTGAGGACAGCTTCATCCATGTCATGGAGATCACTGGGCATTAACATTTGTTTTGATTGGCTGCATCACAATAGGTTTATGGATATGTCTGTGTGTGTGTGTGTGTGTGTGTGTGTGTGTGTGTGTGTGTGTGTGTGTGTGTGTGTGTGTGTGTGTGTGTGTGTGTGTGTGTGTGTGTGTGTGTGTGTGCGTGTGCGTGTGCTTGTGTGTATGTGTAGGTGTGTGTGTAGGTGTGTAGGTGTGTGTGTGTGTCTATTTTTGGACGGACCATCAAAAACAGCAATCAACCACAAAGGTATGAACACGCTGCCTACTTACACCAGCCAATAAACAGGAACACCCACTTCCTGAGCTTATCTGTGGAGTAAGTCATCACAATTGCAGTGTGGAGGTAACAGCCTTCCACAAACATCCAGAAGAAGTTGGTCACCACAAAGTAGTTATAGATTGTTGTTATAAGACGACACCATGGCTGGAAAGAGGAAAACATACAGACATAACTTTAAATAACTGTGATTGATTATACTAGACATAAACCTAACTTATAACTGTACTGCTTCCATGTTACTAGATACACATCCTCAATACATTTTAGGGATGCAACGGTTTTCGGTATTTTATCGAACCGTTCGGTTCGCCCTGTTCGGTTCGGTTGACCCAGGTGAACCGCGATATTACGGTATGGGTGACATTAAACTTTTAATTTAATATGTGGCTATAATGAATGCACGCATGTATTGGGCGATAGCATGACTGCTTGGGACCCAGCAGGGGATGAGTTCTGCGCTCCACAACCATACAACAACCAATCAGAATTGTACTGACTTTCCCAAGAGCCAATCAGCGCTCTGAATGCAGACGCTGGAGATTCATGTGAGGAGAAACGAAACTTTCCCTGTTGCAGCACGATCATGGCGAGTCAACCAGAAACGGAGAAAAGAAAATTTGAAGAGGCACCGTCATCTTACAAATCAGCTGTATGGGAACATTTTGGGTTCAGTGTGGAGTATGATGACAAAGGGAAAAAGATCGTCAGCAAGCAAAGCACGGTGTGCAGGCATTGCTTTCCTACGATCGCCTACTCCACAGGTACATCCAACATGTTGAGCCACTTGCCCCGTCATCACCCGGCTGTAACTCTTAAGTGGCAGCACGGTTTGTCGCCGAAAACACAACCATCCATTGCTGCAGCATTTCAGCAACAACAGGGGCGAGTTTAGGCTATTTTTAGTGGGGCCATGGCCCCACCGTGAGATAGCTTGGCCCCACCTGGCTCAGCACATTTTAAAAATATTATATTATGCGAAAATCTTGCTCTGCCATCGCGCAATACTTTGGTTGCACTGGCCAATCTGGCAACCTTGTATGTCTGGCAACGCTGCTTCAAACGAGGCTTATGACTCGTCCATCAACTACATTCGACGCGCAGGCCAGTCGAAGAGCCCGCGCAATACATTTTTCAAACTGCGCACATTTTTCACACCGCATAAACGATTTTTTTTTTAGGGTTTAAAAATCTGAGCATCAAAGGGGATGTAGGCTAGGTAATAAACATTTCAAATACTGACATGTCTGACAACCAAGCCGGATGTGCGTTAGAATGTTTTCATACAACATTTCCTTTAGCTCTCTTGCCGGTCTCTGCTCCAGCAGTTATAGGCTACCATGGCGAAAAGAAAGGCAGAGCAGGTGCCCCAGAAAAAGGTCTGCCTAACATTTAAAACATGAGCGGCTACATGAAATAGTCCAAACTGACTAAGGTAGGATAAAACTTTCAGACATATTTAGATATGCTCGGAGGTAAACGCGAAAAGAGTTCGCTAGTGGGAAAACGTGCAGTGAACAAAAGTGACATTATTCTGTTTGTCCTTAAAGTTTGTGAGCACTTGGATGCCCGCTTCCCTGAGCTGAGTGGGCTGCCTTTGAGCCGGACACGTTGGATCGTGCAGTTAGTAGGCTACATTTGATCATGGGCTGAATGACGTGACCAATCTGGCGAAAGGGTTCGAAGCGCTTCTGGAGGAAGCATAATATGCTGTCCCGGGACGCATTTGTCGAATTCAAGTTCATGGTTATTGAGGTGGTCGCTGAAAAGTGAGCATTTTCCAGATCTGGTAGGCCTACAACTTCGACATTTGTGGCACATTCCAAGCATCTAGCGCCGACTGTGAACGCGGTTTCAGTCTAATGAATGCCACTAAGACAAACTCGTGAGGCGAGAAGATTTGAGGTAGAAATTTCCAATATTTTCAATTAGACCTATTAGGCCCTATTCAAAGTGATCTTGATAACTGCAACAACATTTTGACATATGTTTAGTCAGAAAGGTGTGTCTTCCATAGGCCTGCAGACAAGATGAGCCAAACAGCCAGATAGGCCTAGCTCCCGCAATGTAATTCAAATGACATGTTTTGTAGCTTAGTTTGTTGCAAACCACTCCAGTTATTATTTTTTTTTATAAAGGTTCCCTTTAGGAAAAAGTACACCATAATTACTATATTTATTGTAAAGCACTGCATTAGCATTTTTCTTTCAATGAAGTTCTACTTAAATGTTATACCTGCTGAGAAATGACTAAACACCTTGGATAATTTTATTTTGTGTATATATATATATATATATATATATATATATATATATCATTATCATTCATAACCAGTGAACCAGTCATAACCTCCCTAAACCTTATTTCATATCAACCAAAGATCCTTTAAGTTCAACTAAACTGACTGGTAAAACACCATCATTAAAATGTTCCAAAGTCCAGCCATTATAAATATCAACCTTGTAGACATATTGATGTATTTGCTGTCATCTTTTTTGGAAACCTATGGCAAACGCAGGCTCGTGGTCATTTTCGTAAGGTCGCGTGGTTTACTAATTGCTCACAGTGCTGAAATGTGCGCTCAGAATAAAAAATATTTGCTCAGTGCTGAAAACCGGACATTTTGAGATGTTAATGACACATTGGGAAAATCTGACCGATGGTTCTTCCGAAGTAGGTTGCTTAGATACTAGTCACTTAGTTCTTATTACTGTATGTTTTTGTGTGAAGTGAATGGGATGTGAGTGGACAGATCTTTATTCCCGCCTTTGTCAGGTATATTTGTCTCAGTCTCTCTGTTACCCATCTCAAGCCAGTCTTTTGAAATGAAGAGTTTAAAATTGACTGTTGCAGGGGGAAACACTACTCAAAGCAAATCTAATACTGCAGCTCGAAAATGTATAAATGAACTAGTTGACCTCATATAGCGAGAAATAATGTGCCTGTGAGCACTGGGGGCTGGGCCCCCCTAAAGACCAGATCCTAAAATCGCCCCTGAGCAACAATATGCTTATAATTCCGAAAAACACAAGGCAATAACCAACTCAATGGACGTCTTCATAGGGAAAGACATGCAGCCCTATTCAGTAGTTTTAGGCACGGGATTCCGTCACATGATAAAGACCATTGGCATTGATCCTCGTTTTAATATCCCCTCCCGCACGCATTTCAGCAGCAAAATAATTCCAGAACTGTACGAAGTGACTAGGAGAGAGAAGGTTTGTTCTGTTGTTCTTTAAGGGTGTATTTATAACAGTTAAGTATTTTCTAGGGTTTAAGTGTGTGAATGACAATGTTTGTTGTTTGAGTTTATTGAATAATGTCAATGTTTACATTTCACATTACTTTACAGTATACTGCACTTTACTATATTTAATATTGCCTGTTTTTGACAGAAGGCCAGAATAGTGTTCCTTGTTTAAAATACATTTTGTGATTTTACTTAATATGTGCCCTTTTTACATTTAATTGCATCTTGCATTGTCTCTGCAAGTGTGAGTAGAAGCACCTTGTTGACTTGAAATAGAAAAGACAAATATAACCTAATGCGTGTTAGCGGCAGGATAATATTGATATATCGAAACCGAACCGTAACCGTGGCCCAAAAACCGTGATACAAACCGAACCGTGGCCACACTGTACCGTTGCATCCCTAATACATTTCATTGGATTGAAGTACAGCTACTTATCAGGGTATCATCTTCAGGACAAGGTGAAAGCTTAGAAAATCTGACTCTTAGCTTTCTTAGGCTTAGCTTTAGAAAAGATAATATACTCCTATGACTTGAGCAGTGTTAAGGAAGAGGTGTTATGAGAAGATTAATTCAAAAACAGAATAACAAATACTAACAGCATACAAACTGTTTACCTCATTGCTTTCATGAATATTATGATCAATCAGCTGGAGCAGAAACCACATGACATTCCTTAATATAAAGGTGGTAATTAGATTCCAGTGGATTATGTTGCGAAGGCATCTAATACTCCTAGAGTTAGAGATGAAAAGAAAAGAGAACATTCAGCTATGCATATGATGAGTCAGTTTCCTTCTTTGCATTCCTGAAATGAGTTAAGAATATGCATAAATGCAAGAAGGAAAACAGCCCAAGTCCAAATAAACGCTCTGGAGCTTGAGTAATGTGTAATGAACGACTATCTCAGAAACAAGAGCAGTAATATCTGTCATGCGTCAAACATACTTATATCAATATAAGACATGCAAATACATTTTACAAATAAATAGATAGCAGATGTATTATTTCACTAACTAGGTACATGAATGAATCTAAAAATACTGATGTTGGATAATTGTCTTCATTACAATTATTGAATCATCATCTTCCAGAATCAGTAAACAAAACAAAAAAACAGATATAAACTTGCCTTAAGCAGAGGAACAGTATGAAGGCCACGACTAAAGCTCCCACAGATATACAATGACCAAGGTAGTTAATGATTAAAGCAATCTTGTAGTGCATGGGATACTTTCTCTGAGGGTAGAAAAAAAACATAGGGCAGGATGTACATCTATTTACTAGATTTCGATCTCAACATGCACTTAGAAATTAGAGAGACAGCTGCAGGTTAATGGTCCATCTACAGAGAAAATCACAGGTCATCTTAAAAATGTGCGAAAAATATGCTACCAAGAGCTCAGGCTTCTTTCACAAGTTCAAAGGTAGATTAATACCTAGCTTTGCTAATACCAATACCATTGCTAGCAAAGTATTGGATCATATTAGGCTCAATAATATTGTGAGTTTGTAAAATTATGTTCAGAGATCATTTCACAGCCTTCACCTTGTGTGTGCCTGTGAAAAGCGAATGCATGCACACATCTAAATGTATGAATTCAAATTATAAGCCATCAGCTCCTGGCCACGGCCGAATGCCTACGTAAGTCACTTTGGATAAAAGAGTCTGCTAAATACCGGACCTTTACAAGTGTCGTAAGCTTGTAACTCCAGTGTCGCATAGGGTAGGAAAAGTGTGTGTCTGCCCAACACACATGTGCAAATTAGATGTCTGCAGCTCATAATATTATTGACCCTAAATTGATCCCAGAAGTCCATGTCATATGAAAACTGCATTATAAAACCAGTAAGGTTAACTTACACATTCACACACTGTTCCATTTTCACAGCCTGTTATTATAACGGGTGACATACAAATATGAACATAGACTAGATCATTTCATGTGGGTGGTTCTTTCAACGTACACAAACAAAATCATTCAGGCAGAGAAAAAAAAAACTACCTAATCAGAGGCTAGGGCCAGAGAAGCTACTTTTTATAGTTGGCAGTGTGCACTAGGCACAATTCCAATGCCATTCATTATCGCATAGTAATTGTATTAAGATTGAATGAAAAAGAACAAAAACCTATTACCTTGGATACAAAATATAATTGTGCCTTTATTTATATGTAATGACATCATTAACATTGTGTTTTCACTAGTACTGTCAAAATGAACGTGTTCATTGTTGTGATTCATTTGAAATATTTAACACATTCCAAAAAAATTATGCAATTAACACAGCCTGTGTTTTGCTATTACTTCTGTGGGTGAATATGTAATTGTTAAAATATTGTAATGAGGCTGACCTCACTAGCTCCCTCCCATAGGCAGTAAATGAGTGGACAGAGCCGCTCCATAGGGTTTGGATGGAGAGCAGTGACACCCGATTATGGTCTACTTCCTGTTGGGTCTACTGCAGAGCATAAGGTCGAGCTTGGTGACGTAGAGCAACGCAAGACACACCGTGAGAAACACTGTACTCTCTGGCAGCTGTGCCCTAGAAATGTAATATTTTAATTGTACCAATATACATTAGTCAGATATACATAAGAGGAGAGAGATTTAATTTCTCAGCTAAATGTAGGCCTTGTTATTGAAAGCCAATGTTATTTTAGGTAGTGAGGGGGGTGGGGGTGGGATTATACTGCCCACATACTGTAAATCTTTGATTATGGATTAAGATGTAATTTCATCAGGTTGATAGAGTAGTATGGAATCTAAGTGTTTGACACATTTCCCCAGACTAACAGTTTGAAGTATATTTACTTTTGTGGCTAAATGTTATCTTACATAAACGACAGTCCAGCTCTCTTTAGTTAGCCCACATTGATTGATTGAGCACAATCCAAAATGTCTGTTATGGCCAAATTCATTTTTCAGATTCCCCGATAGCTCTTATCCAAACAATATGGTTACTTCTCTCCTTTGTAACTGGATGTCACAAGTTCGTGATGTAATTGTTCATAATTGGAGAGAGAGAGTATATCACGAGGCCAGAAAGCGATGCAGTGTTATGTTTCTTTAGAAAATAACAAGAACTATATAAAGGGCCAGAACGCTTCAGAAGCCAAGTTGTTTGATGTCGTCAAAAGCCTAAATGAATGGGTGTCAATGGAAGGCTAATGCTAGGTGG
Organism: Sprattus sprattus; assembly: GCF_963457725.1. Taxonomy (NCBI): domain Eukaryota; kingdom Metazoa; phylum Chordata; class Actinopteri; order Clupeiformes; family Clupeidae; genus Sprattus; species Sprattus sprattus. The sequence goes on from NC_137923.1 coordinate 3,622,071, forward strand.
GCTTCTCATGCTGAGAGGCCCTCCCATACCTGGCATGCATTTTGAACGCTCGATTACACCCCAGAGTACCTCTCTTCTCTGCATCTTCGTCTCAATCCATATTTCAAAACAAAAGTCCCTGCACACGTAAGGTGCCACACATACTACAAATATGCCTTTCAAGCTGACAGTCAATTTTGATGGCCTCGACAGTTTCAGATAAACACATAGACATTTTAGCTTCGCATCAGTGTGGTTCTGACAGCTGTATGTGCTACACAGCTGATTCACTTGGACTGCAGCTCCTGATTTGACCTGACTAGACTATAAGAGTGCAGATTCAATTCAGATGATGCTGAAAGGCCCTTTCTGGAAAAAAAAACAGCATCTATAAATAGAGCACATGCTATGAATATACTATAATCCCAGGTTATGGTGTGATAAGTAGGCTAAAACTAATTATATTTGCAAGCCAGATAATTAGGCCTCAGGTTTGTCGTAATGGCTGGATCAGCATGACAGTAACATAGGCTACTTATTACATTGATATAATACGTGCATATTACTGGGAATAGCCTTTTGCCTTTTCTTTCATACTACATCAAATCTGGTTATTTACAGTCAAAATTAATGCACTTTTAATTCTCATCAGTCACATGCTACCCAGATGGTGGCTTGAGTACAGGGATCCCTTATGTGCTGGTACAACAGTTGTGTCCACAGAAGTTAAAACATGCTGGGCTGTCGAATCAGTTTGATTCTGATTGTGTCATCTGACAGAGAAAAAACAACCATGGGGGATATGGGGATACGTGGCATTCAAAGACTACATCAGTCATTAGAAGGCTTTTCCCCCACCCACTTATGGAACCCTCTGGCATCTTATGTTAGACAGAGGGGATACAACACTGTCCAATACATCATGCAGCATTTCTCACCAATCATTTCTAGATTTACCTGAAATGCTTGAATTGTTCACATTAAACAGGGGCGCTGCCATTCTCCAATCATATCATCATACCATGGTGCTCAGCCTCTCAAAATCATGAATTATAGGCTATTCTAATTCAAACTTAGAGCTCTTACTTAAGCCATGAATGAAACTGAGAAACACGTCCGAGCACGCCAATCCCCTCAGAATCCGCACTGATTGAAACAGAGTCCAGGAACAGAACAGAAGATGAGTTCAGGAGTTCAAGTACCATAACAGGGTCATGGCGCATGACTCGTAATACTCTACACAGTGACAATAGAGGCTTTTCTTTTGGTAAACTATTTAGTGAGGATGGCCATAAGTGAGAAGCTCATGATTAAAAAAAATAAAGCGTAACCCACCTTCTCTTCCAAAATCGGCTCGCAATTTGAATAATTACTTCTGAAAGCCCAGGTTCCATTCTCCATGCATTCTCTGTATGCACTTCCTGTAACAGAAAACAAGGAGAGTCACCTTTTCTACTCTGCCTTCCCTCCAAGTACCTCCAAGCATATTTAATAAGGAGAATATTACTGAAAACGTTTTTTATGCCATGACATTTGCCTGAATTGCTTCAACTATTTTCCTTTTTTATTTTCCTTTTGTCAGAGAGGTCATATAATGAATAACGCACATCCAGGATCCGCTTCTTATCAGGACAGTCACCCTGCTGGGCTTTAGTTGAGAAATGACGGCTGCTGAGGTGTCCTGGCATATTAAAGTAATAGAAGAGTCAGGGCACAAAGCTTGAGTTACCTCAGCCTCAAAGGTCGTTATTCCTCTAAAGGCATATTTTTCATGTGTCCCTAAAACACGTGTTTTTTTGTTTCGAGTTTTAGTTCTAGCACGTGTGTCTAGCTGTATGTTAGCATCACATTGATCAGCTTACCAGTGTTTCTCACTATATGCATGTCTGTCTCTACTTCTTTGTGTCAGATGTTACTTATACATTTGTTTACATATTTCAGGGCCTGAAAAAAGTAGTCATCAAATTAAATAAAATGCTTGACACAGACATACAAGATTTTAGAATGGCATCGTTGTTGTTAACCTTATGGCATTTTACCGCACCTTCCATGGAAATAGCAACAACTCTTAACTCTTCTTTTCTTGAAGACAGAAAATGGGCATCAAGATAATAAAGGTATTGTTATCATGATCCATCTAAGTAGACTTTCTTCAGTGAGAAAATTAGCACAAATTAAGTGAAATTAAAAATGATGTTCAGTTCCAAGAAAAGTGTGTTATCTTGCGATTTTAGTGGTAATGAGGATGACTTTAAAAATAGATATATCCTTGTGCTAAATATGAGCATTTTGTGAAATGCACATGTATGCATAAACATATACACGCTTCATTGTATAACTGTACTTCAATACTAATGCATTCACAGTTTTGAACAATATGCATGAATATATAAAATGTGTGATTATTATCGGAAGGCAAGAGTATGTTGTGACTGCAACAGCAAATGTTGAGCAAATGCTTTGACATATATAACAGGACAGGGGTATAGAATATCATAATAATATGTTTAAATATAGCCAGAGGCAGCGATCATCGGGGTCCAAACAGATTGGGTGAATTGCCCTAAGTAGCGAACAATTTGACTACTTCGCTAGATGACAGAATGCATTGATTGCTACATTGAGACTGGCCATTGACAGCCATTACTTGAGAGAGCCGAATGGAACTTAAGAAGCAAATGTAGCCAAATATAAGCATACCATATTTTAAAATTTTAGCTTAAGTGGTTGTTCAGATATTGAAATGTGTCAGTTGCAGCACCCCCTATGGAGAATATGTCACAAAATGTGGAGTGCATCCAAAGAAAGTGGAAGTGATGCAGGGTGTCAAATATTCTGAAGCTTGAACCTTCACATCACAAGATATTGGCTAGTGAAATGCCAAACGTTTATTTTTTTTACCATCATTCACTAGGTGGTGCTACTCCACAAATGAATTGTAAAGAGCTATGGTAATGCATTTAGCAAAGGTGAGCCTGCCATAAACATTTGAACATTTTGGCAAAACGGTTTTCAAACTATTGCCCAAATAGTGCTTTGACCCTACCCTGCTTCAGGGGGCACAAGTGTAATGCACACCTACGAATACAAACCGTGTATTCCATATCAGACATGTTGGGCTACAAGCATACCCAGTTTCATGTGGATTGGTGAAGTCTCAGTATATGAAATCATGGAGCAAAACTTGGTGGGAAAAAAAAAGAAGAAGAAGAAAAAACTGACAAACCATATGACTGCTTTGCTGTGTTCAGCGGCAGTCAGAATAACAAGACATGATCAACAGAAATGTTTGCTAACCTTGGTGGAACCTGCTAGTTCCAGTGGTTTTCTGCTGCCAGCTAGGATTAAAGAGTGCTTTTTTTGTGCTTTTCATTGTATCAAGACTCAGAGTCAGATGTATCTGAAAAGGACCTCCAGTGAAAAGGCCTCCAATAGACAACAAGCTTTGTAATGAAATGAAAGTTTCCAGCCCTAAGGTTTATGCTATTCAGTTGCAAACAGGATGAGTGAACAGATGATAATATGCCTAAGTGTAATCTAACAATATTTCCACATTCAGCTTTTAGTCCCTTTGTAACAAGGAGTGCAACATTGTGTGTAAAGAGAACGAATCTGATGTAGACAAAAATAGGACACATGTAGGAACATCTCCAAGCAAGATAATACACATTTGGATAAAAAGACAAAAGGATCACTGAACTAATTTTAATGTCTAAGTTGAGGTTATTGGTTGCTGAGCTTGTTATGACTTCCCACTAGGCTGAGCATCAAATTCACATCTTATAAATGCAACAGTGGCATAACAAATTCTACAATAGTAAAGTTGAGAAGAGGCCGCTATCAGTAGGCATGATATTATGCTAAAACATTTCACTGTCACTGTCACTGCCAACTGAAAGGTCAAAGTCATTCTATAAAATAAACAATCTAATTACTGTTAAATATACATTAGCAAGTCAGACTAATTTAATGGGCTTAACAAGGGATAGCACAAGCTTAGTAGTACATTGTCATAATGAACAAGAGAAAATTGTAATACGAGCTCATTTATTCTGTATATTCTAAAGAATGCAAAACCTTTACATTGATACATCTAAAGCAACTAATTCCCATGTTTCGTATATGTGCCAGCCTTGAGGGATGAAGTCTGAGCTCCCGACCCCAGCTGTGCCCATCATGCATTGCAGCAGTGGGAGACTGATGGAGTGGCAGAAAAGGAGCACGGAGGTGTCAGGCTGGCAGCACGAGAGTGCTTCACCTCACATCCCGTCAAAGCTGGGAGAACATACAGGATGCAGTGGTCACTGCCACTACACTACACGAGTGAGCTACAAGAACTCCACTTATGTAACACTCATTCACTTAGAGCATGGCATTGGGCCAGGAACTGCGTTCTACACTAAGCTCAGCAGCTTCGGAGTTTACCAATTCTATCACGTCGTATAACATTTTTGAGGGGAGAAAAACATTCATGAAAGGGGATTTGGATAGCTTCTTATTCCTGGAGTTATTTGCATTTGGTTAATACCTCTGTCTGTCATCAGCTTTGAACTGGAGTGTTCTCCTTTTCCATTTTCTTCATTTCACGGCCCATTTTATCGGCGTCTTAGAGAGTCTTTGCAAAATGTAATAAATTAGATTTCTCCACAAATCCTCTACATTTTCTGCATTTGGTTATTATGTCCATATCACTCAATACACTTTAAGAGACTGCAATTAAACACATACTTCTTCAGTTCAGCTGACATGGGCATAGTGGCAAAAGAATAATTCTGTCAACCAGATCTATTTAGATAAAACATCTAGAATTGGCACATTTGTAAAACTCAACCCCCCCCAAAAAGACCTGACATGACTCTGCCTTATCCAATGCAAAACCATGTCCAGGCCTATTTTTAGGTAATAACAGTATTTCAAACCCTCTGGGAGCAGATCCAGCAGGTTAATTGAATAGAGCTTTAAAAAATGTATCTTACCTAACCTCACAATTTCAACTCAATGGACTGAAATGAACTTAGTATGCTGGGTGATGTAAAAACAGTGGAGCTAGATGCTGAAGTCATTTGGTCAACTCCAGTCAAGCCAGCACTGAGTGCAACAACACCATGGCACCATGTTCATTTGACATGTCACCCTGTGCATCCTTGTTATGGATAATACAAAAAAGCATCAACCATTAACATTTCACTGTACATGTACATTTCACTGAAATGAATTAATGAAACAACTGAAAAAAGGTTCTGTGACACTTTTATCTCATGGATGTATGAAAACAACAGAGCAGAGGCTTTAAATATAAAACAATCACTCATTCAACGGAACCACAGCCCTGACCTGGCAGCAATGCAAGATTCTATCCCAAGATTCCGTGTCAGTATGCATAATTAACCGAGAGTAAACAAGTTTATTTAGCGCCAGCAGCTAAATAACACAAAGCCTGCCAGCTATGTTTTTTGGCAGCGGGAGCAACAAAGAAGTCAGAGATGACTGTTAACTCTGCAAAGACAACAAAGAGCAACCTGTTTCCTCCGTCCACAGAACACTAGCCAAGCGACATCTTTTCCCGAAGGACTGGAAACATAATAACTGAGCATATCTAGCATGCATAGTAAAATAATTTACATGGCAAAATATGGGACTGCTTAACCTTTGCCAATGTTCATTTATTGATTTGGTTGGTTCACTGACCATTAAAGTTGTGATGTATTTTCATGGTAAGGTATTGGGTAGCTGTTGTTAGTTGCTGTGATGATGTAAGTTGTGCTTCACACAGAATGCAAACTAACCATCCTCTTTTCTAATCTGGCACCATTGTCCTACACGGATCGCATGGACATACATTGGCCTTAAACACAGGCCCGCACCCAGAGAGGACACTCAAAGCTCCTGCTTCACACACCCCTTTGTTTCTGACCTCACCTGTGTGTTTATGACCGTGCACATACAAGCACATGGAAAATATAAAGGCAAAAAAAAAAAAACACATATTCTTCATGGCGCGCACCCAACATTTTCACACCCAAGCCTCACACTCGCAAACACTCACACACACACACACACACACACACTAGGGCTGGGCGATATGACGATATATATCGTGAGGACGATAGAAACGTGTCTATCGTGACCTTTCTCCTCTATCGTTTCTATCGTGATAAACTTATTTTTTCACTATTACAGCTAATATACATTTTAATATAATTTCACATCCTAATATAACATTTTGCTTTTCTTATTATGCAAACTCTAAGTTTATACAACTGTAAAAAAAGAATATTAAGATACATTTTAGAGAACGTGGTTTTGCGACACGACACCGCTTTACATTACGCTGCTTTGCATCATACGCTTGCGACATGATTGACGGTGAGAGCCCACGAAATTTAATTCTGGTTTTAAAAAAAATGAATAATGGACGCGCTGCAGGAAGGTGTAACTGTTACCACAGCCGCTGTTATACAATTGGGCATCGGCACCCATTGCTAATGACAGCGTCATTACTTTATTGCAGCAGTGAAAATCAAGACATTACAGACGTGCAAATGCTGGGGTGGCCCATTCAAATCAACGGAACTTTTTTGAACATTTTGGAGAGCCGTATAATACGAGTATAATACAAGTGTAGCCATTTATTAGCAGATTCTGTTCCATTTTTCTCAATGATGGTCAAATAGTTGTAGTTTAAGATGCACTATTTCGTTAGTTTAGATTTCTTTTCAGTATTTCAAAAGTGAAGGAGCTGTGGGAGCACAAGAACAGTGAGCATCTAGCAGCGATTATCATAGACATAGCATATGTGTATATGTCTTTGGCGTTTATAGCTTAACTATCTAGATTCTAAGTAGCATGGAGGTTTTTTTTGGTACTCCACGTAGATCATAAACCCTTGAAGATAAAAATGAAATTGGTTGGGAAATGTAAACGCTAATATGCTTTTTATCCAGATAAAACGCAGCTCCATCATTTACTTGCGTTTGTTTACAGGACCATCTTCACTGTTGCACCAACGGGCTGAAGCGGTCAATGGGGCGTATGTGTAATGGCCAACTTCTTAATTTTCTTATTTTTATACGTGGCCATATAAGAAAATCTTTTTCTCATCATTATTGCTATAGCATATGAACAAACATTGAAAAGAAAGTTTTTTAATTAAATTAAACTTGATTTATCTTCTGAAAGTAGGCCTACATTAAAGAACCACTAAAAGTCACAAGCACTGGACTAAATGTCATGCACTTTGTTTTAATCTTACTATTTAAAGATTCAATGGAAACGTTCAGTACAATCTGCGTAATTGTGGTACAGGTCGTGATGGATCACACTTTTAAGTACACCCCTATCCAGTAAAGCAAGAGGGCATATCGTGATATATATCGCTATCGTGATATAAAATAATCCATATCGTGATATATGTTTTTTTCCATATCGCCCAACCCTACCTGACCTTGTGGAAGGCGTTTACTCTATTACCAAAACTGAAAACAGTTTGAAAAGTTTGATCGATGTAAAGAGTGGATTAAGCTGGGCGTTAGACCTCATCATCAGCAAAACATAAACACCATCAACAAGGACACCTACATCTGTTCAAAGGTAATAGTACTATGTAAAGTCACATTACATTGTATATGGTCACATCTTAAGGTAGCTAATGTCTAAATAATAGCTAACGTCTACATCAAGAGGGGGATCACCAACATCGGTAAAGTTTGCTTCCTCCTTATTTTTGTGGTAATGTTAACGAGATTAACAAAAGGACAGATAGGTTGGTTGCTGACATATTTCTAAGATGAGATAAATCCTCGCCTACTGTAGTCCTTGTCGGCTTCTTGAAGCTATATTGCCTGACGCCCAGAAACTATTCAATACACACTGTGGCAACCGGCCAAACGGAACTGGTGTTGCCATGTTTCTCAGAGTAACTAAGGGGGCAGGACTTACAATCGGTCAATTCAGAACTCCAAAGACTTTCGACCTTTACTAGTTATTGATACAGTCATTTGGTTGTTGTTAATTAGTTAATAGTTAATCCTAGCTCCAAATTGATACTTTCAAATATTAGACGTATAACTTATATCTTAGTGGCCCTTGTGGGGAAAGTATTTACAGTAATGCACAATACCACCCACTTGTGTTTGGTGCCTCTACACAGAGCATGTACCTTTATTATTTTGGTACCCCTATATGAGGAACTAATGTCCCTACACTGATGTCTTTTGAAAGATGTCTGTGAAAAGGTGGCACAAAACATTATTATTATAATGGAACCAGAAGCGTCCTTCACTGTTGGAATTGGTCCCTCTGTATTCTGAGCTTTGTGATACTGTGGTATATTTACAAAAAAATCCAGTCTCTGTGGGAATGATGATTCATCCGACCATATAGCATGGACACGCATTATTTTCCAAGGATAAACACTTATGGCAGCTCTACAGCTCCACTGACTACAGACTCTTGCTGATGAAGATGTTTTCCTCCTAGAGCAGAAAGGCCACATCAGGTTAGATGTATTTTCCCGATGAAGTATAGCAAGCAGTCAAAAAACCTCTTGCTAAATGTCACTGAGGTCTTTTTAAAGGCACTTTGTTTCAGATGTTATAATTTAAATACAAGGTAATAAAATATATGAAGTAGCAATTCCATAAATGTTTCTAAATGTGATCCACCGTAGGTCAGCAAACTGACTCTACTTCTCTTGCATTAGAACTCCTGCAGAAGCTCTTGGTTTGAGGAGCTCTCCAGGCTCCTGAAACTGTAGCAAAAAGAGCTCATGGCTTCTGTTGTGACCTTCTCTGCAGTGCCATGACTTATTTAATACACAGTTGTGAGGAACAAGCGCTTCGAATTTTTCATTATCTCTAAGCCTCAGAAAAAGGCTGACACATTGTCATTTAATCATCTCTGGGAAATACACAAGCTGTATAACTGAACAATGAGAGAATTCCACTGTTCTCCCTTTCACACTGGGCATGTACAGGAAGTCACATAACACCAAACTGAGACATAATCTACCTTGAGTACATACTGACCCCCTCAGGGAATCAGATTGGCTGTTTTTCATCGATCTTCTCTTTCTCTGTCCGTTTCTCTTTTTTAAGGTAAGTGTACGTCTTTTTATGTTCTTGTCTACAAGATGAACATGTGCCTTGACAACAAAGTTCATCCTCAATTGTCAAGCTGTGTCATACACCTGCTAGATGTTTGGACTGAACATTCCTCTCCTCAAAAGTCACGCACCTGAGTCGGATTTGTTATCCTAGCTTTCCAGTCATTTCAAATTGAAGCTATGGGAAGTGGAGGAAAGTGGGACATGTCACTGAAATGTACTAGAGATAACGCACTGCTTAAGGGACTTTGGCATGTCTTTTCAAGACAGCCATGAATCAGGGCACAGCTCTCATCATGATGGCAATTCAAACATACACATGGACAATAAGAAGACACACCGAGTGTGTGTCTCCACCAGATCAAACCCCTGCTAGTCCAGGGGGTCAAACGGAACATCCCGAAATATGGATGCACGAAAAAAACAGATGACACAAATAAGACATGTTGAATGCTGCTTTGATGTTGTCCTACAAGTCGGAGAATGGCAGCATACTCATTTAACATGGCAAGTTAGGCTTTTTTTCAATGGGGGCTGGGCGTGTGTGTGTGGGGGGGGGGGGGCAAAACATCAAGGGAAAGCCTTTGTTACTCATCCATCAGGGGACTCACTTTAAAGGTCTCTGTTCAAAAAAGCCTTTCAAAACCTCCTCTTTTAGCATCAAAATAAAACACTGCAGATGTGTAAGCCTTTTTGTCACCGTGAAACAAGCCTTAAAGTAAAAGTTTAACTGCAAAGAAAAGCCTTAAAGCAGAGGATATTCAGTAAGCTTCACAGAACTCTCAGCAGTACAACAGTTTAACTGAATATCTGTGTCAGTATGTATCTCCCGTTCTAAGCTAATATAGTTTTCTTTAAGTCTCTTTAAGTTATAACTAATAGCTCTTTGACCGGCTATAAATGTTGTGGTCTTTTGAATGTTGCCCCTTCTTCTGATTTATTTAATACTGATCGTACCTTCAAATGAAGCAAATGAAGTGATGATGTAGGTTTGAGAAAACGCTGAACAGCTGCTTTTGTGAAAGCTGGGTGTTTTGCGTGTAAATGATGGAAAGAGCTGACTCTCAGAAAGGGCTTAGACACTTTTGTGTAACAAATGTGAATTAATATAAAGTCACTGCCACAGATGTCTCTCATTGCAGCTCATATAGTCAGCAGCGTATAAGCCAGTGTAAGGCAGTGGCTATTGGAAATAACTGTCATTGTACTATGTGAATCCATCCTTCAAAACCATGGCAAAGCACAACACATCATATTTTATTCTAAATATGGAAACCATTTCGCAGTGCACATTGAATATTAAATCTAACTTGTGCCTCCAATTAATCATGAGAATAAATGTTCTCCAGAGGGTTCATACTCATGAATCTTCAACAAAAAAAAAATATTTTAGACCAGAAGATACAGGGCTATTAAATCTGTAAAAATGTATATTAAATTGCATCTTGCTTGTATGAAAAACACATGGAACACATGAAGAAAGATTAACAGTATGAGTTTTATTATTGTAATCAGCCAATAACACAGCTTTAAGAAATAATCTATTTGAATGGTCAATTGAAGGATGTGGCAGTCAATTATTTCTAAATAATGACCAGTGATCTGTATAACTGCACAGGCCAGTGATCTGTATAACTCCACAGTCATCCATTGTTTCCTTCATTGCTTACTATGCAGTTTGACTGCACAATGCAAAACTATTTACATGTAGTGGGTCATCATTGCACATCAAAAATCCTGATTGCCTGAGTTTACTTTGTGATAATGACCAGCTGGCTGTGTACATTATCCCTTTCTTATTTAGGTCACTGAGCAGGACATTTTTTATCCCTTGGCAAAAAATAATTTGGATAACAATTTAATTGACTCAGTTTGCAGAAGAATGAAAAGGCTTAGCTGGCGTGCCATTGAAATTGGGCCAGCTGGTAGCTCTCAGTGCTCACTTAGCATAGCGCTAGGTTGATTTCATCTTCTCAGTGTTATCATGAAGAGGTTCTCTAGGGTTTACACAGCACTTATATCAGTACCATGCAAAATGTTTCATTGTCCATTTAAACAATGAATGGAGTAATTGAAACAGATCACAAAATCCATAAAAAAAAAACAGTTTTGGAATGTGCGCTGTGTTTAACTTACTCATTTCCATAGTGCAGTGTTAAATGTGCAGGAAAAAGTTTGCATCATCAAGGACACTACCTACATTTCGTGTAATCTGCCAAGACTCATGGCTAATTTGAATGGCCTTAAAAAAGGGAGGATGAACTCTATGAGCCAAAAAGGTGAACTGTGCTCATGGTACAGCCAGAGACCTTAACTAGATCCAAGGTCCTTGCTACTTTTGTGTGTGTGAGTGTGTGTATTTTCTCTATCAGGACCACCAGGGACTTTGTTTTTCCTCCCATAGCCTAGACCCTGCAGTATACTCTCTAGGCTTGGTGAGGCTAAAGTCATGTTGCGGGGGGCTCAAAGGACAGTAAACAAGAATGGCCTGCTAACGGCTATCCCCCTGAGCGACCTGGTTTTAAGCCCAGTGTGTAAGAGTCAGGGAGCGCAAAATCAAAAGTGACATTTCTCATGCCTCTAAGGTGCCTGATCTAATGGATGGCATTTGTGGCTTCTGTGCACACACTGTATCTGGAAGGCACAAAGGATGTCAGTTACTGCCTGTGCGCCTGCAGTTTTTGAAGACGTCGAGCTACTTTGAGGTTGTGGTCAATTACTCAACCATCTGATTGTAGCCAGCACTTTAATTTCTGCATGTTTAGCAACTGCTGTGAGATAACAAACAATTATCTCCCTGATAAGGGCCAACGGATGCCAGGCGCAAACATCGGGGCATGCTGACATCGCCCAAGGTCTTTCTCGCAATCACTTTGGCCTGCTGCACCATCTTGATCACACACACTGGTTCACCCACCCACACATACACAAATAAACACACACACACACACACACACAACTTTTTGAATTTGTCTCAATGACTATCTGCCACGATAAACAGCCTGTGCCAGTGTGGTGGATGTAATTTGATCAGTCTGACTGGGGACACGCTCAGGTGTTCCTTGTGTGCCGCCGAGAAGAAACTGCCATAAATGAGCCAAACTCACTTTTCCTGGCAACCACAGCCGTAAACATTTCCAACAGGGACTTCAGCTTTTGGAGAAAACATCTGACTGGTTTCGCATCATTGCCAATTATCTCCTAGGTGTATTTTAATGCATTTAAAGTCACTCAGCGTTCCATGGTTTTCATAAATATTTTTTTACTACATGATTTGCTGAGGTAAGACATGAAGGCGTATGAACATAATATTATGCACACTGGATTCGTTTTAGGCAAAGACTAATATTATAGTTTTAAGAGAGCACTTAGGGAATCCACGTTTTGAAGAAGGAGGGCAACCTACTGAGAAGTGAAGAGTGCACACACCTCGCAAATGACCTACTTTGCCTGTGTGCACATAGGGCCAGTAATGTGTGTCATAAAAATTCAATGCCTTCATGTGGAAGCCGTCAAAAACCATGGGGACGATGAAACATCACAGGAGCGTGTGACAGAATGAGTGTGGACAAATCTCACTGTTCTGCTCAATTGAGTGTGGAGGAGAGAAGCTGTGTCCTGTAATTGGATGAATACCATGTATCGCATTGGATGAATACCATAGATCGCATCCACTTTTTCCATGATGGCAGCATGTAGACCAATTATGATATTCCTTTTCATGGGTCGTAGAAGTTGTTTGGCAACACAGAAAAAATCCAGAGTATTCCATCAATAATTAAATATTCAAACCCCATAAATGTTCTCCCAGTGAACTGCTGTCAAATAGAAAGCCTTACAACTCCCCTGACATCTGTTTCAAGTTGGGAAAAGATGTTGAGCATAGGTTGTGTCAAAGCAAAAAATCCCAGACTTCAACAACAATTAAATTTAGCGGTTGGAGATGGTACATTTGTATACTCTACTCTGTATATCCTTTATACTGTACTGTATATGTTCCATAGGAAAAATTACAGTTGTTAATTGCTGTTTTAATTAATACTAACGTGGTTCCATATTTTGTTATTTCAATTATATAACTCATGACACCGAATAGCCTCGGTTAAATTTAGTCAAAGTCATTGTCTTCTGATTACGAGGCCTTTCTTGTAACATTCTTTTCAGGGCTTAAAGTGTTCCGCCAACTGTGATTTGACTGAGCGCATGACTATATGTAAAACTGAGTAAAACTGAAAAAGCTTGCCTATAAATTCAATGAAATGTACATACTGCAGTCGCCTACTACTCGGAAACATCAGCCCTGGAGACCAAGAATGTCTGTATTCAACTTCGACTGACCTGGACAGCTAAAATGTCATTATCTGCCCTCATAGTCTGGGGCATTATCCTGTAATTGCTGCCCTACCTGTCAGCACAAACATGTCCCATACTCATCATAGTGTTCCCTCTTAGCTTGGTTCCAGGGTTAACAGCTGTTTAAAGTCACAAACACAATGAATTCTATGTTGGTCTTTAAATTAGCAGATATTGCTCTGAAACAAAGCCAGAGATATTCTAGGAACCTCTTTGGGCCATGGATGGGCAAGATAGCACACAATTACATGAATACACACTTCACTATAACAAGTTCCGATCAACTCAACTCAACAACTTTTAAAGGTACTGGTACAGTGTGTAGTTTTTAATGGCATCATAATTATGTTTTCTTTAGTGTTAATTACCTGTTACTTACTATCTAAATCGTGTTTTCTTAGCTCTTTGTATCTACATGGGGAATGGGTCCTCTTCCATGGAATCCACCATGCTACGCCCCCATTTTTCTATAGTAAACCAGAACAGACAGGCCAAAACACTGGCTCGAAATAGGCACCGTCAACCTCACTAAAATAGCTTATTATAAATTGGCTTCCTCTGATTAGCAATGCCTATTGTATCTCTGCTTAAGAGTCAAATTGATTGATGGCTGAGAATGGGATAAACGGTTCCTCCTTGCACCCGAAAGAGAAGCATGTGAGTACCTAAGTGCATCAGTAAGAAATTGAAAATAATTTTCAAGCTCTGCTGTTAAACTCATAATCATCATGTCAAGCTGCACGCCACATTCCAATTACAGACCGGCTGACAAAGTCACTAGCTCCCTCTTTTGGGAAGTATCTACCTATCTATCTTGCCAAAAGTCCGTCTTTTTCTTCTCTGCTTAACTATTCCTGTTTCAAAATAAAAGTCTCTTTACACTTGCTACATAACAAATATGCTCGTGAAATTGATAGTTTACAGGAGAAAATCTGATATCAGAGTTTAAAAGATGCCATTACACAAAAGTAACTGCATTTAAATATACTTCCTTTGTATTCATTCTACACTTATTCTGTGATTTGATGGAAAATCCATTATTGCCAGCTTCAGTCTTAAGAAGAAAAAAAGTGATTAATCGCAATTAATCACAGCAAATTGTGCGACTAATTTTTTTTGTATCGATTGACTGCACTAATCTGTATGCTTGCAGACCATTCAGTGTCCCTCAGCATCTACCCACCTCAGGGGAGTCTTGCTCAAATTTAGATTTTTAGTTTGCGTTTATTTTCCACAGCATTAAAACATTATATGTCATTTAATAGTCCTGCTGAGAGGCATGAATGGTACCAAATGTATCGACTCATATGCACTACAAACAGTGAGAAGAGATCTGATCTAGGTCTTGATTCACAGCAGTCTATTATGTTGTAATGCTTCCTAAATTTGCAATGAATAAGCTATAACATTTTACAAAATCTACACTAAACCATTACCTAGATGACGTCTAACACTACTGGTATTTCAGTCACAACATTTGCCATTAAAACGCTTGATTACAGTTTTTTTCACGTTTTACTGGGTCTAAATTATTTGCATTCACTACAAACACAAAATCTACAAAACACTAGACTGAAGAAATCACAAAGCATCAAGATCTTCCACTTGAGGAACTTTTTTGATTTCTCTCAACAAAACAAAATACATTTCAGAAACAACTGTTTTTCCTATGTCTTGCGCCTGCTGTTCCAACATTCTGCGCCATCTATTAAGTGGAGCATCAACAAAAGACAAACCTGTTTGCTTCGTTCCCTTTTCAATTGTAAATAATTCAAGCAATACAGCTATTCTTGCAGTACCCCACTGAATGTGATTTAAATGAGTGGTAGGACTGTGCTGTTACTGACCTGAATAAATTACATCCTCCAAATATCATGAGGCCTTGGTGAACAAGGTCAATTTAGAAACATGCTGAACAAGCTTTCACTCAAAGGCTAGGGTCTTTGATGGGAGGGAGGTGTTCTGATTTCAACGAAATCAAATCAAACCGCTTCCTGTTCTCTTTGAATCAAGCGTCACAATAAGTGCCAAGGAGCTGCATCATATCAAGCTTCTCTATCTGCATATTCGCCAAAAATGTGCCATCTTTTTTGTTAGCTAACATGATGAACATACATCTAGGATGCTGAGCTTTGGGTGGCAGTCAAATCGATGTTAGCACAGCCAGCAGAAACCCTGACACCTTTAGCAGACACTTATGTTATTGACTATATGAGTCAATGCAGACCTTCAGACCTTCTACTGAACCGCTAAACAGAACAATGGCAAACACCTCCCACATCACAAGAGGCAATCAATGAGAAATGTGCTGAGGGTAAAATGGCAGTTGTCAAGCTTTCTTGTCTCTTTAATCACTGAAAGTAATTCATAATAATAAAAATGGCAGCCATGACAGAAGGGAAAATAATGAATAATGTATTAACCACAGCTATTCTGAATTACAATGATCTGTCTCATTAAAAGACGAGTCATCACTGGCACACTGTTGGGCTGCTATGTGCCAAGAGATTGAAAGTGTTAACTGGACTGAAAAACAATTAAATGAAGCCTCCGTGCAAAGTCCTTTCTGTCTGCAACCAAGTTTGAAATGCCACACAAAATGAACTCAAACTCCTCTGAATGATATGTTATGATTATTCTTTCAATGTGAAAGTACGTGTCATTAGGGATGCATTTTGCATAAATGAATTACAGCCCATAGCACTCAGTTATGTTATTTCCTGTCATGGCCTTTCTAGCATGAGTGCAAACCAGAAGTGACTCAAAAAACTCAACAAAATTCTTCAAACCCTCAATACTTGCACTGCTAATCGGCACTGATGTAGCTTTGGGGCTCAAAAGTCTTTAATTAGACGTCTGACATTTTTTGACATTTAAGAACAGGGCCATATGCTTCATGTGTATATTTGGAGGCAATGTCCATCTTTTCACTTCACCTACATCCTACGCAAACCATATGCCTCTTAAATGCATGTAGAGGTTACTGCAACTGAAGCCATCCATACAAATATGTGAGTTTGCCGTAGCATCCAAATAAAGACAATTGGGCAGGCAGGACAATATTTTTTTCACCACCGGGGTTAGTGCTGTCAGTGAAATTCCTACTCTGCCCAGTGGCAACAGGAAGTCAAAGTCAGGACACTGGACATCATGACCACGAGCGACCTCTAGTTTGGTGAACGCCAAAATTACATTTACTGTGAACGACACAAGTTGACATCATTCTCTCCAGCTCTCCTAAAAGGCTTTTAATAGGCTAGAAAAGGTGCATGACCCATTCTGACAAATCTGTAGTTTATGGTTTTTAACTTAATACACAGCACAGTGGAGTTCTTAAAAATGTGAAAGGGTTAGTGACATGGAATATGGAACAGATGATGAATTCATAATTACAATGTCATTCACCAATATTTAATTCTACCTGTGGTATCTCCCTGCAGCATACATTCCCGGGCTCTGTAGACAGTTTTTCCACACTTAGCCCAAATACACCTGTATCAGGAAAAAGTTACAACATTGCGGATGTAGTTTTGAATGTTGTGTTACTATTAAAGACATAGGTCACCAAACGCAGAACACATAGTTTAAACGTTGTAATAAATGGAGGTAAATAAACATTATTACAAGTTTTGAACAAACCCCCCACTCTGCTTGGCCAAATACTCCTGTCAGATAGCATTGGTGGCTGAGACCTAACTGAAAAGTTATAGCCTGAGTTTTGGCTGGTGTAGTGCAAGTGCAAGCAAGGCAATCCAGACTTTTCTCAGTTGTAGTTCCACGTTGGTGGAACGACCTGCCTAGCACTACCAGAGCAGGAGCGTCCCTCCCTACCTTTAAGAAGCTCTTGAAGACCCAACTCTTCAAAGAGCACCTCTCTTCCTAAACTGGCACCTTGGCTCAACCTGCACTTAAGCAGCAACAGGCCCGCACTTCTTTTTTTATTCTTTCTATGTCGTTTTATAAGCAATATTTATTGTTACACCAGGTTTTTTAATGCTCTTAGCTTGATTGTTCTCCCTTGTACGTCGCTTTGGACAAAAGCGTCTGCTAAATGACTAAATGTAAATGTAAATGTAAATGTAGTAGGGATACACACGACAGTTTCCATGGTAGTGTGAAACCTTACTTGGGTCAGCACACCCCACAAAATAAGGAGTGGCTCATTAGCATTTACGTAAAGGAACAGGCACTCAAACAGGTCGCCCTGAACAGGGCTGTTTAAGATAGGGTATGAAGGTGCTGTTTTGTGTGATCCTTGTAGTATTTTGACCAAAGTATGTTACAGACATTTCATTAAGACCCCAAGGACCATGTCAACTTGATGACTCCTTTAATTTGCAATGAAGGGAAAAAAACTGTAATATAAAAGCAGAATAAAACTACATGCAATATGATTTCTGTCAGGTCTCAGTCCAGCCATAAAATATAGAACTATGTAATATACTAGAGTTACTTTCACTTTCACTTTCACTTTCACTGTTAAGAAATTTAAGATATGGAATACATACATTACGTCTAATGCATTTTCCATAACAACTCTCTGCTTTGTTGTGGAAGGAAAGACGATCTGTGTGGTAATCATCATGGAGATTTTACAGCTCAAGTCACAGACTTGTACATAACTCAGATTTGTTCAATAAAGGAAAAACAAAACCTCACTGAAGTGCAACAGAGCAGCAGACAACAGTTGTTTTTTGTTTAAATACATACATTTTCTGTTGAATCATATGGAAACATTTTTCACCATGCCCCATAAATGTTTAAAAGATAACGCAACATTGGGCCAGCTGTTGAAAAAAAAGGAGCCTTCGAACCATCAATACTTTGGTCCTTGTTGTTGTTTTGTAGACAGCACTATTGATATTTGTTAAGTGTAACCAATTTCTATAGACTAAGGGTCTTTCTGCAGTCAGTCCCCAGCAGCTGCACACACTGACACTCGCTGCTGGTGATTGGGCAGGGCCCTCACGGCCCTTGGTCTGGCAGCAAGTGAAGCATTCACAGCTCTTTTCAGCACAAATGTACTCACGAAGGACTCAAATTGCTCAATGCTGACAATGAATGCAGTCAAACTCAAATTTGCTTGAGGGTGTGGAGGGGTCAAATATTCAATTATTATTTTGGACTTCATAAATAAAAAAAT
This sequence comes from Sprattus sprattus, assembly GCF_963457725.1. Classification (NCBI taxonomy): domain Eukaryota; kingdom Metazoa; phylum Chordata; class Actinopteri; order Clupeiformes; family Clupeidae; genus Sprattus; species Sprattus sprattus. Next base: position 3,640,649 of record NC_137923.1, read on the forward strand.
ATATTCTCAAAAATCTGACAAAAATAGGCCTGCTGAAAGAAACTAAATGTTGTTTCTCTAACAGCATCCACTGATGTTTTTGTAAAGGGGGTGAGTGCAACTGATGCACTGGAATTGAATTTCTTGGCCCAGGCTGAACTTCGCAAAAAGAATACTGAGCAGAGATGATAGTCTTTCATTCATTGTCCACTTCAATTTTAAGCCATTTTTACAAATTAAATAAAGGTATTCATCTTTTTCATCAAATATTTATTATACTGTCCCTTCTATTATCGCACTTAATTTAAAGGTACAGTATGGTATACTGCTGAAAGATTGTTGATATTTGAGCTCAACAGCTAATCAAATCTACATCTCTCTCATCCATTCTCCTGAAGCAAAGTGTTGATTGGCTGGAATAGTGTATTGATTGATTCAAACCACTATATTTGCATCCAATTTACAAAGAACTGTGCCATCACTGAATTTGACAACAAGCGTGTTGGATTGCAATCACAACCTGCAACTTCAACTTCAAACAAGTTCATGATTCACTGAACATTCCAAAGAGGAGTAGGCTTTAGGTTCTAAGGTATGGAGCTATTTTTGAATCCAAGGCATTCTTCAGGTTTCTGTAAATCATTTCTGTGAAGTTAAAGCTGGCTGCCGGTAGCTGCTTGCATTAAGTTCAAGTCACTTATGCTTGCCTACAGAGTGCTTGCTGGTTATGCTCCCACCTCCCTAAATGCCCTTGTAAGGGCAAATGTTACACCCAGGACGCTGCCCTCATCTAGTGAGCGGCATCTGGCACCACCGCCTGTGCAAGCACGGCAATCCAGACTATTCTCAGTTGTAGTTCCACGTTGGTGGAACGAACTGACAAGCACTACCAGAGCAGGGGCGTTCCTCTCTACCTTCAAGAAGCTCTTGAAGACCCAACTCTTCACAGAGCACCTCCCTTCCTAACTGGCACCTTGGCTTAACTTGCACTTAAGCAGTGACAGTCCCGCACTTCTTTTTCTTTCTATGTCATTTTCTATTTCTTGAAAAAAAAACAAAAAAAAAAGCAGTATTTATTGTTACACCAGGTTTTATTGCTCTTAGCTTGACTGTTCTCTCCCTTGTACGTCGCTTTGGACAAAAGCGTTTGCTCAATGACTAAATGTAAATGTAAAGCAACATTATGCAACAATTTGACACTTTTTGAGGTATGGTTTTCAACTAGTTTTGGTACATCCTCAAATTAATTTTGATTGCATATGGTCATGTGAAGGGACAGATATACACCTGGGCCTTTCCCACTAGACATCCAGGATATGCACTATTTAGTTCTGTGTTCCAGGCTGGAACACCCACCTAACATGGTATAAAAGCTTTCACAGTATGACATTGCCAACTATACTGCCAGAAGACAGCAGTTAGTGTGTTGGCAAGCTTCTATCAATGCCAAATGATCTGTTGATGGTGTTTGCAAGGTTTTTGGATGCCTTTTAGGTAGTAAGCTTCCTCGTTTTGGAACAGAACTACTTATTGCTGCTTTAAATAGATAACAATTTGCTTATATTGTTGTGTGGTGCTTGTAATACCACAGCTTTGCTGCACAGAATACTGTGGACTGTGTTATTTATGTATTAATCATAGACTACATACTCATGACGTTTTGCAGTTGGTGAAAGGAGTGCTAACACTTTTCATCAGGAGGACTGACAACATAATAGCATGACATGATCACACAACAATCCAATTTAAAGAAAGCCTGTGTTGGATATGAAAGATGGGAATGATGGTTTTGCTATAGCCATGCTAGCACTTGGACATACAAACAACCCTTGTGTTTATTTGTGTCTCTATCTGTCATGAGTACAGATCACACACTGAATAAAATCAGTGACCCCATTTTGATTTCACAAAAGGGCGAGTTTTGAGCGCTGTTTCGGTGCTCATTGATAAATGATGCAGCAGAAAAGCAAACAGCGTGGCATATTTGGACATAATTTGCATCATTTTTGTAAACGTTAGGCTATCACCATGTATGCTATCTCGAAAGCATAAGGTGGCCAAAGATTCATAGCATTCACAGCAGTACACCATATACTGTATGGACAGCTGAAACAGAGAAAGCACAAGTTGGTGTGACTGTAAAATCTTTGAAGAAGAAGTCATCCCAAGTTAAATTGACTGAATAACTGCACTACAAATCCTCACACTTCCTACCTAAGCAAGATCAGTAGATGATTTGTGTCCTATATTTCATGCAATATTCAACTTTTGAATTGAGCTTGATGTAGAGACCTTCACTCCATCTCCCTGGCCTCTGCCACAGATGTGAACTTCTCATATTCTAACATGCATAATATTTCTTGGATCGCTGAGCAGTGAGAGGTTGTCTCATAACAGTGCGGTCTGAAACTTGCTTTAATGACCAACACCTACTCACTGTGTGTCCTTCATTACAAAAGAATGTGGTGGGTGGGTTGTTCAAAGTGTTACACTTCATTAGTCAGAACGGCTAGGTAAGTGGCATCATTCAACCATGCACCTGGGATGTGTGCTCCTTGAATCATGGGAAGGTAGAACATGTATTTAGTGTGGCCATTTCACCACTTTTTTCATCAAGGTCAGTTTGTTTGATATCAGGGTGCCATTGTTGTCATGTGCCTTGGTTGACTTCAATTATCATGGACAGAGGCAAAATCTGCTCTGAAGAATTTGTCAAAACATTCAAATGAGTTAGAGATATGTTAAATTCCCAAGGCACTGCGTTTTCAAGCTGGGGCCTTCTATATCAATGTGCACAAACTCACTATCCTAAGCATGTGACATACCATGTCACTGGCATAACAGCCTCATGAGTTGTGTTCGATTCATGAAATAGAATATGTGACAATGTGGAATCATCACTGTCCAGCATCTTCTGTACTTCATTAGCTGCAATTAACTTGATGACAGTGGATAACAGCCACGTCAACTTGTCAAACATGTGTTGTCAAACAAGACTCTTTTATAACCTTCCTGAAGCAAGCAAGAAAATGAGGAAATGATAAACAACATAATGAATATGAGGTACTTAACACAAGACAAAATAAATAGATGTATATATTAACATGACTGGTGGAATACAGAATACATAGAAAGTTGTTCTAAGTAACTAGAGTGGTTACCCTTCTCCCTTACTTGGCTATGAATAGCTAACACGCTGTGGGCATCGCCTTAAGTTTTCATGACTGGGCAGTGCTCTCAAAAGCACTGACGCAAATCAGTGTGCTGTTTGTCTTTCTCTTCATTTGCCCCTCGTATGGAACGAGAAACACAAGTGACAGGTCCAATCCACAACCTCCCATGAGGTGGATCAGAGTGCTGACAATTTACGATGATCAATCAGATAGAATCCCTTTTGGCAATGCTTTCATCAGCCCACTGAATTACCACAGAGGACATGAGAAGGCCTCTGGAGATATTGAACCATAACTATGTGGTATTTGTGAATTCAGACTCCCGGGTGTTACAGAGAGAGGTGTATTTTGGCCAGAGCAGGACTGGGCTTGCCTGCCTCCCCAGAGGCTACAGAGCCACTGAATGGCATAGCTACAGCCGTAACAGGGACAGACAATGAAGGACCTTGGGTGACATGGAAGAACTCATCCACACAGAGTAAAACACACTTTGAATAAAGCATAGGCGAGGATAAACACAAGGCAAAAAATAGGATGGGCCATGTCTTTAAAAATACATGGAGCTCTTAAGGAACCTCTTTGAGGCCTTTGTAATATTGATGCTTTCAGAATAGATGGCAAGTGGTAGTATACAATGGTTTACCTGAAAGGTTGTGTACTTGAGGGAGACCTTCGATTTTGGTTAAGGGTTTCAACAGCTTAATGACGCCGTCATTATAGATGAGAACATTTCAATCAGTTTACATAACTCTAACCCTTAACTAAGACCCTGGACAGAGATTGCTCAATCTTTATTTCATGAAGAGCTGAGAGCTTCTATTTCCATCTTCCAGAAAGATGACTGTGAGAATCTCCTCCTCGTCCTCCTCTTGCATTCTGCAAGTCATTTGTTTGTAGGGCATGTCCAGTGTTGACAGATAAATTCAGATTAGGCTAGATAATGTTGATATTTCTGAAAACTGGACAAGTGCCAGAGTTTTTTTTTTATGTCTTTCGTTTCTCAATGTGAGCAGCTTCAACAGTACCCTTGGCAAAATGATCATATAGTTGAATAGAGCTCTAAAGGCTTGATAAAGTGGAGGGATAATTAAAGGAATTCATCAGTGAAAGTGATTTCAGAGTACCTTCTCAGCAGCAGATAGGGGATTGCTGGGTGCTTATTTTAGAAAACCTCCAGAGTTTCGCACCTTAAATGAAGACGTTCCAAATTTACACCAAGTTGCCATTTCAGGAACTGGAACGAGAGACCTAGCAGCCAGCAGGAACCACAACCACAAAGCATGATGTGGCACATATAGCGGAGTGAAGCTGTATCTGCCCACCCCTGAGTAAAATGGGGATGACAGCTAGGGGTCAGCGGGGTCACGCAGCAGCACATCAGCCCCCTACCCTCTCAGGAGCGGGCCTTGCCGACCCCGCCATGTTCCACCCTGCTGAGGCCAGCCAGTCAAGGGTTATAGACCATTCTGTGCACAATGATTCCTATGACCTTAAAATCTTCCAGGGATGTGTTGACAGACACACAGCGATCACATGTCCCCTGATCCTGCACTGAAGAGAATCCAACAATCTAACACAAGCTACAGAGGGTGGTCCGGAAAAAAAAAAAATTAGAACAGTCATTTTCACTAAAACGCTACATGTTCTTAATGATTTGTGTATGCTTATGCACACACACATATATACTCACACCCGCACACGCACAGCAAGAGAGAGAGAGAGAGTGAGAGTGAGAGTGGGAGTGAGAGAGAGAAAATGATAACAATAATGAGGAAGAGATAGAGGGAGAGGTTATTTGTGGATTTCTGAATTAAACACCAATAACTGACTCAGGATAAACAAAGTTTTGAAAATGAATAGTCTGGATCAAAGCGCAGTGTCATTACGCGCTACATTAAGCAATGAATACTGGGAAAAAAATATGCAAATCAACACAATGATAACTAAAAGACATAAAAGGAAAAGCCCTGACTGTCGAATGCAGAATTGCGGTTTGTAGAGGTTAGCTGTCAGACATTTCTCATGCAAAACAGATGGCTTGCTGTCCTGTCTGGCCCCTTAGAGACCCTGTTCTACCACTGAAGGCTGAAGATTAGGACTGAGTAATTGAAGATGGCTGAGTGATTAATGCCTTCTAGGAAGGAGGTGGGGCTACGCCAACTTGATAAGGGCAACCTAAAGCGCAATGTTGCAGTGGGTTCACAACCATGAAAATGGAGCCTGAAGAGACTCTCAACCAAGGCAGATATCGTTGATATCTTAACAGGTTTTGTCACAACTTGCAGGTCTGAGAAACGGTTTTAACTTAAGCTCCAGAAATGTTCACCTTTCATGCAGGTCTTAACTTCAACTAAATGCAAAAGAGAAGGAAGATCTTTACACTGCCATTAGACTGTGTGTGAAAGACTAATATGTTGGCTGATATGCAAGTACTTCAATTAATTCACTGACCAAACTACTTGACCAAAGAAATTACACATCCCCAAATATTGCCAACACCTACGCTAGGATCAAGAAAATATTACATGACAGCACATATATTCTGAGGAGAAAACACTTAAGTTCTAAATGGAAAGATGTGGAATTTAGAAAACTGATGCTTCATATAAAGATGATGGATCAAATAGCAATATAAACATTATTCACGTGCTTCAGTTATAAATACCCTCAGCCCTCCTATGTATAACCACTTCACCCACTTGGTGAATATCATTATGGGAATAATGCAGGCAGTCAAACAGAAATAGATCATCTCCCAAAGCCTGATTTAAAGAATGCTGCCACATCGATGACCGTTTTTAACACAAGCATGGCTGGAGACATGAAGACATGGCTTTTATATGAGTGCTGCACCCTTTTGACCATGAAAAGTTTAAATGCATCCTGAGGCATGCTATCGGCCCATTAGTTAGTTAGCACAAAAACATGTATGTAATCATGCATCAGTGGAATATGATAATTAACCTGACCTCACGTTATTGCTGTGCGATATGACAATGTCTATAGTGTGACGACGATAGACAAATTCATTTTTCACCTGTGTCAAAAGTCGTTTCTCATGTTTAGTAACAAACAACCTCAAAAGCAGGTATCAGATTTTCTTACCTCAGTTAATTGTGGTTTTGTGTTAATCTGGTGGTTGTTAGGGATGAAGCCCCGTCACAAAATGATTGGATGAGGTGCAACGAAACTCCACTTTGCGTTGTGGAGTAGGCCTAAATTTGCTCCGCCAACGCATTTCATTTGGGTACTATCGGGGATTCTGTTCTAATTTCTCCACAGTGGTTCAGTCATGTACTGGAATATTTTAGTAATTCAATCCATATCACAGGTAGCATGAAGACGTGTAAGTCAGGTATAGGCATAGTTCACGTCAGAAAGCAAGATAGTCACAATTGTTTGCATAAGTGAATTTGACGGTAATTCAACATCCATACGATATGTGTGTGTTTGGTATTGAAATATATCGAGATTTGATCCACTAGTGATGTGGACCGATCTATAGCCTGCCTGCATCATGGAACACTGCCAGGGCAAGTTCAGAGTTTCTGGGTTTGCAGACTTTGGTTCCTATTGATGCGTACCCTGGTAGTCATGCAACTCGAAATGTCTTAGCTTTTATGCCCATCATCATAAAGTATTACAATCGTGTTGGTTGTTCAGTCTCCCCTACTTGATCAAGCAACCATTGCACATTTGTATTAATTAAATATTAAGCAGAGACCTGTTTTGCATGCTGACCAGCTCTAACAATTTTTCCATTTTGTATTATCTGTTAAGGTTAATTGGTAGCGTGTAGGTTGTTTGATTGTGACTACTTATTTTCTTTTGCCACTGAACCTCTCTAGACCTGACTCCACTAATCCTGCCTTTCACCTTGACACCGCCTCAAGCACAAGTAAGTCCTGCTTGGCCCAAAACCCCTGGCCGTAAACCCAGAGGAGGCACAATCAAGCCCCAGAAGTGACAGTGAAAACGCAACGAGCCTTGGCACACATTAGCTCAGCGGAATTTGGCCCGATAATAGAAACACAGCTATTGCAACTGGGGATGGGATATAACATACAACCTCACTGCAATCACGAATTTACACTTCTTAATAAGCAGTCACGTCTTTGAAAAAACGATTTTAGCAGCTATACTTCTAAATCCCAAGTATTTCTGACACAGATTAGTGATGGTAGTACAACTTGTAATAAAAAATGTGTTTGACGCAAAGGTTGGCCCTGTTTAGCTGTACTATAAGAGTAAAATAAATGTCCACTAAATCACACTCAGTGAATCACAGTACAGGGCACATGAGACACAGGAACACGGTTATTGTCTGTGGCATCTTACTGTCAATTACATCAAGATAACGTTTTCAAACAAATTACTTTTTTAGACAGCTATTAAAAACCAAGATTCGTAAAATGGATATTTGATCAGTGCTGCACATACACCACAATCACTATGACTTTTGTCATCATTGGCCTTTTAGAGGAATTTCAAGAATTTCAAACACCGCACGTACTATAGGTCAGCAAGTAATAATTTGTTTTTAGATAAGGGTTAAGTTAAGTGATTGAGTGCATATGGCCTATGGGGTATCTAGCATCTACATAAAATAACCCATTGACTATTCTTTGTCTTCCAAAAAAATGTCATCCTTTTATTTTGCAAATGTAGTTCCTGAGAGTAAACATTTACGCTAGGTGACTTTATATCCTGAAAAACGACATGAAAAGATTTTCTCCAGGACTCTCCGGATCCCTGTAATCAGTTATGAAAAATGTGTGCTATACTTAGTAAACTTTCAAAGCGAAGGGTATCCCTGCTTGCCAGCCATTTATTTTGCGTGTGCACTACACATTGCTGGGATAAAAGTAGATTCCTGTGAAGGCTATGTCTGCTGGAGGTTACCTTAAATGCTCCTATTGCTTACAACAAGAAAACTATGACAATTGGAATAAAACAATACTTTTTTTTTGTTCTCATGAAATGATTCTGGGGCTGCATTGTATCCTCTGTAAGTAATTTAGGTCTGTGCCCTTTATAAACTGACATTGACAGATAAGCCCTATTCTTATTTAATGACGTATACCATCACACTTCAGTCAGTTCCCATTTTGCACTTATTGTTCCACCTTTTATCCGCTAACACCTGCATTCGTTCCAGTGCACAGACACTCAGGCACCAGTGAGGGCAAACGCTCTCTTTACCCAGGCAACAAACTGAATCACTATACTCCAGCATTTTCAGAGGTGAGATCATATCCAAACATGACAGGACAGTGAAGAGAAGTGTGGGTGGATAGGAAGGAATTTGGCAGCTTTGCAGACTAACACATTCAGGTCATGCTCATGGAACACATTGGAAAGCTGTACGTCTCTTTAAAAGCGTAATGGCTAGTGCAAACTATCTAAAACATGTTACACAAAGTACTGAACAGATCCAATGCAACCATTGGTTGTTAAAATTACAACTAATTGCAAAAAAAATGCTAAATTGAGTTTCTATGCCATTTACCTTATGCCAGTAGGCTACTGATAAAGATAACTTCCGATATGTAGCCTACATTAAAGTAAGCCAACACATTAGAAATTACGTACTTAAGGGAGAATTTCTGAATTAACTGCCCAGGTAGTATGGTATGGATATGGGTTAAGGTTATGGGTAGCAAGGAAGACCTCTGCTCTTTTACTGTAAGTCGTCTAGGCCAAGCAATGCAGTTTCTCTCAGGGACTTTACCAAACATTAAAACCGATATAGCAGTAAATAACATAACTCTTGCTATGGCTGAATGCAGATGAACTACATAGCGTACATAGCGATAGATATGTTAGAAAACATCAATTATCCATTATTGTACCCCATCGTTCCCAAGACTCATCTATAACATGAGAAGCAGCTACTTGGATGCAATCTACTCAACTCGTCTGACCGTACTACTGCTTGAATTTATTATACGACCTAGTAACCATTACATAACCGAAGAGTCAAAAAGACAACGCCGAGAAATACTATTATCAATGTTCACTTACTTGTAGTGTTGTATTTCACCCCGTTGATGTACTCCGGACATGGTCGCTCCACAATTTGACCCGAGATGCTCCTTGGCCAGCAAGTTCCTATCTCATCGGTTGTGGCATTACAATAAAGACCTTTAATAAACAAAAGAAGGAAGAATGAAACATCAGTAGAAGTAATGTCCTTGTGTGCTGACACGAATGTGTACGTGAGTATAGTGATAAAGTACCCCAGAACCGTACCATCAAAATTCATTAAGGAGAAAGATACATTCTCATATAGGTTGTCCTGAAAAGCGTCCATGAGACTACAGTTGGGATCCCCAAAGTCCCCAATGAAGATTTGAAAAATCGTGGCATCCATGTTTCAAAAAACAGAGCTGGACAAACTGCTAACCTAAGTAGTGGTCTGCGGTCTTCTCTCTCAATGTGGCATTAGAATCAGTTAAATGCATGCCCTGATGGCAGCCGCGCTCAGTGCGCGCGCGGGTTATCCATTCGTCCAATTGAAACGCTCGCAATGGAGCTCTAGTATGACGGAATTTATTCACACACTGGATCTACAAATTTGAGTTAGTGTTGGTGGTTAGAGGACGACAACCGAATCGGTCGTTTAGAGGAGTCACTGTCCGCAGTGAGTCTGTGTCCTTATTATTTTCAGTTTTCAAATACGCTGAAAATTCAACTCTTTCGGCTGACAGCGGGTATTGGTCTTATATGTGTCAGACATAGTTTTAACTTTCTTGAAAAATCATCACATCAAAGCAAGCCAGCAAACCCAAGGGAATGAATCGATTATATTCATAGATTGTTTGATGTTACGAGTGACTCTTGTAGACGTACAGCAAACTGCTTGTGGTTGTCAAGACAGAGATGGTGAGAATGGTGAACCTACCCAGAGCCAAGGCAAGGATACTCTAAGTGAAATAACCGAATCGACAAAACATCCCATTTACACTTAAAGAAACACAGTTTAGTTTCGACACAACTGGAATTTCGAACTAACAAGCAAAAAATTATTCTTCAGCTTTCAAGTTCGAGGATTATCGTTAACTTCCAATTGGAAAGAAAGTCGAATTTTAGCTCCATATATTGGCTTTCAAAAGGGAGAAATGTCAGTAAACATTGAGCTAGCGAGCATTCTGAATATTCCTAATAATGTGGGATGCAGTAATTGCCTACCTATAACTATTAATAGCATAGCTAAATGTTAATGTATTCAGCTGAGTTGTATGCAGGGAAGAGCTCTGAAAAACCCAGCAGAGTTCATGGATTGGATACTCACTCAGATCAGTGCTAATTATAAATTGCCCAATCACTGTCCCTATTATTCACAAGCCTAGGTAATAGCATTTTGGCACTTTTCACAATTAATGTTATTTCCCAATAGAAGTCTAGGTCAAGAGCTGTCATCTATTTACTAGAGGCTCTGAAAGCTCTGAAACTAGTGCAAATAGTATGTAGAATTTTGGTATAGAATTTGTCATTGAAATTATGATTCAGTAGGCTATTATAAATGTGCATGGAATGTGCCAGACATAGACCTTGTGATAGGCCTACTTGTGAAACATAAACATGCAAAGGTCATATTAGATTATATTTATAGTTTGTTTGAATGATCCCTTTACATGGCAGGGCACTTTACATGCTTTCTATCCTTTTGCCTCATTTGTAGAATAAGCCAAGTTAAGTAGCGCAACATTATAGTCATAATATCAATGTCACTTAAATGCTGCGAGTGTACTTTCACTTCAATTGACTGACTATTCAGAGGTCAGAACTGTAAAATCCAGTCTGGGCCACTCGGGTCTTGAATTACAGAAAAAGGAATGTTACATCACAGTTGCACGGTTTAGAAGATCAAAAGCTTGCAAATATATGACTGATCACAGAGCAGTCCTGAGACCCTGTGGCTCTGAACTAGAGTCTGCAAAGATTTCACAAGCTTGCACTGAAGGATTTTCCTGAGAGGTTCTGGGCCATATGCAAGAGGCAAACCAAGCGTGTGTTTCAGGTCACACATCAGGTCTGTTCCAATCAGGGTAAAATACTATCTCGGCAGGGTGTCTAACATGACAGCGAGGCAAACTGATATAAATCTCTTTCCCATCTTCTAAGGTGCCTTCAAAATGCCCCCGTAACGAACAGTATTGAAGACAGCATTGTGGATACATGATGAAGATGATGCTGCCTTCTATAACAGTGAAACCACCCATACATCTGTGTGGCAGCTCTCGACAAACAACAAAGATCTTTGTATATAAATTTAATTTGTTTGGCTTTGTTTTGCTTATAGTTGTGAAAATGTGAGATTTTATAACGCTTTTTAATTATACCAAGGCTGTCACTGGAACGGACAGCACTATGTTGATCATTCCGAGGTACCACTCACAAAAAGAGTCTTGATTGCAATATATCGTTGCTGAGAGAAGGTAAAGACAACAGATGCTCATCAGAGGAGCTTAGTGGTCGAGAAGGTGAATAGCGCTGTTATTATAGCATTTAAATAAGCTGCTGCCGATCCAGTGGCTGTTCTATTGGCGAAAATGAGGAAATTTACGTTTACTTCTAGCAGCTACATGGAGCCAGTGAAGGGTGACCAGCAAAGGAGTAACAGGTATCCTCTTTGGCAGATGAAAGACCAAACGTATTCTGCATTCTGAATCATTTGCAATAGTCTCACAACACACGCAGGACTGATAAAATTGAATTGCAATAGTCTAGTTTAGAACCAGGACCCGCACAAGAAGTTGCGAAGCATATTGTGTGACATAAGGTCTTATCTTCCAAATATTATGTGTTAACTGACAAGACCTCAAGACAGAAGCTACATGCTCAGAGAAATTAAGTTGGTCATCAATTTTCTTTTGTGGTACTCAAACCAGTTACCCACATTTTTGGGCGTAAAGGACCTAGGAAACCTTAAAGTCTTGCTAATGAGGTAATTTTGAAATACATAACCCTATATCTTACTCAAGTAACAGCCTCCAGCCAGAGACAAGATGAATCTTCTAAATCTTTAATTGGTCAACAATAGAGAACAAATTGATTGGCTGATGTATCTGACAATACGAAACGTGAATGGAATGAATCCCTTCTCTCCCCTTACTGTCTGTTCCCATGCCCTGACAAAAGGAAGCAGTGTGTAACATATGTGGCTGCTGATAGATTCGCTACGACTGGTTCCGTGGTCAATGAATGTCAGGGAGATAACCTGATATGACTGTTCTGCTGCGCCCTCTCAAATGCAAGGCATCAATTAAAGGGGGCTAAAAAAACAGCCCCATTTGGGAACAAGTGCTTCATGAAACGAGAAGGCAGTGAGCCAGTGGATTAGGCCGTGTTTATAATTAACACTGTCCTCATTGTACTCTTCAAAGCAAGTAATTGACGAACAGACAAGTGTCCAGTCAACTGTAGAATAGAACACTGAAAACAGTAAACTGATTTCTCTGTCTCAGTTTATTTTATCCAGTTGACAAAGCACTTATTTCATTGTCTTTGAACACCAACTTCCATTAAGTACACACACACTAAGCCATATGAACTGAGGACAATACAAAAAAGAAGGACAAGCTGAGATGTAATGTTTTTTTTTAATCATTATTTTGTATTATTATTATTATTTGAGCTGTAAATTTACACTGAAATTAAAATATGCACTACTGAATGGTGGTCTTAAAATCTGAATATCGAACAGCCTGGCTGGCTTCCCATGACCTCTAAACCAGTGGTCCCCAACCACCGGGCTGCGGTACCGGTCCGTGAGGCATTTGTTACCGGGCCGCACAGAAAGAATAAATAATTTATATCAATTCCGCTGTATTAATTATTAGCGTCTGAAAGGTGTTTTATTTTGAAAAACGCGCTGATTTTCCCGGACGTCACATTCGCCTGTGCCTCTTGTCACGTCTAGACGCTTGACAAGTTCAAGTGATGTGTCACTCTAGCCTGACGATGTCATACTCATAATTCTAGTCAGAATATGAGTCTGAGACCAAACCATTGGGCTGTGATTATGGGGCGTGTTTCAACGAACCAGGAAAGAAAATTCCTCTTTGCTGAATTGGATACCTAGAACCAATCAGAGCAACGTAGTATTATTACCATCTGATAGATTAAACTTTTACCTGATCTCGTAGGAAGGACGGCAAAAACATCTTTTCAATCGACAAATGCCTTGATCGCGTTTCTCTGTTCCTCTTTCAAAATGAATGCGCTGTCAATATCTGTTGAGATATGCCTGCTCACGTTACTTAATTAGCACTCAAGGCTAGAAGCTACCATTTGTTTCAATGTTTTTTTTGTCTACGCGTTAGCATAACCGATCAATAATGGTCTAGAGTTCTTCAGTTAAGACCTACAATCTTTGGCAACACTCGTTTTGCGTATACACAACTAACCGAGTCAATGTAGACATAAAAAAGTCGTGTAGATAGCTTAAATCATATAAAATATGTCCCACTAAGCTCCCGAGACGGCGCCATCTTTGTCCGATGTATAGGCTATTCTATCTATATCTGTCCATCAACGTATAAAGCCCGCCCTTACAATTTGATTGGTCAGATCACTTTTCTGGGCCGTTTAACCTCTCCCAACTAGTTCAAGTCCAGACTGAATCTCCCAGACCAAACATTTTGTGGGCGGAGTTCAGGCTGGTATCCAGGCTAGCGTCACTCAATAAATAAGCCCGCAAACTAGCTAAAACATCTTTGGAGAGCTTCTTTGCAAAGATGAAAAGGCCAACTAAGGAGCCAAAAAAGGAGCCTACGACCTTCAAAAGAGAAAGCTTCTTTTAACAGACAATACCAGGAGTCATACTTAAAATACGGGTTTATCGCAACAGGTGATTCTCACGCACCAAGTCCGCTCTGTTTAATATGTGGCGACAAGCTAGCAAACGAGCCAATGAAGCCTTTAAAACTGCTTCGGCACATGGAGACCAAGCACTGATTCAGAGTTATGGTGAGTTGTATTTTTCATGCACTTAACGTTCGTTATACAATGGTGTTGGCCGCAAATTAACTCCACCTAACGTTAATGTTAGCTTTTGTGTATGAGCAGACCGGGCTTAATTCTATCAAACTTGCGTGCAATCACGTGTGCAATTGATTGATTCACATCAATATGAATGGATGACGTGACTAATAAGACGTGTAAAATGACACCTTGAAGCCGGTCCGTGAAAAAAATGCCTACATTAAACCGGTCCGTGGTGCAAAAAAGGTTGGGGACCCCTGCTCTAAACCACCCACTATGTCCTACACTCATGACAATAAAAGGCTCACAGCCACATCACATTATCCTAAGCTCTGTTTTGGTTGGTCTTTCTTTTTAGCTGTGAAGATTCATTTGGCCATTTAAGAGAAGAAATCAAAAGGCTCTGAAAGGCAATGGACACCAAGGACAAGGTTTCTTCAATTGGAACCAAGTGTTGAGGAGGGTTGTTTGCATAGAACAACTTTATGGGCAATACATCAGTTCCACTCAAGAACAGTTAGCTTAAACATATTATTGTATAACAGAGTATCATATTGCTTGGAAATACATTTTATACAACAACTTTTAACAAATATAAAGTTGTGTTGTACATTGGGAAAACAATTAATTATTGTGTGAACATAATTGCTCTTTGTACCTATCTGTTTTATTCACTTATCATATTAGCATTGGCCGTAAGACCCAATAGCTACTATGTATTTTCAGACTCACTCAGCCATCAAGTAATGAGAGCTCTACAACTCTCTATCAGTGGTGTATATGGTCTATGACAGACCACACAAGCCATGTCAGAAGATTATTGCATACGGGCACTTTTTATTTAGACTTTATATACCGACTTACCCACACTTATCAATGCTAACCGATAGTATCGTATTCACAAAACGTGTCGGCAGACATGAGTTGTAGGTTGGCACATTTTGTATGATTAGAGCTGGATTTATTGACAGGATGTATACCTGAAATCAGATCACAAAACTAAGCCCAAACAGAAAATTCAATGCAAAAAGGGAAGACAGACTACCTAGTCATTTACATGACCTCTGTTTACTCGTCCACTGCGATGTTACAGGATAAACCATGTGGTCGAGCCACTGAGGGTGTTAAGCATTTTGTGCATTTCTATAATGTTTCAAATGTTAATTGAAATGTATTGATTCCTTTTGCTCAATTAGTGTTGCACAGATGCCTGGCAGGCTGGTGTCATTGAACTACACATCTGCCTAAGCATTTTAATGAGCTGATAACACCATCACTCTATGACCTTGTCCTGTCCTGATGCTGATGCTCACATTCATTCATCACTACAAAGAGTGGGGAACCTGGAAACAATTGGCAGTTTGAGCAGAAATGGCACAACTGTCACGAATGAATGAATGATTGAGTGAGTGAATGAATGAATGTATGCATGAACAAAGACTTCAAATTGCATGGCTACAACTCTCTGCAATCCAATTCAACTCAGTCTCACAAACAAACCCTTGTGGATGCTGATGGCTCTGGTTATGATCTGCAAATTGGGACTGTGTCTCTATACATGCAGTAGTAAGATTTAGCAGATATTTAATTGTTTTGCCAAGATGTTCAAGTCATATCTGGAAGGCTATACAGCTAGTTAGAGAGCTGGAACTGTGTGCTAATTGATGATTAGGTAGTGGTCAAGTCATAGGAAAAAGGAAAACCCTTTAAATATAATTGGGGCATTCAGAGGATAGACAAGTCAGTACAGCTACCACAAATCTTTATGTCACTTTCTGCTTTCACTAAATGCTTGTTCTGTGTTCATGATAATGGTTTATGTTACTGGACAGAGAGTTGGTTTGCTTGACAAGTATTTAGTAGTATGTTGAAACCATGCACATTTGTTAAATAGTTATTTAACAAATTATTATCCAATCAACCAAATGTTACCAAATTCAATCTGTATACCAGCAACCTGACTGGGGGTCAGTTTAATTAATTTGCTGTTTTTTCATTTTTCTATTTTATTTATTTATCTACCCGAAGGGGAAGCGTAAGTAATTCCCTCCATCTCTAGGGCTCCACAAGCAATGACTTTGCCCATCAAAATCTTTACTTCTTCCTCTTTCTACAAATGAAAACAAACATTTTATGTTACTGTATTTAAACCATTTTAGTAAAACTAGTACAGGAACACTTACCTGTAACATTGTAGAGAGAGGAAAGAGCTTCACAGTACATCTGAAGTAACACTGATAGAGACAGCTCGCAAAGACAGTTTCGCTGTGAGTGGAAGGACAAGCATACTATTGTAAAGCGACATTTGCAGATTATTAATGTCAACATTCAAGGACAGGTGAAACAGTACCATGATATGCAATCTGCACATGAGTATCGAGTTAACACTGGCATATCCACAAATGCTTAATTCTGCTAATTATAAGTATTACTGTAAATTAATTATGTGCATAATTATGCCACTAGGTTGCAGTGCGATGAGAAAAACTATAGACACGGAGAACAGGAGAGGGGAGGTGTGGGGCTACGAAAAACAGTTTCTGTATTTAATGATTATTATCACCCTGGCAATGGATTTGAGAATGGTGGCTGCACTAAAATGTAAAGATCAAAGGAAAGAAAACAGCCAGAAAGACATACTAAATAGAGTAATAAGGAAGACAGTGGTGAACTTCGCATCAGTAATTATGAAGTATTATTATTGATGGCCAAATGGTGGTGGACATATTGTGCATGTCTGTACACATTGGCCACTTCCTCTAAAACAAATGGATCCCAAGCAATCGATGATTTTCTTTTTCTAAGACCAAACACAATACACTCCAAGATTTTAAATGAGCAAATTCTCATTCTGAAATTTGTCTCAAGCATTTAAGAGTGCTCATCTCAATATCAAAGCTGTTGAATGATACCATGTGCATACTAAGTATCACATATCTTTATTGCAGCATTTCAGTTGCTATACTGTGTGTCTGAATGGTTGGGCTTGCGTGTCAGTTTATGTGAGCAGTGGACCATGTGTCTGTCCTTTCCTCAGGAAGCTTCTGTACTATATGGTCCCCTCAGTGGGCTAATTGGTCTAGTGGGGTCCAGAACTTTGTCCAGTCCGTTGACATTATCCCCTGGGTCAGTGGACACCCCATGGCCTTAGCCTTTCCCATCAAGGGTTATGGTGGACGATAGCAACTTTCACTAGGCAAGGGCAGCCTAGTGGCTCTCCGTCTGACTCTCAGGGGGAGAGAGCAGCTGTGGTAGCAGGGAAATTCTCTTGAGGACGAGGGCAGGGATGAGCCAGACAGGAAGGGTTGTGCATGGGACAGCTGAGCAGAGTCAGTCTCAGTGCAGGGTTGCTGGGGGAAGATGGGGTCTGAAGGGCTCTTCTGGGTCAGGGAGGGGATGGGGACTCTCCTCTTGGCTCTGGCAGGGTGTTTCAGAACCAACCATGCTGACTAACTGACACATTGTCATGTTTTCCATTTCGCGCCTTCTGTGTGTGTACTTGAATGTGAATAAACGAGTCAACTATTGAAAAGCATAATATTCATATGTTTGAACTATGAAATTCAGTTTTGGGGATTTGGCGTCACCTGAGTGAGAGATCTTGATTTTAGAAACAAATAACACCAAAAATATATGAAGCGTCAGTCATATTAATTTGTTCTTATCAACCTAGTGGAACATTAAACTTCAAAATCCATGTTTATGTCATTGTACAGCCTGTAGTAGCTTTCAGAGCAGATCATTCCCACACACATGTCCTTGGGGAACCTCCATCTGCTTTTCCATGACGTGCATATGTGTTCAGTTTTACTGTGTGCATGCTGCTTTAGCTTGACCATGCAGTTAAAAGAATATGCTCTATGTCCGTTATGATTCCATGAGTCATTTTGCATTTCTAAATCTAACTGGTTGTCTAATGTGCATACATAATATAATTGCACTGTTAAAACAGATCTAGGGAAATACCAAGAATATACTCCTTTGAAGTTTCATTCTCATCAGCATATGCACTGATGCACCACACAAAGTGGAGGACCTCCAATACATTTTAAACCTTTACTGTTTGCTTATGAGAAATAATTCAGAAGCTGCCAAGATAGACTAAATAAGATAAGGATTTTAAGAGTGTCGTGTGGCTAGGCACATACAGATACATGGTGTATAGTGTAGATATGTACTTACGTAGAAAAGAAGAAGGCACATCAAGATTTTCGATATATTCATTGCGCTGTCGTCTCGGGTCAGACTCCAATTAGGCTTTGCTCACATTTTCCCAAACAAGACAAACAAAGGTCCTTCCAGTGTGTCTTAAATTACTCGTAAAATCTGTCAAGTTGGTTGTGAAGAATATCCTCATTTATGAAAAGGATGGAAAATGAATAAAAAATGCCTGTCCGCGCAGCCTGTCATGGCCAAACGTCAACTCAAAAAATAACAAAGGTAACAGCAGCTGTGCTCATTAAGTTCAGTAAAACTCTGCCCAACACATCTCAGCAAGAGCCCAGCCTGTGTTTCCTTTGGAAATAACACCACATGCACATCTCAGTTATCCTTGGCTTCTGAAGAAAAACAAATATTTATATATATACAGTAATGGCAGTTACAGACTGAGTCTTAGTTGAGGACCATTGACTTCTGCATAGCCTCTTCTTTCACAGTCACGGCTGGTCAGAAAGTTGGTCAGCTGGCTGATCAGCCTGCCTTCTAACGACTGCATTCCAAGTCCATCATGTTTTTTTATTGCTCATGCAATGTTTGTGCACCGCTATCTTCAGACCTTTGAGGACTTTGAGCGATCTTACACAGATTCACAGCAGCCTGTTGGAGATTGCTCTGAAGTAGCATAATCAGGGGGAACAACTACTACCAATCCAAACAAGCACAAAGTTTGTGTTTATATTACATGCTCAGAGTAACATTCACACACATCTATTGAATTGTCTTATATTTGAACCTATTTATTTTTTGCAGTAAGTCCTGAAGGTGTTGCAAACCAGGATTAAAGATCAGAATGAATAATGATTGACAATAATCAATAATCCAATGAACCTCACATTCATTTGTATTTTACCTCTTAATTAGACTTGGAATGTAGGTTGGAATGTAAGGGTCTCTGGTCTCTGTACTGTCTTGCCTTTTGGAAGACTGTGTCTTAGCAAGAGGTATGATGGAATAGGTGTCTTTGACAACCTTTCATTTCAGGTCATATCAATAATATATCAATATCATATCAATAACATTGCTTTCCTTATACCCTCACCCCCATGATACAGGCCTCTGAAACATTCGCTCACAGCTGGATCCTGTATCATTATTCTGTTTAGGATACTTAAACTTGGACTGTTTCAAATGTCTAATCAAAGACATGAGTGAATCTTTTGAGTGAAACCTTCCACTCTCCCTAGATGCGCATAATTGCAAGAATAAAGCCTGTTTACTGATTGATCACTCTCCGACTGTGTCTCCACCTATCTGTGGCATTCGAAAAATTACCAACAAGCCAGTCCTCTCCACATTGTTTTATAAATGTTCTCATTGGCACAACCCTCCATCCCGGTCCCTTTTTGTCAATTTGTCAAACATGCAGTATTTATGAAGACGGCAGCACGATAGGCTGCCAGTTAACTTTCAGGTCATTGGAGGTGGGTGTGTGATGTTGGTAGAACGGTATTGGGCTAATGAAGAGACGGTTTGGTAGTGCCACACAGAGAATTCCTCTGATCCAATTCTGTGCTTACTTAAGTCACACTGTGACTAGTCTATCATTTTAAGCATTAGAAATGTTTTGCTTGCAAGAGGCACTCAATGCTAGAACCACCTTCATGAGGTGATGGACAGTGAGTCTCGGAGATTGCAAAAGACAAAAACATCTTATCCCAAAGAAACACATTCACAATTAACATAAACAAATACATAGTAAAATACATTTAAATATGTCTGCACATTGCAAGTATTTGCTATGAATATGTATCCATCACAAATGGCATATCCAAATCTGTGAATCAGCAGACATGCTTATAACCCCAAGAGGACAGAAATCGTGTCAGTGTGAGTTTACCTCTTTGCCATCCCTCTGCTCAGCCAAAGCTAAGAGTATTCTGCACTGCTGCACTGAAGTAAGGACCCAGGTGCTTCATCAGTCCATGGCTTCAAATGTCCCTCCATTCACTGTTTCAGCTTGGATACATCTGAATGGAAATCACTAAATAAATTTGGTGTCTCTGAAAATTATCTGAATTGTGTTGACCTGGGCTAGAAATATTCAGCATCTCTTGGTATTTTGTGAGCAGGTTATTGTTTTCTGACTCTCAAACTTTGCTTTTGAGGGAGAAGCATTTTTAGCTTTCATCCTAAAGGTTGGGGTTACATCATATTAACTGTTAAAAGATCTCAAGACTAAAGCTGGAGAAAACACGTGTCCCTTTATAAAAATGATTTCATAGATCTTTATATGGACTGTGTTGGCAAAGTTGTAAAGTCATGTTGCTTCCCTTTTGAGACTAAATGTTATTTTTTGAGATTAATTAAAGATTAATTTTGTAATCATTTTAATCACAGCATGTGTTATACAATATACTGTAGCTTAAGATGTTTAAGTTCCCACTTGGTTCTACCAGTAAAAGGAAAAGGGAGTTTTAGATTGGCATGTTTCCAGATTTTCATCTTGCAATTAGATTATATCAGCATGTTATTAGATACAATTATTAGATGTGTTCCTTGTTGTGTGAAAACTCTGAAGAGTACATAGTGATTGTGTCCACAGAGGGCATGACTATACACCGTGGTTCCAAGCTAAAGCTCTGGACTGTGTAAAGCCTGGCAGCACGGCTCGACCCACCGAGGCATGACAAATACACACAGTGATTATCCTTTACTTTAGTGTCCGCTTCTACATCCACGTTGACCAGAGGCAGTGCAGCCCTCTGTGCCACTAATGACAAACTAGCCTGCAGTTCTCTTGCAGTATCTCAGCAAACACAGAAGAAAAAAGCCGTGCTGAAAAATAGAAGAAGAAAAAAAAACACTTCTGAAGCACACCATTATACAGACACAGACAAGTTTACATCAGTCGCCCAGAACGATTCATTGTCCGCAAAGCTGCAGAAAATGAGGATATTTGCCACGTCTAAGTCAAACAAAAGATGCAGCAAAGGGAAAAGTGATGTGCTAATTATCATACATTCATCCAACATCCGAGTCTCAGACAGGAGGACATCTTGAGGAGCTGTTTCACAGAGCTTTTGTGTACACAAAGGCTTTGGGTGCAGTGCTTAGTGAAAGTGGATGTTGGAATCTAATGATTATGCTAAGTTCTTGTGGCAGGTCCCTCTGTTTACTAGTCGGAATTGACGCTCAGCGCCTGTGCTCGGTGTTGTCATAGAGCTTGCTAGGCACGCCGTTCCGTGCAATGAGAGATTTGCTGATGATCTCACAGTAGATTTGTCTCCTTTGGACACAGCTATGCGGTTTTCATCACATTACTTCCTATGAGTGGGACAGTCAAAGCGCCCAAGGAGACAACAGTGCCACCTCCTATTACCCGTATGCTATATGGAGTGTCCACTCTAATCCATGTACAGGAAATCTACATTGGGGCATGACACATCACTTAGATCAAATTAAGTTGGTTGGAAATCACAGATAAATATTTTTTTATCAAATAAACCAACTCTAGATCCAACTCTAAACGTTTTTGTTGAGGGATTTAATTTATTAAACAAGTATAAGTCTGGATAACAACTTTTTCATTTGTTCAGATATTAAATTTTGAGGCACAGCGAAAGCTTCAATTTTTACATGTTTTGATTATTTGATCATTCTGTTGTTGAAAGCATTCAAAGCTATCGCAAACACTACAACAACAAAAACACAATAAAGCATCGATCTTCACTGTAGACAACCTCTAAAAATACCCGTTTGTCTCATGTTAGCCCCCATTGCATTCCATAATGCTTTAAAGAGTCAAAGACTCTGCTGTGTTCTCTTTTGCTAAAATGGCAGCACTAATGAGAACTATCAGTGCTGAGATGATGAGGGTCTCTGAGCTGTGGAGCTGCCATGATCAAAGAACCAGAAAGAGAGAGAGAGAGGGAAAGAGAGGGAAAGGGAAACAGAGAGAGAGAGAGAGGAAAAGGGAAACAGAGAGAGAGAGGGAGAGGGAAAGAGAGGGAAAGGGAAACAGAAAGAGAGAGGGAGAGGGAGAGAGAGGGAAAGAGAGGGAAAGGGAAACAGAGAGAGAGAGAGAGGAAAAGGGAAACAGAGAGAGAGAGAGAGAGAGGGAAAGAGAGGGAAAGGGAAACAGAGAGAGAGAGAGAGAGGGAGAGAGAGGGAAAGGGAAACAGAGAGAGAGAGAGAGAGGGAAAGAGAGGGAAAGGGAAACAGAGAGGGAGAGGGAAAGAGAGGGAAAGGGAAACAGAGAGAGAGAGGGAGAGGGAAAGAGAGGGAAAGGGAAACAGAGAGAGAGAGGGAGAGGGAAACAGAGGGAAAGGGAAACAGAGAGAGAGAGGGAGAGGGAAAGGGAAACAGAGAGAGAGAGGGAGAGGGAAAGAGAGAGAGAGAGAGAGGAAAAAAGGAAGAAACAACAAGGAAGACGTGCAACCAGTACAGGCCCAGTATGCTGTGTGTGGGTGGAGAGCATCTGGTCGGTAGATATCATCCATTCTTCCATCTGTGTGTGCTTGCACAGCCCCCCATCTTCCCGACACACACAAACACACACACACACACACACACACACACACACCCCTACCTCTCGCCTAGCTACACGCTACCAAGCAGCCTGTCACCTGCAGTCAGATCCCATCAGAAAGAAGCCTGAGAGGCTTGGCACGCTCTTTGATACCACATCCAGCACAGCAAATCAGCACTTGCTCCGAAAGGTGCCAATGCTGACTGAAGCCCATGTCTCTCCTTGACAAGAAAGCACTGTGGGGAGACTAAAAGTGAGGTGTTCTCTTTGCCTGAGTCTTCATTTTTTTGGAGGATGGGGGTAAATTGCAAGAATAAAGATAATGCATATCACCAACAGCATGTGCGCAGGAACTACTGTATGAGTCTGTATTGCTCACACATAATAATGGAATATTTCACTTGAGGATAAATATTTATTACGTGGGTTACGTGTCATTTAGCAGACACTCTTATCCAGCGACTTAACTACAGGGGTGGCCCCCCTGGAGTAACATGGGGTTAGGTGCCTAGCTCATGGGCACAGTGCCGAGGTCACAAACCTCCGGTGTTCCATTTGGAAGCCCAGATTCTTAACCACTAAACCTCCAACACCACCACTAGCACTTACTCGGAAGCCTTACATTCACCAAACTTCTTATCTACCGAAGGCGGTCAACATTGGATGATCCAGGCAAAGTTGTTCATGTTATTGTCGCCGTAAAAAAATGCAACTGCACCACAGTTCAGTAGGTCACTGTCAGCAAAACAAGTGTGATTTCATGCTCACAAAAGATACATGCAGAAGACACACGCGCTGTGTCACATGCACTGAGCCTTTCCTAACGACGAAGGACGTCAGAACGCTTGAGTCCTATTATACTGGGTCATTCTTGTTACTGATTCTTTAGACAGTTAAATATAAGACAGATTTAGATTTGGTTTTAGAGAGGTTTTGGATGTGTACCGTTTTGGATGCATAAATACTGTGTCATGCAATTGTCTGTTTTTGTATGATACTGTACATATGTTTAATTTGGTGGGGTAATAGCAAATCTAAGATGAAGTGATGATACTTCACACTTGATGGTACTTCACACTACTGTGGCACCGCAGTGAGTTATAGAAAAGGTAGTTTCTGAAATTGAAATATTAAATTTACTTGAAAAATGACAAATTCCTTCCTGAGTTGGTTTATTCAGGGAATCAGACTGATTTTTATATTGGTTTGCACTGACAATAGCATTCATGATGCAAATTTTTACTCTGCAAATGTTTACTCTGTATAACACAACATAAAAATGTTTTTTAGCAATCCACCACATAAACCAGAGCCTCTTCCACTCTGTCTTATTTCATTATCTCAAGATGCCTGTGGTGTTTTTCTAGGTCAAGTGAAAACACATTTATCTGGTGTAAGTGCCAGTCAAAACATAACGCTATAGACAAATATGGGTTTCTATCAGTACTGCTTGTGATGGCTCGATTCCCATACAAATGCCTAAATATAAGATATTTTTTTAGATATTGATAAATACAGAAACCTAACAGTTTTATCATGTTCAAAACTGAGAACAAAATGGAAAAGGTTAACATGAGTTTTTAGATGTAACCTATAAAGGAAGAAAACAGGAGATAATGTGAAGCAGCAACATTTTTCAGATTCATTGAAGTACACATTTCCGTTCTTGTAACAGCACTGACTTGCATGAGCATCTGAACATCATGCATCTCTTGACATCAGTCCTCTGGGGCACTGGATGCTGAATTAAACCCAGATTGATTTTCCCTCCATCTGACCTTTAGGTGTAGTCCTCAATGGAATCATAAGACATTTTGTACAGAAAAAATAGTAACTATATTTGAGGAACGTATCATGACCTTACAAATTCTGCACTCCCCCTAAGGGACCATTACAATGTTCAGACGTTTCCAAAAGAAATGTTGTATGCTCTCTTCAAAGGAGCTGTCTGGAGGTTACTTATACAGAACCTGGATGTCGCTTTGAATATACTCTGAAGTATCAAAAATAGTCTGAATTCAGCAATTGTGTGGCATAGTTATTATTCTGCATCAGTGTGTTATTATGTTCACATCAAGGGAAACAGTCTAGTCTGTAGGTAATGTAGGTTATGTGGAATGAGGGAAGGGTGACAGGATAACAGACACTGATTATATTATGAGACAACTGTTCAATGGCAAATAGAGTCATTTTGCCAGCATAGTTCCTTGTGGGTCTTCCTTTAAAAAAGCTTTGCTATGTCATTGTCTCATGTTTTTGGACACATTGTAAGGTATTTCATGTGTAAACACAGATGGTTGGGTAAAGAGCAAATTACTTGTGAAAATTGTTTTCAAATTGAAAGTGATCACACCATGTTCTCCAGGAGATGCTTTGACCTCTATTTAGTGATCACACTATAATTAATGTATTGGCTATATAGCCTTAGTTCAGTCATTCAACATGAGATTTAATGAAATTCGCCGTTTTGTGAAGGAGTAAAATTGCTTTGACAATCAGCCTTCTATCGTGGTGGGACTGTTGCAACATGGAAGTATGACTACAACAAGAATGTGATACAAAATCTCTGCCTTACAAGGAAGCAAAGAATGTAGAGTAGTATAACTTATTCATTTCTCTACCAGTTTTACTGTCTGAATGTGTCTGGTGTCACTTCCCATCTATTTACAACTCCAAAAGCATTTCTCTTCCTGTAAGCCGAACTTGAATAGAATTCAAATAATTCAGCACCACAAAAACACCATTATATCATGTTTTATCTCTCTTTTCAGCTGTAACAGGGTTTTGCGTCTCATTTTGCCAGAATCACACAAAACTGTAGTTATGCAGACGAGTGAGGATAATACGCGCCTCTCAAAATTACAACCAGGTTTTGACTTTTATATGAGCTGTTATAACTGCATGCATAGACACTGAAGCTGAACTTCTATAGCTGGGGCTGTGCTAAGCAAACCCATTTGGGTATAATGAATGTGTCAGGCACAAAAGCGTGTGTATCCTCTTTAGTGAGAAGACCGGGGTGCTGGGGGCCTCGTGCATGGGAAACTGTGATACGTCAACACAAATCATGTGAATCACCCAACAGGAGTCCACAAAAATAAGCATCACTCTAGGTTGTAAACAACAGTTTGAAGGAGGACGAGAATGATGATCTGTATTATTCTCTCTCTGCCTGACTCTTTTTGTATGGACAGAAAGAGGGAAAGGCAAAGGTCAGGGATGATTGCTCAGATTGTAATGAGTTCCTTTCCAGTGGCCTCAGGTTCCCGTGAAAGAAGAGGACAATAGTCTGTGCTCTTGGCCTTTAAAGATGTACCAAGGTATTTCCTTTTTTCAGGTATTTGGCTCTTTCTTCTTCTCAGATGAAAAAGGTTTTTGTAAAGCAGCATTGAAGATCACGGGAAAACAGGGGAACATGGTTGCTTTACTGATATTGGCTCTCAGTTGAAAGTGAATAAGTGAGTTTTTAAGCAAGGCCAAGAGACATCGGAGGTTGTGTGGCTGTTTTGACCTAGAAGGGCCCCAGGCATTAGCAATCTATTAGCGGCTGTTTAACGTCTAACCGGTGATCATCCCCTTGTTTGCAGTTGGCATTTTAAATTACACAAAAGGAAGCATTTCTTTTGTTTGAGGTTGTGTGGCTGTTTTGACGTAGAAGGGCCCCAGGCATTAGCAATCTATAAGCAGCTGTGTCACGTCTAACACATTGATCATCACCTTGTTTGCAGTTGGTCATTTAAAATAACACAAAAGGAAGCATTTATTTTGTCTAATGACTTGAGAGTTTGAAAATAGAAGGGGAGAGCTTTCTGGCTTCAGTGCAGAAATGGAAAAGTTTGTGTTGTATTGACCACCTTTCTGGTGTGCAGATTCAATTTCCGTTTGTTTTGGTTAAAAACTGATTGACCAAACAAAGAATTGTTAATGATAGCCAAAACATACTATGGGCAGTTTTACCATGCATATTGCCTCCAATGAATGTTCTTTTATAAAGACATAATTCAAACCTGCATACATTGTTTTGTCATCCAATAACATTTGTAATACCTCTACAAATGACTGCCTTTTGTTGTTGTTTTGAAGCATCCCTCCTTTTGGAAAACCACTTGGGGATTGTGGACATGAATACAAAATATGTATTTAATATTGTTAATCCTCAACTTTAATTTAGAAAAACTATTTATTTATTCATATATATGCTTTCACAGACACACAACTGGTTTATGAAAAGTTCCCAATTCAAATGTCCTATTTATGGCCTCTATGTTTGCTTAAAACCAATCATAGTATTTCCACCTGCTCTTTTGCCCATGATCATTGCCTGTCAGACATGATTAAACTCTTGATTAGTCCTGTCCAGTGTCCTGTGTCACAGTCTCAAAAAAAAAAAACTTTTGTCACTCACCTCACAAATGAGTAGACACACACAACACACAAATCCTAGAAAACACTGTGAAGAATAAAGCATGAAAAATGGCACTACTGTGGAGGCAGTAAACAGAAGAGTAAGCCTCCCAGAGTGGCCACAAGTCCCGAAATGAGACAGTGCTGAGATTAGTGGTGGTACCCTTAATGCCAGAGGGGATTCCGTTGTCAGGGTTACAGAGAAAGCAAATGTATCAGGGTGGATGAACTGTTTAGGAAAGAGAATCAGAGACAAAATCAGGGCAAAATAATGAATTGGATGGCTTACCATTGTTAACAGTGATCAAGCCACGGAGACTGATAGGCATTTAAGATAGCCGACTTGGGTTTTCAGGGTTGCAAACTTCAAAGGTTTTATTGACATGAGATTGAAAAAGACTGATCAAACTTTTGTACGTGACGAATTTATTCGAAATGCTATCCTGAGACAGGACAGGGCGATGACTCTGGGCATCTGGATAGGACCCCAATAAGGTTACAGCTTTAGTCAAATTATTTCATAAATTACATTGGCAGGGATGTTGATGATGAAAACTAGAAAGTCAAAAACTTTCCCAACACTGCTAAACATCAAGCAAGCTCAACACAAGACATAACAAGACAGCTAATAAGTTATTACTGTCATGTCCAACAGAAAGAAGGCCTCCCTGCATCTGACTTGCTCAGTTACTTGTTCGGTCTCTTCCCCAGTTACTCACTCTTTTTTGTTTCGTCTCCTCTGACAATATCTTCCTCGGTTTCTCTTATAGCACGCACATGGGTCTGGTTGTTGTTGCGTGAGGTGGTGCCCCACAGCATTAGATAATTCTCGCGAGAGTTACAGGCATGCTGTGGCAGGCTCAGACGCCATTCTCTGTAATACAAGTCAGTGTACAACCAAAATTATTTTGAAGCTGTTATTTTAAGGTAAAATAGTTGCTTAATGTTACTTTAACGTGGCATGATGGCTCAGGTGCTTGCACTGCCGCCTCACAGCAAGAAGGTCCTGGGTTCAATACCCGCATTGGGCGCTGTTGGTCCTGGGTGGTAGGTTCTCCCCAGGCCTCCAGTGCTCAGGTGGGCTATCTCCCGGGCCTTTTCGTAGAGTTAGCATGTTCTCCCTGTGTTCACAAGGGGTTTCCTCCACTAAGAACCCCAACAGAAAAACGTGCAGAAGAACTGAACTGTGTGGTTACACGGATCACTTGACTTGGTCCCCGTTCGCCTAAAGGCTGCCCACTGCTCCTGGGGTCCTGGAGGAAGGACAGTCCAGTATGGGATAAAAGCAGAAAGTAAATTCACTGCGACCTCGGCCTGTGTCCTGTGTTGCTACCTATATGTGCATGTGTGTGTTGCTGTGTCTCGTTTGTGCAACAATAAAAACTGACTGAAGTCCGCCTTGTTTTTTGTTTAAGGCTCACAAATAGTTAGCAGGTCAGCGTGAGCTGAGGCCTGTTTCTCTCATTTGGGTGTACCACTCATGAGTTTGGTGGAATCGTGGAATTTGGAGTAACTTTAGTTAGCAGAACTAAACAAAACTGAACCAGTGACCAAAGAAGTGTGGGCTGTTCCAGAACCTGTTGTGTGTAATAGTTGGAGAGCTCTATCAGAATTAGACACCTGTGTGTAAGTGTTCACAGAGAAACAATTATATTCTGATAAAATCTCATAAACCGTGTCAATTTTATGTCCATTAGCAGGGATTTAGTAATGCCAGAGGACATTTCAGGTCGTTTCCATTTATTTCATTATTTCCTGAGATGCACATATTGAAAACATAATACCTGTATTATGCAATGCAGTCAGTGTTTGTATTCCCAGAGTGTGGAAATATTTAGCCAGGATTTTTCTCCGGAGACCGTTGAACTCATATAAAAAAATATGAGTCCAGAAAACATTTGAACAAAAACTGATTGTGTTATGATAAGTCTTTTGTCTGATTCTCTAAATGCTTCTCTTCACTGAGATGTACCAGCTTTATTGTAATATTGTTCCCAGCATGCCTTGGGTAATGGACGGTGTAGTCGCTTAGCCCTTGACTATTATTTTTCTGTTTATGTTTCCCTTGTGTGTATAGTGGAAATGTATTTGTATTAGGGATATAAGATATAATACGTTATTCAGGAAAGCACAGATAATTTGATGTCTTATACCCAAATGTGCACGTTATTAGGCGGAAAAAAGTCAGCTCCATGACTGACATACATCAGCTACTGTTTCTTAAGCTCGAATCATATCATCATAATCAGGGTTTGGTTTACCAAACAGGCCTACCGGGCCCAAGCCCAGGGACCCATGAGCTCAGGGGGCCCCTAAGCCAGAGCCTCTGCGTGAAGTCGATGTTATGTATCTCTTCTTTGTGGTTGAAAGAGGTGTATTTTGTTAATTAGCTGTTGTCGCCAATTGAGTGTACCTGCGCTGTGTTAGAAAATGTGCGTGTGCGCCAGGGGCATAACGATAGACAATGCAGCCAGCGCGGAGGGTTCGTAGGCAAAGGAGGCCCTGCCTTATTACTTTTCTCGAATATAACTGTCAGAGTGTAAGAGTGTTGCTTGTGTAATGTGACCGTGATCAATGATTACTTTGTTTTGAATTCATTGAGACCTTATGTTATATATGCCTTTGAAATGGCAAACCTGTCTCTGTCATGGTATTCATCATTTTTGGGGGGAAATCGTCAGTAGCAGTCTATAACACAATTACAGTATATGCTTATCCTACATAAATTATAGAAACTGTATAAAAAAACTATTAAATCACTCCAGCAGCAGGCCATAGGTTGAGTATGAAGTGTAGGTAAAATGGGTACCATTCTCATTTGGGAGTACCAGATTATGTAGGTATCTTACCCAGTGAGCAGGCGCCGGATGAATGTGGGTGCAATTGTGTATGAATTGTGATATTGACTTCACGAGGGCCACCAAGACACACTGGTGCTGTCCTTGCAACAGCAACAATATGTTGGTAATCTCACCCGATTGGACAGGGATCAACCATTCAACACAAAGGCAGATCAATTAAGTTGATAATCCACAAATCAGTCTCGTTAAATATATCAGTCTCATAAAATATATTATACTATCAATTTGGAACTCTGATTAATAATTAAATTAATAACTACACACAAAGTTACTTATTAATAGTATGGTTGAAGGTCATTGGAGTTCTGAATAGAAGAGGTTGACAACGTCCATTCTTGTGTAACATTAAATAAACCAGCGTATATAAATCAAAGTATTTATTTACACAATGATAAGAAAATAACACACAATATGTAATCTAGCTAAATGTATCTAACTAATGAATTGAAGGAGTTTATGTATGTGTAAGGGAGAGGGAGTGTGCGAGCGAGCTGGTAAGCTCAGAGTTGCGCTGTTAGGAGCGCGCCTGAAACTATGTGTGTGTGTGTGTGTGTGTTCCTTTGTCCTGACCACGTAGTTCCGCGTGCATGTGTATGCAATCGTGAACATACATGTGTGGTGATGAGAAAGGACGAGCCTTTATGCAGCGGGAAGTTCGATTATGAGCTTCGCGTGTGTGGCTATATGAAGGCCAATGTATTTGTAATCGTATGTGATTTAAGATGCCATGTTAGAAGAGGGAAATGGTTAGTAACGCATGCAAGTCCCGATGTATATGAGAAGCAATCATAACGCTAACCCTTAGATGGTGTGGCGAAGCCAACTACCAACTAACAATGAAAGTATATAACAGTTATGTTCGGTAAACAAAACAGATACAATACAAGAACAATGGCATATGTAAACAGTCCTATGCTTAGCCAGGTTGTGAATAGCTAGCTAGCTAACTGCCCAGTCGATGTTACCAGTCCTTTGGAAAAGTGTTGGCGCATCCGATGTTCCTGAGGCAGAGAAGAAGTCCGTAGGTGGAGAAAGTTGTCCTTACTGTGATGTCGTCGGTATTACACTGCAGTTTAGATCGGAGGATTTGATCGCTCGGAATGTTGCAGTTTCCGCGAGGTCTCTGTTGTGCTTTGTTTCTCCCGTTGCAGAGTTAACTGGCAGGTCTTATTGTTAGCTGCTTTGCTTAACTTACGTTGTCTCAGTTAGCGGGCAGTGTTTGGCTAACGAGAGATTGTCTTTGTTGAAAACAAAAGAGTAGGCCTTCACCAGGTGACGGTGGAAGGACGAAGACGCTCCTTGGCCGACGCCAGGAGATAGAGAGATGTGAGCTGGCCAACGCCAGAGTAGAGAGAGCGCAAAGAGAATGAATGTATCATTTCAAAGCAGTTTATAGGCAAAAGTGCGTCACGATTTTAACACCTTGTTTTCAGCCAATGCTGTCTTGCAGAATGCAGATAAGAAAGTCAGAGTGATAAGGGAATTGTGGGTAATGAAGTCTTTTGTGGGACTACCACCGACAGAAGTATGAGCGGCTTCTTAACGGCTTCTGGCTATTTTGACCAGGAGGAACAAAACTAAGGTGCTGTCATGAGCCGGAATACGCATATTTATATATGCACTATGAAGGTTTCTAAGCTCTAAAACCTTTACTTTTCGAGATATTCAAGAAAAAAAACTATTTTTTTTACATTCTTGAAGGGCGCAAAATGTACTCCAGCAGCAGGCTTAAGTTGAGTATGCATTATGTGCGGAACGACTTTTCTCAACGGTTTATGGCTAATTTGACCCTGAGGAACAAAACTAGGGTACTGTTGTTTACTGTTACCCGAGCGAACATCGAGATTTTGCCACGCCCTTTTAGCACGCATCCAGAACATACGTATGTACCTCAGCTTCTAAAGGTGGTCTCAATTTGGTCTCAAAATGACCGGAATAGTCTTGAATATCTCGAAAGGTAAAGGTTTTAGAGCCTAGAAGCCTTCATAGTGCATTTATAAACATACTTACTCCGGTCATTTTGAGACAAAATTCAAGTGTCTACGACCTTCAGAAGCTGAGATACGGACGAGCATGCATGCTAAAAGGGTGTGGCAAAATCTCAATGTTTGCTCGGGTGACAGTAAACAACAGTACCCTAGTTTTGTTCCTCATGGTCAAATTAGCCAGAAACCTTTGAGAAATGTAATGCTGCTCATACTTTTTACTCAACTTATGGGCTGCTACTGGAGTAAATCTTTATTATTCAATATTTTCTTTGTTATTTTTGTCATATACAGATATGCAATGATGATTGCTGGGTAATATGTATCTTGTTGTCCAATGACAAGTCTCTATTTGATCATGTGACGAGACGATACGACAGATCTAGTCTCTCCTGCCCCTAGCTGCCCCTCTTGTAGGTCTTAATGACTTTCAATTTAGAAAAGGATCACTCAACTGTTGCCCTTTCACATGTGATGGCTTTGACATGTCCATGCGCCATGATCATATGCCACAAGATACAAATTCCCATTCTGTTTGCAACATATGACTTTACTATGTAGTTGTTGAACTTACAACAAATTATTAAAAATAAATCACTATATTCTGTAGTTACCCCACCATTTAACTGAAAAGGCGTGAATGTAACATGTACAGATTACTTTTTAAGCCCCTATACAAACTCAAATCTCTTAACACTTCACCTGTGAAAAGAAAAAGACGTTTTACCGTGTATGTCAGTCAATAATCAACCGTTTGAGATGTAACATGCAATAAACAATAGTAGGCCTACTAAACGGCAGAGCTTAACGCTTTGAGTGTGCTATGAGTACAAAAGTAAGTCCAGTCCATTTACCTTTTAAACATTTCAAAGCCAAATGTGGAAATGAATATAAGCCTATAATGATGTTAGCTTATAATGGTGTTACTCTCAAGCATAATACAGGTAATTCAATTAAATCCAATTCAAATGGTGTACATTACATTTTAAAGACAAAAAAGTGAGTGTCTTGGAAATAGCAACAGGTAAAAGTAACAATGTATGTGGTGTTTGTATGTGTAATTACAAAAATCAGTATGCTTTCAATAGTAATTGAAAGGGGTGTTACTGAATGACAGAATCTCTATAAAAGAAATAGTAAATTATTCGAACTGCTAACAATTCTTCTTTAACCAAATCTCCATGTCAAGAAAGTCAGTGCACTGAAACGTTTAGCTACGTTTAGCCCTGTCCTCTGAGCATATCAATAAAACATGTCAATAAGGGCATGGGAAAGGAAATTATTCTCACCGAGGCATTTAAGCTGCCTTTCAGCTGTCGAGCATCTGGACTTTTCTGATTCACAAGTCAAAGGTCAAGGGTGAGATATGAGCAGCCCAGGGAGATGTCTGCCGACTGTCCATAACTGCCACCAGGAGCAGAGGAGCAAGGCCTCGTTGCACAGGAGGGAAGGCCTTTGGGTAAGAGCATCTTGGAGCAATGTATTATTCAATGAATAGCGCATGGCTGATATATAGAGAATGTAAATAAATGTAGATGAAGACTAATAATTGAAAAGGTTAAGCTTTGAGTAGGAGCTGTGGGTTTCGCTGTTCAAATATAGGTTACATGATGGCCTTAAGGGAGTTCTCACATACACAAGAGAAAGCCTCCCTGCAGCCTGATGTAATGATGCTAAATAAAGTGTACAGTCGAGCTCTAACTATAGGATAGGCTCCTGGCAGTTAATTTTCACCTAACAATTATAGTATCAAGTATCAGCTTGGATGGTGTTGCATTGCTGTGACATCCGTTAACAGTTACTGACCCAGTGCCACTGGAGGGGACTTCAACTGAAGAGGCCTTAAACCCTCTACAGTCCAATGCCTTTTAGACTTTTCTAAGTTGTCTGACATGCCTTGATGTTTTTGTACATTTCCCTTAGCTAAAAACAAATGGAATATCTGATTATATATTCTAGAAGACCTCAGCAATAATATCTTGTAAGAAAAAGGAATGTAGTAAAAAAAGGTTTAATTTAAATCAAATGTAAACATACCCTACAAAAAAAAACAAATCCCGGACTAGGGATATGGACTGACGACAGTTTTAAGGTGTAGAGGTTTGTGCTTGATGAGGCCTGGGTAGCACCTAGACTGGTCCAGTGACACTTAGTAAGGGTTAGAATCCTTATGAGCCTGTAATGGAGGCTTCCAAAGGAAAGGACCCAGTGTCTTGCAATTCTTTGGCCTGTGGGTGTGTTTTAATTTGTGGGAGAGAGTTGTCAAAATATTTGACGCTTCATGATATAGGACACAAGGAGCTGAGCCGAGATTCTAGTGGAGAAGGATGGGAATACAAGAACAGACAACAAACAAGGTATTATGACAGGTTGCAAGTGCTGCAAACCACGCTGTGCATACCATTTTTTCCCTCTTGTGGTCTTTTACACTCTAGGGGATCTGGTCTTCTCCATTTGAAGAAGGTACACCCCTGTGTACACTGTGATACAATGCCCCTCAGCCTTCACATAGAGCTTCTGGCCAGACATAACTCCCTCCTTAGCTCTAACGTGCAGCCCAGTAGTACGTAGCAGCATTCAGCTACAATGCTCTTTGCCCTCTCAGAGCCAAAAGCTTTGTGCTTCAGTGAGTTTAAAAAAAAAAAAAAGGGCA
This sequence comes from Sprattus sprattus, assembly GCF_963457725.1. NCBI lineage: Eukaryota > Metazoa > Chordata > Actinopteri > Clupeiformes > Clupeidae > Sprattus > Sprattus sprattus. Next base: position 3,675,382 of record NC_137923.1, read on the forward strand.
GTGAATTGACAGCAGGTCTTGTAAAAACACATTACTTCCTGGCTTATCCTCCTTTCAACAGGACAGAGCCTGAGAATGGGGTGGGCCAGCCAGGTCAGACAGCCCTGTAGCCAGCCCCGGTGGCTCAGGACACCAGAGGTGAGAACTGTAGCAGCTTGGGACTGCTCCAAATCTGTGGCACAGCCGGTGGATGACCTTTGCCCATTCTCTGTTGAAGATGAATGAATGTTGCACGCTAACTCTGTGGAATATTTCTGCTGTGAAAAAAAAAGACCCTCGTTTCGGTTTACCTTCTCATTCCTGAAAAGGACACCAGTCTCTACATTGAAAGTGACATATACGGTGATATAACCCTAGAACTCGTTTGTCACCCTCATTGGATTGACACATTTTTTTATTTTTCTATCCACCTAGCACATTATATGAATATGGTTTCAGTTCAAACACATCACATGCCATTTGAAGTGCTCCCTATATCCCACTTGGAGCTATTCTCTCAGATATTTAAATTTCATACTTACTTAAATTTTGTACCTATAAACCCACTTCAAGTGGACGTGAGGCTAAACGACCAGAAAGAGAGTTCAGACCTTAACGTTGTTTTTATTGTCTTTGCTGAATCCAAATGTTATCCATTCACTTGAGAAAGACTCTGTGTGGATCTTGGAAAAAGAGAAGCCTAAATGCTTGTCGGTATGGATGATTTGAAAAACAGCACTGCGGAACATCTTGGGAAATAATCAGGAGAGGAAAATAAAGGGTAAAACTCACCCACAGATGACCTTCTCTACAGAAAAATCAAGACCCTGTCAAGATTGATTTAGAATGCATTTGGGAAGACATCTGACACAACTGAAACAGACGCGAGTTATCACATCAGTTTGGTACTGCATGAGATTCAGCTGGTTTCTCTGTCAATCCAAACCCTTCACACAGGATTCAAAATGCATTGGTAGTTTATCTAATATAAATACTGCAGCACATACTGCAGGACTATGACATAATAAACCATGTGCATGCTCCTGATAGAGCAGTTGTGACCATTACAATGAAACTGAACCCATATAGTTGTACATTAGTGGAAGAATCCATGGTCAATGGGACACAAATATATATATATATATATATATATATATATATATATATATATATATATATGGGCCATTCTACCGAATTGGTGCAAAGTCAGGTCGGAAATATTTGGATTTTTTTTATGTTTTATTCCCAAAACTTTGTCCGTATGTATATTGTACCATATCTAAAGTACACTTATCTAGTAAAAGAACAGTCAATTTTTATATTGTATTTTCAGAATGTGTTGGAATGTTTTTCCTCTTCCAAAAATTGTCACTACCGAAACATCATATTTACTATAGTAAAAAAGTATTATTATTGACCTGTTCAGATTGTGTTTCCTTCCCTTCTCTGAAGAGTATTTTTACAAATATTTCTTGAAGGTTTTCACAATGAAATCCATAAAAATGAATTTTTTACCAAATTTTCAAGTTCAATTTATACAATTCATCAAAATCTAAGTGCAATATTTCTTTGTAAAATGCTAAATACTGATCATATTGATTCCAGAGTTGTTCATTGATGAAATTGAACATACATTAATCCAATCAGTATCACAACATTTTAGTTGATTACTCAATATACTTAATTTTTTACAAAACATCCTGTGTTTCAGTAGTGCTGCACTGTTTCGGTAGTGACATCCAGTGTTTCGGTAGTGACTGCACTGTTGGATGGATGTTCATTTCTCTCCCAAAATCTTCCAAAAGGTGCTCTGGGCCGCCCTTTAGTCCACACAACACATTTATTTAAAAATTATGGGATTGAACTACTTACCAATTCATTTTGTCACTACCGAAATCATCTGGTCACTACCATATGTTTCGGTAGTGACTGTTTCGGTAGTGACAATTCAAGCTAACTTTAAGCATAAATAAAGAATTCTAACAAGCACACGGCATGCAAACACATCTTTGAAGAGGTGAACACACATACAAACATAAGATTTTCCATGAAACCCCAAAAGGTTTACTTAATTGAAGAAAACATGCGTTTCGGTAGTGACAATTCTTAAGGTTACACGTCGATTTTCAGACTTTGGAACACATTTATATAAAAACTATGGGATTTAGCTACTTACCATTCAACCATGAGGGTCAGAGATGCAGTGTCACTACATGGTCAAAAATGCAGAGTCGTGGCTAAAACACAGGCTCAGCCAATGGACTAAAACTCTTGTGTTTCGGTAGTGACATGAAAACTAGGGACATGATTTTTTGAGTATAGAAAATTGGTTTAAAAATTAAACCCACAATAAATCTAAATATTCCAAGTTCTGTTTCAACCCAATCATAAAGATCTTTGAAATTAAATCATTGAAAAAAATCTAAAAAAATTGAAAAGTGTTATTTAAAGGCATTGAAATTTAGATGTCAGGGTTGGGGACAGCTACTTCCCAATAGAAAGTACCCTATAAATGATGATTTTGTATATATTTAGCTCATCACTATCTCATGTAATGCATTGGGTTTATATAGACCATAACATTTTCTAATTAAATATCTATGCCTAAATACCTAATTGTTTTGTAAATAGTTTTTATTGTTGAGGGACTGCATATTACACGAATTCGGTAGAATGGCCCATATATTAACAACAAAACTCAAATGTTTTTCAGGACTTATAGCCAATAACCAATCTATGTGCATTTTGCTTGTTTAACTACACCTACATTTTCCTCTGGAATTGTATTCTGTCCTTAAAAACTGATTTCTTCTAAAAGTCCTCTGGGATTATCTCATATCAATTAAAACAAAATTCTATGCATAATGAGCCAAACGAGTGAAATTGCTACCACTGAGGTTTACCTCAGGTAAACCACGCATGCACAGACTCTGGCAGGCAGCAATGGAGATTGAGGGGGGACATTAGAGAGATGCAATGACATCCCTTTTCAACAATTTACTCCAATTATATATTAACACTGCCGAGTCAACACGGTAGGTCAGGCTGTACAAATTGTAATTGCAGTACTCAGTGACCTCACAGATGTCAAGACAAATAACTTCTATTGGCAGGCTGCACATAGCATACTTAGCATGAAGAAACATCAATAAACAGGTCCAAAGCTAATCCTTTCACAATGAATGCCCTTGAAATCAGTACAACCCATCGTGTATGCACAGCAATGCTCAGGCCTGACAATTGAATTAAAAGCTTATCCTAAAATATGCTAAATCCATAATTGAAGCGTTTAATAACAGTTGGTAATTCACCTTACTTCCTCCCTTAAGGCTACACCATGTCAATCAAAGGGAACAGTGAGGTTGATGCCTGTGCTAATTTAATGGTATATATTTAAATGGGTAGCCAGTTGAACAAATTCAGAAACGTACCTGTTTATCTTATCATTTTGTAATCTTTAAAAAAAAAATCTGAAACAAATCCCTTGTTACAGCAATTGAATACATATACAAATGCCATTGTTTAATTAAAAATGCTATCAGTGATTCTAATCCAATACACTTCAGCGAGTTACTCCTCACGGTCCTCTAGCTGTCCATTCCGGGTGTGCTCTTTCTCTCTCAAAAAAAGGAAACACTCTGGTGTTCGTACACAGTCCTGGCTCTGTAAATGGGAATCAAAGTGTATTGAACCAAGCCATATACTATCCCAGCCAGTCTACAGCTGTGTTCTTATTGGCTTAAAATGCCTCCTTCCTTCCTTCTTTCCTATTAAAGAAGCATTTCGGATCAATTGCTATTCGCTAACGGTATGCTAGCGGCTAAAACTAACGAAATCTCTTGAAATGTGCTGACTTACATTATGACAAACTAGTTACTCAACAACTGTCCTTACGCAGTCAAACATCAAGTAAGTGCAACACAAGACAAAGCAACCCTGGACCCTGGTATGGCAATGGTTTTCAAACTGTTATTTTAAGGTAAAACTGCTTATCCTAACCCTAATCCTGAAGTATAACTATTGCATACTGTTACTTAAAGAGAGCAGGGACTGTCCGAATTGTCTTAAACCTTCTCTTCCGCTTTAATAAGACACCTTGAAACACGTCACATAACGGTCATTTTTCAAGAGAGCTTCTGAGCTTCCTTGATGTCTCGATGGCAGCAGATATTACCCATAACTCTGTGCGCCATCCCTGACCTTTTACTAAAAGATGGTGGATGAAATCGTCGAAGTCCCACAAAAGTATTCACCGATGTACGGTTCTTTGCTGTTTTGGTAATTTTTTGAATAGCTGCTGGCTAGCAAAATAAGCACACACAGCGTGATGCCGTCACATATTGCCATACATGCTCTCTTAATAGACTGTTCGGAATCAATGGTTTTTGAAATCTCTTCCACCGAAGGGACGTGTCTCATCAGACACCTGTCTATTCAGACATCAAGGATTAGACAGCTATATTAGAATCCAAACAGACCCTACATGTTGCTTCAGGAGCATGTAAGGGAGGGTGTTATTTCACTCTGTTGTTAAGCCAACTATCAACAATGTGACGGCCTTATTAGACTGGTGAATGTTGTCCTCTGCTGATAGATGCTTAGCAGGTTATATTTTCAATGCGACTGCTGATTATGGTCCTCTGCATATTGAGAGGCTTAGCAGGTTTCCTGGATGTTTTGAGAAGTTATTAAACAATATAATGTAACTTTGAACCCTCACTCTGTCTCTGAGCTTTTTGGCCAAACCAATATTTTGACGACAACCTGAGGATCGGTCCGTTACAAACAACCATTCACCAAAATTGCAGACTGTACCTTTTAACTGTCATGAATAAATACATCTATTCAATCTCCTAAATTATAAGATTGACAAATAAAATCCTCCACTACATCCTCCCACTGACTTTTCACTTCATCCAATCATTTTATGCCCTGCACACTTGAATCGAATTGGCAATTTCAGTCTCCCACCCTCATTTGCCCCGCGATAAGACTTTGGCTGTGGCTGTGTTTGTGCCCTGAGCCCTGTGCCTTAAGGGATTGAAATAGCGCCCTAAATATTAAAAGAATTGTCATTCTATTTGGATATTCTATATTTATCTGATCAATTGTCAATTAAAACTACATTCACATTGTATTACTGGGGACATATTTAAAATATATAATATACTATACTGTCTTGACTTTATTTAGTTTGCCTGAGCATTGCATTTAATGTTACTTTGGATTTCCACTGCCAACGGCTCTCCACTGCCAACGGCTCTCCAACGTGCTTTCTGCATTTTCACCCTTCTGCTGGGATCGTATTCCTGTCAGATAATGATTTGCTTGGCATCAGATATGCCTTTGATCCGTCCGATCACTGGCATAGCTAGGGGGTGGCTGAAAGACAGTGGTACTATCAATCAACTTCAGCTCAGGGGAAGGACTTCTAGACTTCTATGCATAATTACAGATGTATTTCAGTGATCTTGTGTTACTTCAGTGAGATACAAAAGGGTAAGTAAAATCCCAAACTCAAGGCCCACCAATCAGAGGTACCTTAATGTGAGACATATTTGATGATCTGATCAAAAGAACCCATGTCTTCAGTAGCGCTAGTAATAACTGCCTGTGTCTTGGAAGCTGTTCAACCCTTTTCCTGATATTTTTGTCTACATTGTCTTATTCTGAAGGCATTGAATCTAAAGAGTTTGTCTACAATAAACACACCCATTTTAGGTTTAATAGATGCAGTTTGGGGTAAACATGCTGTGTTTGTCAGCGTGAAAACATTCATTTCACATTCATCAATTATGTTCAGGTATTGTGAAGTCAGGAGATGTCTGATTGAGTTGTTATCTCACTAGATTAGTTGTGCATTCAGTCAGACAGACGCCTGACCTGTTGTAAATTTCGTCTGAAACACTTTCCAGTCGGGCCTGCTGCAGTGAGGCTTCTGTGAATGAGTCTGACTACCAGATTCTATCAGCATGTCTTTATTCAGACTGTGTGAGGCATAAGGCTGTGTAAGGCAGTCTGAGGGATGAACCAGAACTAATACAAACCCGAAGGCTGACAGTGTCTACATATGAAGTTGGAATGGAAGTATTTTTGGGCAAGTGTTATCTGCTTTTGGTGTATTGCATTGCAATGACCTGGCCCTTAGACAAACAAATAACGTGAAAAATAACATAAACATTACATTTGAGGGTGAGGGTGTTGAATCTGTCAGCATGATATCTACAGCCAGTATTTATGGTACACCCCCTTGTCTCGTAGGACCAGACGTGCCTTTGCCTCTCGGGGATGAAAGTGGGCCTTCAGCTAACCTGTATACATTTTGGTAGTAGAGTCTGGCAAAATTCATGACCGGCAAATCAGTACCCTCAGGCTTGTCTCCTGAAAACCAGCCCACAACTTCACCAGAGCCAATTGCACTTTTTCTATTTGAAGTACTGCCACTACTTCCAGCCCTGATTTCACGAGGCTCTGGAAGGGGTTGATTTTGAAATTATAATGTCAAGTTTAGCTAACAGTCTCATCGTTCCCAAGACTCAAACAAGCAGTCCAGTTAGATATTTACCACAGCCTCCTCATGTGCATCCGTTCCCCACCCTCCGGCGTGAAGTGCCTCATCCATTTGCATCCATGATGGATTAGAGGACTGTGGAAGAGCTGGGGAGTGAGGACTGGGGGCTGGTTGAATGTGAAGGATGGGTCATGCTTCTGTTTGCAACTGTGATGTGATGGGTGGGGATAAAAAACACCCCTTGGATGAACTGAAGAAAGTGGGATGCTTTTGAGAGACTAGACTAGGAATCAGACTAGATTAACACACACACAAACACACACACACACACACACTCTCACACACACACAGGCAGCAGCTAAACTCGGTCATGTCTCTCTCCCTCCAGCTGTGTGCAAACTGTAAGACCTGTACTGTAGCGGAACACACAAACACAGATCAAGTTTTTTTCAAGAGACTAGACTAGGAATCAGACTAGATTAACACATCAAGGTCAACGGTCTACAACCTTGTGTTGAACTTTGAATGTACTCCTAGCTGTTGTTATGTTGGACAAGTCTCTTGAAAACCATGTTTCATTGCTGAATTTTGGAGAACAATCATTGCATAACAGACTGAACTGTATTGTTAATTCTATATTTAGAGATGACCTTTACTTTACCTTTATTACCAATTCATGACTCAGTGGTTCCCATGCTGATAACTATAAGCTGTTGTATCACAACACACCACAGCTGTTAGATCACTCTCCGACAGTAAAAGTCTTTACAGACATAATTCTGTGATGATATAAACTTCTAACAGAAGCATAATCATCAGAATCCATTTCTATCAGCATATATGGGTATTGAACCCTTCATCTTGTTGTTGTTGTCTTCCTGCTGTACCAACTGAGCTAAAGGAATTCACATGAGTGAAACAACATACAATGATACAGTACATCTACTTTTAGTACCACTTTAAAATTAATTCTAGAACAATTTAACAATCAATGATAAAAATAAATGTAAAAATACTTGTACAGTCAGAAAACAACTATGGGTCTGATGTTTAAGTTAAAAATAAAACCAAGCTGTAATTTTTTTGTATTATTTCTACATTTCAAAGCATTTTAATGTAGTGACCGTTTCATTCTATAGTTGGATGGTTTTTGAGTGAATGCAAATTTTACCCAAGGAATTTAAAGGTACAACTGTTGTTTGCAGCTTTTCTTGTGCTCTATTCATTAACCTTTGTTACCATGTTAAGGTTTGTTTTTGTTCTGTATTTCAAATGAATGAGAAGTTTTTGGAATAGCATTCTGCAAGTCATTCTGTAGCTCAACAGGTTGGGCAGTTAATGAAGCAGCATGTTAGCCACAGCATGAGTCAGTCTGATTCCTGAGAGATGCATAATGATAAAGTCTGTATGCTACTTTCACTTCATAGAACCTAAAATAGCCTGCTAAGTTATGGCTAAGTAGAGGAAATGTGAGCGCTTTTGGCTTCTTTTGGAGGTAAGGTCTACATATCCTACACCTGTAAACCACAGTACAGGGCTTCTTTGGGAGGTAAGTTCTACATATCCTACACCTGTAAACCAACCAGCACCTGGCCAGCTTTATCTCTTCATCTACTGTGCTGTCATGTACTGAAATATACAGTATAATCTTATTTAAAGATATTCCAACTGTATGTGGTATTCAAAAACACCTGTATTGCACCATAATCAGACACATAGCTTAATATGTGTGCATCTTTGAGTGTTATTCTGCTTTTCCACCTTTGCACAACGGTCATGGGTCAAGTTATGACCTTATTTATTAACCTAAATAGCTTAATTGTCATTTTTGCTATTTGTCTGCTGTTCAATCTCAATTCAAATGTATCTGATTTTTTTATATACAGTATATAGCACCATTCACAATGGACACTGTCCCAAAGAACTTGATAGAGGCTTATCCCCCTCAAGCAGGCTTTTTACAGTAAAAGGCTATCATTTTTCCCAATGCATTTGTACGTTCAGTACTGTTCAGGACATCTGTTCTAGATACTGTTTGTTTAGGTACAATTTCCCATAATGCATTTGTGATTTACAGTGATGTACTATAAATTAGTTACACAATGATATACTTTAAAAATCACATTAAAAAGTGCATATTTAACACCCATTTCTGACCATGTATCTACATTGATTCATCTACATTTGTGACTTTCAGTTAGGTCTAGATATACATTTTCCGTATATACATACGTACATGCGTAATTATAGGGATTGCAGTGTTAAAGAAACTCAAGCAGTGTCACGGTGTCTGACGCTGACATGTGGCACTGGCCCTTTAAACCTGTAGATGTCTGTATCAGTGGATTGAAGTGTTGGACTATGTTCACCAACAATGGAATGCCTACTGCTGTTGAAGTAATTTCTATATTTGTGTCCTTTATTGGATCTGACAAAGCCAAAACCTTGACAAAACCCTGAAAACTCTCTCTCTCCAGAAGAATGCAGTGACCTTCAAGGAAGCAGGGGTGTTGCAGTTTGGTCTATATTCAACATAATCAGAATTTGTTATACTTCAAAGTATCTGGTTTTGTTCAACAAACCTGTGACTGCTATTGATGTGCATTGAAATAGTGAACAACCTGGGCTTGTGATCTTTTGAAATAGAAAAGAAAGGCAGGTGAACTGGCCTTTTAGATGCCGTGTGGTCTACAGTAGTAGGTTGTAAAATGTTGGCTCTATATATAAATCACTGAATAATTTTTGAACCAGTTGATGTTTTCGATAAAGACCTTTCTCAAAGTCACCTCAGCAGAGTGATACATTGGTGTTTCTGTGCAAAGAGCAGGGTTGAATAAAAATGTTCTTTTAAGGTTTTATGTGTTATGCTGATTGAGACTGCGCCCAAATGACATGCTGAAATACCTGTGATTCTGATTGCATCTTCCACATGGTTTGGTAGTGGTATTATAAAATGCAATCTAGAAGAAATACAATCATTCTTTGCTAATGTATCATTTATAGAGTGATGTGTAATGTGAAGTCGTTTTATCTGTTCACCCATTTTCTCTTATCTCCAAATATTCCTTGGTGGAGAGACTTTTTTTGTTCATCACCATCTGCCCTGGGTTTTTAGACTGTGCAGTACTTACCACGGCTCAGAGGCACCATAAGGGACCATGCAAAACAACACAGACCACCCGATAATTAGCGACGTAAAAACATTTTATTGTTTGAAAAAAAATCTTATTTGATTTGAATGAACAACAAAGGCTATTGCACAAGCCCAACACTTTTATCCCTGAGCTCAAGAAGTTAGTTACTACATTACATTTCAGATGTGTGGATTCCTGCTCCTTTGCTTGAAGGCATCTTTGGGTCTCCTCCATGGGCCATGGGGGAGAGAAATTCTTTTTGAAAGGGAAGACGTAGGCAGTATTTCTGTTACTTCCTCTCGTCTGATCTTTTCTCTTTGATGAGAGGCTGAAAGCTGACACCTGAGCTAGTTAGAGTTAAATCATCTTCGTCTCCCACTTCCGGTAGAGACAGCAGCACATCTTAAAAAGTAACAAATACAGAGAGGAGTACGAGGAGCAAGGGGGGAAAAATGTGTCCCCTGGTGAGCTTTGAACGAAGGCAAGAGAGTAATATTATTTGCCAATGGCAAATCTCTTTCTCACCTCCAAACGTCTTACTTTTGCTCCTTTTGTTGTTTGGAACATCTCTGCTATTCTGAGGACTGAAGGCCAATCACATTTAAACCAAAGATAGTTAACGGCACAAACACTTTCATCTCAGATTTTGATCTTACACATGTGATTTGTCTTTTCCATTAATATCTGTGTGCCACTGCTGTGAACTTAAAGATTGTATGAAATGTATTATTATATGATGAAATGTATCATTTTTAACAGTTAAAAATAATGAAGATTGTGACTGGAGCTCAGTACAGGTAATTGCTTATTAATTCCATGTGGAAATGTTTAATATGTGACTGGTCATACTTATCCGTGCAGTCCATCATTGCCCTCTGCTGACGAAATCAGAAACCTAGTGGGTATTTATGAAAATAAACACTTTAATGAAAAGTTCCCTAATAGAATGGAAATAGCTTGGAGTTGAAAAGGAGTTTATTTGATTTCGCAAGCATTGTCATATAGATCCTATCTGCAACCGCAAGGAAATTGTTTTAATTTACTCCCAAGCCCATATTTGCATTTGAACAATGATGCCCTGCACTTTTTTATCAGTGTCCTCAGGAATGCTGCCGTTTTTGTTCTCCTATCACAACACAAATAATAATAATCAACACAAACAGAATGGCTATGTGCGACCTGAAAAAGAGAACAGGATGGGGGAATCTGTCTGACTTTGAACACAAAATAAACCCTCTCGCAGCATGCAGGCCCTGCGATAGAGATGTTGTGTTGGCACAGCCCAGAGGGTGGCAAATAAATGCATTCATGCGCTTTAAATAGTCTCTCTTCCCCATACTAGTGAATACATGCTGAATTTGAGCAATTTCATCAACATGGCCTCACATATTACTTACATATCAGTGCCAAACAGGGTTTCACTGGAACGACTGCTGTTCCCAGATATGTCATGAGAGCCAATGAGAACCATTAGTCTGCCTCTTCACAAAGGAGAAGTTAGTGAATAGTAAAAATCTATTACTGTAACTGAAATATGTATACTTGTCTTTGACGTGTGAACTGTTTTTTGTCTAAGTCTGTGTTTATGCCATTTCGGTCCAGCTGTTAGGTGGGTCATATTGGTAACATGAGGAAGATGGCGTGTATGGCCAGTAGATGGAGCCTTAGCTCAAACTGTCTCATCTAGAACTGTGATACATCACTGTAAGATTACTCTAAGGCTTTGAATGCTCTTGTGCCTTGTTTCTATATACATATTTCTGAGTAAGTCAATAAAATAACCATTGAAATAGCTCCAGTGGATTATGAAAAGTGTAATTTCATATGGAATATAGTGTTACCCTTAATTAACAGAGTTACTAACTTAAGTGCACACATAAGTGAAGAAAGGTTCCTAAGAGCTTGTCATTTGGCAGGAGCTTTTTCCTAAAGGTACTTAAAAGTGAGTTATTGACAAGGTGAGTTTATTGGCCCTTTATATAAACATACTTTTTTTTTTGTTAGTCAGCATATGTGTAATTGCCTACTCTGAATCCCCCTCACCTGCCTGAAACAACGATACATGGCAGTATGGCAGAAAATGAAATCAACTTGTGCACTACATGCTTTTGTGTTATTGACATTTTGACACACCTAATTTCAACACAAGGAAGAGCCCATAGTATTTCTCCCTCCTTTAGTAACTGAAAGATCTACTGAAGTGAAAAAGAGACATACATTTTCCAGTGGGTGCTGTCCACAAGGCCTATCCTCCTCAAGCACTGCTGTGAATGTCTTACAACACAGAATGGCCTAGCCATCTGTTGAAGGTGGGGAGAGCAAGTTCCCCACGGCAACTCCCAATTGTGCTGTTTCATCAGGGTCAAAGCTTTGTGCATTTCCTAGAGGAGGGTTAAAAAAAGAAGCGCTCTGCATGTTCCTTTTTTATGAATCTGCTCCCTCTCATTCTTATCCCCCAGCTGTGTGGGGAAGGGGGAGTCGGGGGTCCGAGATGGGCGGAGGCCGAGAACACTGCACAGCATCACTCCCCAGATAACAATCAGGAATTCAGGAGGACAGTAATTGCTAACCGATTCTTTCTCTTTTGTAATTACTTTAGCAGCAGCCAGAGATCAGTGACCCCTGTTTCATAGTAGTCATCTGCCTGATCTTTATGCACATAGGGTTATTCCTAAACATAATCCTGGAAAAGAACTCCTGTTGTTAAAATACAAGATTCTTCACAGCACACTCCTTATTTACAAGTCATCGAGACATTTTTTATGTCAACATTAAGCATGCTTGAAATAGCTGGCATACTTGTGTTGTGTCATGATGACCCAAACTGCTTAAAAATGCTAATGGAAATACCTCTCTGAATGTTAGGCCTATCAGTGTATATGTACTGAGAAAGGATTAATGCCACAATAAACATCTGTGCAAAACCATTTTTACTTTAATTATTTTATTTTTTACTACTGATTAGATTCTGAAAGTATCCTCTTGGGCAGATGCCGAAAGAAAAACGTCAAATGTATATTTGTCCTACTTATCTTCTGCCATATGGAGATCCATTCAGCAGATCCATTCTATTTCAGTGTATTTCCAGATTGTGATTAGGTGATTGGCAAGGATAAGTATGGTGTAGTGGTCCGGTCACCACTTCTATCAGTGCATAATTAATGTTAATTCAGTCTAACTGAAGTGTAAATACCACCCAGTATATAAAAATAAGCCTTTGTCTATGTGATTTAGTTGTTTATTTGTGCGTAACCCTTAATACCACACACACACTCAATATGCATCTCGTTGTTACATTAATTCATTAATTAAGTAATTATGTATTCAATAGTAAATAAGATTAAGTTTAATCAGAACAGTATGCTTGACTTGCTAACATTTCCAAAGGAAAATTCGTTCCATTCATTTGCACTGTAAGGACATTTCTGTTGGCTGACACGATTGATTGATGACATGGTTGTTGACGTGGTAACATGGTTTGACAGAATGAAAACAACCTCTGTCTCGGTGGGATGTTAAAACAATGGAAAGTGAATGTGTCTGCTCTTCACCCATGTCCAAATCCATGGCTGATCAGTATCTGAACAAAGATCATAACCTTTAGTTTGACAAGGCCTTTAGCTGAGGATGGGTTTGGCTGAAACAAACAGACAAGGGCAAAGGTTTGCATAGGGTCCATAGGGACTAGTCACGACCAAAGTTTGGGAAAGACAAAAAAGTCCCCACCAATATTTTGTTAATTTGAGAAAAAAATATTTTGCACAATATATTTGCAAACTCATTCGTCTTATTATCAATACTATGTTCGTCGCCCAGAAGTACACATATCCAATACGAAATACATTTCCAAGTTTTCCAATGCGCCCTCGAGCCTGTGAGACAAGATGCTGTCATTTAATTGGCTGAAGTGGCAGTCAGAAGAAACACTTTGTGAATTATAAATGGTAGAAAGAGAGCTGCTAGTAGTGTGACACGGTAAGCTACTAAATACGCCAGGGCAGTGTCCCTACCAATGCTGAGACCAAACCTACACCCTTGCAAACAGACAATCCAAAACATGCTTCTCCAGAACTATAACTCTGAATGGCAAATGAGAATGAATTGCTCCCAATATCTCAAATGGAAAAGCACATGGAAAGACTAAGACTCTTCTTGGGTGGTCTCCTGTGAATAGAACACATATGCAAGTTCTGGTACCGTAATAAAGGCGGTGGTGGTCTATGATCTGGTTGTCTGAGGACATTCTTTTCTTGGAGTCAGCATATAAAGGCTGCTCTCATAATCACGGAAGATATGCTGTGCTATACATTTACACTTAATTGCCCCAGAGGCCCACACTCCCAGGTTTGGGAGGCCCATGCAGATCTTACATGAAGCACACTGGTTGTCTGAACTGAAGACATCATGAAAGCCAGGGAGTCATTTGACAACAGGCTGACAGGTAGCCGCTGTAGATCAGACGGCGAATAGAAGCCATCATCATCAGCAACCACGTTACATGAGAACGTGAGGTTAAATTTGAGGCTCAGGCCGCTAATCTCTAATCTATTTTGACAAGGCCCAACAAAATTTGTGGATAGTACTTTTGCTTTTTTTCCCCACTGGGCCGTGTCTTACAATGACAGGATGCAAGGTTATAGAAACATTCATGTTGCATACCCTCCTTATGGTAAAGTTTATACAAGCCATTTTGGCAAAAGTAGAGCTTCCTCTGTTTTTTTTCCTGCTGTGTTTCCTCTCGTGTCAGTGTAATGTCAGGGAGGTTCTGATTAAACAAACATTATATCCTCGTAGGGGTTTGACTATAGTTGCTGAATTTTGTATAGTTAAATTGACACTGTTGATGATAAATAGCAGACCAATTATTATACTGTTGTTGGCCTCCCTCGTTGTGGGTAGCTGTGAAAGAAGATTTGACAAGTGTGACATCACAAATATGGCAATGAGCAGGAACAATATTTGGGAACCTCCGTATTCTTACCATGATAATTAATCATGATAATGAATCATTGCAATGCTGAACCCAAGATGTGCGTCATATGCAAAGTGAAAAACTAATTAAATGCAATTAGATTTGATTGATTGATATAGTGCAAACAATATGTTGCCTCAAAACGCTTTAGAAATGCATCACCCAAGGTCTGAACTCCAGCATATGTATGCAACCATGCTGATATGGGGCTGAACAAACAAATAAAGATTCCAATATCACAAGCCTTTTGAGGCCAATCCCAGGTTATCAAATGCATCATTTGTCTGTTTGTGCCATCCCTGTCATTTGACTTGGGGGACATACCTGCAGCTACTGCTCAAGTTAATGCACCTATGTCTGAACCTTGCTCTAAGTCCTGCACCTTGTTTAATGCTTATGGGATTTAAATTAATAACTGATGACCGCTGACACAAACAAACTAGATAAGACTATCCCTCAATAACACATTACATCATTGGGAGCCACAGGGATACATGATGGACATGAGCTCATACAGGGACAGTTACTAGCTTGTTTTACGACCTGGTGTGTGTGTGTGTGTGTCTGAAATATGTGGTAAAAAGGTAACTGAACTAGACATACTGTTTAGCAGTATGTAAAATGACCACCACATAAAGTGAGAGAATTAACAAGAATGTAATTAAACTAGGGAAAAAATGTATTGAAAAATATATAAAAAGATAGAATGTTTATTTTCTATACATCTGTAATTTAACTGACTTAAAGACTGACACGCCCAACTATTGCTATGGCAAATGATTGAACACATTTTTTTATTTTTGAAATAACAACAAATATTGTTCAATGTATTTGGAACATTTCGAAATATTTCATATGGATTGGAACCTTTTTGCAACCTTTTTATTTTGCCGTGCATAGCCAAAAAACAAAACATTTTTGCTTATGGCAGCACTTCTCAGTGGTCAAATGAGGCAACATTTTTGCACCACCTCAGGAAGTGGTATTGCGTCAATGGGTCAAAGCTTTGCAGAATTTGAAGTCGGGGCTTTTTCAATGACTCACACCTGCAATCTTGCTGAAGGCCAAATGTTTTGTGAGCTTACTGGCACACAGGGGATGCTTTGAATCATTCATCTGGGTGGCATTCCTTGGTGAAGATGAGATGTTTCCACTATGAGGTCTAAAACAGGCTTTGGATATTTGCAAAAGCATGTCCTGTGCTAATCATTTTGTGGTGCTAGCCACAGTTACTCAGGAAATACGCTACAAACAGAGGTGGACATTGACAACAAAGTAACTGTGCAAGGACTGAATCCCTGGGTAACAAGTACACAGTGTTTAATTAATTGCAGAGTACAATGTACTTGGACCAAAATGTCCAAACTTAAGAACTCCATACTGTAAATAGAGTGTACATTCATTAAATCATTCATTCATTCACTTCGAGACTGGCACCTCAATTGCTGTACTGCTCTTCACCTCTTCCAGGGGAGGGCAGTGCCGTGCCTTTACTAAAGAGGGTCTTAATCCAATAAAGGAGCTTTCCTGCAGGATCGTTAGACTCCAACTGTGTTTTTGTTTCTCTGAAAAAGAGCTTTCCTCCCAGAGAAACTCCCTCTCAGTGTGCTTGACTTCAACTAGACCCACATAGTTGAATTGCAATGTACCTGTAAAAAGAAAACAGTTATATCAGGTACTGAAGTTTGAGAAGTACTGAATAAAAAAGAATTATACAAAATCCAAGTTAAATCGATTTGAAGAAAGATTGCACTGCCTTAAAATACATTTAATACATATAATTCAATATTGCCAACTTTTCTAAGCATTCATTATAAAGGAGGCTTTTTTTGCCATTCAATCTTACAATAATAAACTATGCTACCTACTACTACTATAGAACACAGATTCATCCTGTCACAAAGGGAACTGTGACAGGATATTTCAGCTACCTCTTTCTCACCCTAGTCGTGCCCAGAGTGCCTGTAGAATGTCCATCAGCTGTTGGAACACATGCGGAAGTTCCTACTTGGCTTGGCAGTCCCTGTCAAGGTTGGCTGCCAAGTTGAATGAATAGGCACAGCTTTTACACAGAGACAAATTTGTCTTTCATAATGGAGCTCAGCCAAGACACACAACTGGGGACCTGTGCAGTAGATGTGCCCATAGGCTGAAGAGTTTCTTGTGGGTAGCAATTAGCCTAAATTTCAACGTTAACTGTATAAATGCTACATTTTGCAATTTTGGTCTTGTTTTATTTGCCACACTCATAAAATGGTAATGAGATTTTGAACCTTCCCAACGACCCTAATCTGGATTTCTGTTGTGATTTACACACCCAAAACGTGAACTGCATCCTGTCATCAAAGTGATTTGCCTAAGTAACCAATCATCAATTTGCTTAAATGCTATTGGATGTTTGTTTAGTTGTTTTTTTTGCTGAAAAGCGTGCCTGGACTTGGATGCACACCACCAGCTACCCTTGCGCATGTTAAGTATTTATGTTGAGACGGAGACCTGCTTCGCCTTTTGGAGAGAAAAAAATAACATACAATTGAGGGAAGCAGCTTTCAGATTGTTTCCTTCCCATGATAAGCTTGGTGATCGCCATAGTATGGGGGAAAAAGAGTATTCCATTTCCCTGGGGATGGATGCTGTGAGAAGATCCCGTACTTTCTCAGCACCACATCTTCACTAATGAATGCTCCTCAGCACTACCCACTGCTGCAGGATGTGCCTTCAGCTTTGGATTTGAATTTATGAGCCTAACTTGGCATCCAAAATGCAAAAGTCTAAGCACTCTAGCATTAAGTAGTGGAACTTTGGCTTTGTTTTAGAGCAACACATTTTTCCTACTCAAAGTATGTGAAATCTCATTGTATTTGTGATCTGATGAACGGCTTTTTTTTTTTAATGGTTACACTGAGTGAGTAGTTCAAAGAGTGGAAATGAGAATGATTAAGCCCTGGAGAACCAACATGTGAATATATGAGCCCAGAAGGGATGCTCAGATAATCAAACAGGAAGTGAGTTTTTAGATAAATTCAAAATGGCGACCAATACAATTGGAGGCTGATTTAAAGGACATCAAAAGAACCTCATAAAAGTGTGAAAATTGGTAGACATGTCCCTGTAGTGACCATAATATATCCCACATAGGCTGTCCATACTACCTTAAACAGGAAGTGAATACAAAAAAAATAATGTCCGCTTGTACTGGTTCAAGAAGCACCTCGGGCTCCTCAAGCCATCCTAAGACACACTACTGGAGGTGCTGAAACAAATTGAAAACAGGAAGTGAGATATAGAAGAAAATAAAAATGGCTGCCGAAATAGTCATGAGAAAAGGCCTTCTAAGGGACATAATTTAGTATATTCACTGAGCAATCCTAATATATTCCGCAAGTGGGATCTCAGAAATTCTTCAACAGAGCATATGCGGCTGAAAAAAATATAGTTTGTACTGCAGGCCACAAGTCTCACCCACATATTGTCCTGCAAGCTGCAGGGAAGTGCCCCTGAAATGGGGGTATGACGTACAAGCTCAGCAATAAAAGCCCTAGGTAGACATCTTTACGTTTTAAAATATGGAACTATTATCTAATGGATAATGGATAATGGATGCATTTCAGTACTGGCTCTTTTAGATCTTAGCGCTTCTATCAACACTATAGATCATCATATTTGACTTCAGACACCAATCAGAACACAATGTAGGTATCAAAGGCTGTGCCCTAGTCTGGCTTAGGTCATACCTCTCTTCTGTTTGTACATGTTCACAACAAATCATCAAGTCAAAAGTAAGCACCTAGTAGCCTGCTTTAAAGAGGTCAAAGCACCTAGAAGCCTGCCTTAAAGAGGTCAAAGCACCTAGAAGCCTGCCTTAAAGAGGTCAAAGCACCTAGAAGCCTGCCTTAAAGAGGTCAAAGCACCTACAAGCCTGCCTTAAAGAGGTCAAAGCACCTAGAGGCCTGCCTTAAAGAGGTCAAAGCACCTAGAGGCCTGCCTTAAAGAGGTCAAAGCACCTAGAAGCCTGCCTTAAAGAGGCCAAAGCACCTACAAGCCTGCCTTAAAGAGGTCAAAGCACCTAGAAGCCTGCCTTAAAAAGGTCAAAGCACCTAGAAGCCTGCCTTAAAGAGGTCAAAGCACCTAGAAGCCTGCCTTAAAGAGGTCAAAGCACCTAGAAGCGTGCCTTAAAGAGGTCAAAGCACCTAGAAGCCTGCCTTAAAGAGGTCAAAGCACCTAGAAGCCTGCCTTAAAGAGGTCAAAGCACCTAGAAGCCTGCCTTAAAGAGGTCAAAGCACCTAGAAGCCTGCCTTAAAGAGGTCAAAGCACCTAGAAGCCTGCCTTAAAGAGGTCAAAGCACCTAGAAGCCTGCCTCAAAAAGGTCAAAGCACCTAGAAGCCTGCCTTA
The DNA here is from genome assembly GCF_963457725.1 of Sprattus sprattus. Taxonomy (NCBI): domain Eukaryota; kingdom Metazoa; phylum Chordata; class Actinopteri; order Clupeiformes; family Clupeidae; genus Sprattus; species Sprattus sprattus. The sequence continues at coordinate 3,694,370 of NC_137923.1, forward strand.
AAGAGGTCAAAGCACCTAGAAGCCTGCCTTAAAGAGGTCAAAGCACCTAGAAGCCTGCCTTAAAGAGGTCAAAGCACCTAGAAGCCTGCCTTAAAGAGGTCAAAGCATGGATGCAACATTGAAGCAACAGTTTCCTGTTCCATGACATAGATGAAACTGAGGTTATGATTGAAGGCCTAAAACATTTGAGAATGACATGTCACTAACATCCAACACAAGTGTCAAAGATCTTGATGTAACTAATAACATCGCACATATAACAGATCTCAAAGACATCATTATTACATTTCAAAATTAGAAAAGTCCTATCCCTTCAAGATGCAGAAAAATGAATCTTGTCTATCACTTCACGACTCACAACGCTGTCTGGATGTAGCAACAACTACCATAGACAAAATGCTGCTGCCTGCACACTTACAAGAACTGCAAAATAGCAACACATTTGACCTGTAGGCTACTTGCCCCTCTACACTGGCTCCATGGAATTCATTGCCCCCTACTGCTCACCAAGACCTCTTCATTCCCAGAGAGCCTGTCTTCTTGTAATTCCCAGAGTTTCAAAAATGACAATAGGATGCAAAGCCTTTTGCCATGCGCCCCTCTCTTTTGAAGTATTCTTTCCATATCAATCCGAAATGCGTACATACTTTCCATATTTAAGTCAAGACTAAAAACATTCCTCCTTTACTAAGAGCATCACAATTTCGCAACCTGTTGTGAAATACTCCCATCCTAGCCACTTCTCATTCAGCCATTCCCCCACCCCACACCCCCGCAATTTTTGCGAACAGAGCTGTATCCTGCATTTCAGTGGCCATTTTGCACAGACTCATCGAGATTTATTGTTAAACAGTAACAGAGGGCTCCTATGTTCAGCAATCAGACCAGGTATTCACTTTGACATGCATTTGACAAGGATTGGTGCTTTGACCACCAGAAGTCATCATCAAAAGAGTCTTTGTTTGGGGGTTTTTCAGACGCATTTAGAACTTTTCTAACTTGGTGAATTCAAATTTCAAGGTGGCATGACATGTGCTAGTTTGTTATCCTGAAACTCAATTGGCATCCTATCCAACTATCTGAATTCTTGAAATAACTTAAGGTAACTAAGGGAGTTTAAAATTGTCACCGTCACCTTGTGTTTGCTAGAGGGTTCAGGTCTTGGGCTCTGTAAAGCACTTTGAAACAATGTCTGTTGTTTATGGTGCTATATAAATCAATGAGATTGAACTGAATTGTATACTTCTGCATTGTGTCTTAGCAGAGAATCTGCTGGACACCACAGGTACCCTCTTCTCTCTTAGAGTGAATCACACACACACTCATGACTGAAAGCCTTTAAAAGGGCTGATGGTCCAAAATGCCTTGGAAAAGATATTTGGTTGAAAAGCCTTGGTTTTAAAGGCTGTTCATTTTACTACTGTTACTCAAAAAGCAATTAGGTTTCTATCCTGAATTCAAAACTAGAGAACAAGCAAAAATGAGTAAGAAGCCACACCCCTTCTGTCTGATGTAGGCTAGAAAAACACAAGATGATATTTTGAAATGTTTCAAAATCATGGAATGTGTATTTCATCATGATATCGAATATTTGGACATTTTACCATAAAATCTGAATCTCAAATTAAGCTGGAAACAAAGCTGGATTTTGACTAAGGAGATAAGGGTTTAGCAAATGCATATATGCTAATATACATGCATGAACTATATTGTCAAGGCACAGTGGCAATTTTTTTTTCAGTTTATTGTAAAGAATCATACTGTTTAAATATCGTTCTGTAGTGAAATCTTTGGTTATTCAGTTGGGTCTTTTGAGTATTTAAGATGTGCCAGTATCTTTATGATGGACGGACTGACTTTTCCAGGCAGAAAAAAAGAATCCAAACAAGAAAAAGCCACTGCCAGATAAGCCCTACCTCCCCTTGAGGAGTAAGTTCAGCATCATGAGGTGTTGCGTTAGAGCTGGTGAGCAGTGCCTCTTCACTTGTCACACGGCGGGAGGTGAAACTTTCCCAATTGTCAGCTTGCTTGGTCTTACAACTTAAGAGTTGTATTGTCTCAGGCCCTCCATAAGTGAACTTCAAAGGCCCTGATGGCCACCACACATCTCTCACAGTAATGGTGCTTCTCAGGAGGCTGTGGGGACATGGGAAGGGAAGCCCTAAAGTGCTCCCATAGTCACCGAGCCCCACCATCTCCATGGGGTTGAACTGATCATGTTGTAGTAACCCTTGGAAGTATATTGGTATTTCCTCCGTCATTAGCCAGTTGGAGTCAATTCAGTTTAGCTGGGAGGTGACCTTCAGCAGCACTGGTGATCTGAATGCTGTTGGGTCACCCCTACTGGTCAAGGGCACGGAGCACCAGAGGGGAGGCTTTTGGGGTGAAAATGAATGTTGATCGAGCGGAACTGCAAATGTCTTTATGCTCATTTGTGACGTTCATCACATCTTAATGTCACTTCTCTGGCTCTGAGTCAGGGAGATGTAGTAATGTCACCAAACAATGATGATATCAGATGATTGTAAGCACTAAAAGCTGATGATAATGTTAATGCTCTTTGGGTATTCTGTATAATCTGCTTACAACATTTTGTTACATATTCTGAAGACATGGGGTGCCTTTCAAGCTTCAAACAACTGTGGAAATTATCACATCTGACCAAAGGTCAGAGAAAGACAGAGAGAAAGAGAAAGAGAGAGAGAGAGAGAGACAGAGAGAGAGCGAGAGAGAGAGAGTGAGAGAGAGAGAAAACGAGTACAAAGTGCAAAAGCTGTTGTCGGCAAACTCTTTGTAAACCTGAATTTACGATTTTTAAATGAAAATGGCCAGCTCAAGACATAACCTATGAAATGTTATAAGCTGAAAAGACAGAGTGGTTTTTGTGTAGTTTTAGAAACCACAGTAAACATCGCGTATCCCAGTCTTAAATATCCAAGTTTGAGGCTACAAATTGTTCCCATATTCTATGATATCTTGGTTTAGTCACATATTTTCCATCACCATATAGGTACCAGAGCCTTGAATTCTTTTCTTGTTTGTTTGTTTTTGCTTGAGTACCATTCTTCTGCAACCCCATAAAGAGGAAATCCATTCAAAAGATTGTTGTCCATTGCATGTTGGATCGTATAATCCAAAACATTGTTCTTCTTATCCATAACAGAGAATTACAGTTGTCTCTCCATCTTTTCTGTAAAATGTGTTACTGTTTTTTTCTGTTCCGCAGCCTGTTCACAATAACTGATTATTTCAGTTCTTTTTGGGGTTTACGTCAACAGTGCACAACCTCCAACGATCAAACAGCTGCTCTGCACAGTATGCCTCACTTCCTAAAGAGCACAAGAGACATGATCCCAAATAGCATCAGTATGTCCTGCTGATGATGGCCCCCCGGTGGGTTCTATCAGTCAAGGAATTTGCAGATTCTCCCCTTTGTCTCCGGAGTGCCACGGTCCATTTCCTCCAGGGAAGAGATAAGGCTGCACTGGTCAGGGGTGTGAGCCATTTTGACTCCATTGTGTCCACGCATGCTAACACTCCCCATCTTTATATAACATTTAAGGAACATGGACAGGGGGCCATTAGCGCTCTGTGGGAAAGCCGGACACTGTGTAGTCATGTGCTGCACTCCTTCTGCGTCTGCATCCTCAGTGCGTGGCGGTAAATTCCTCTCGTTGAGCCTCGTTATTGTTCCAACCACTGGTCTCCATTGACAGAGTAGCGTGAGGAAGTGGGTTTCGGATGCCTTTTTACGCGCCTCCAGCACCGCCTGACATTGTGGTGGCGTGCTTCTTTTGCTTGTTTGTTTTCCTAACAAGGTACAGCAGCATCACTTAGCAACATCTCCTCAGATGTGATAACCGATTGATGACAATGGTCTGCTATCCATCTGTCCAGGACACCATTTCTACTCTGTTAGAAATATGTGTGAACTTCACAAATGCATTATCTGAAGTTGTACATAAATGAGCAGATGTCCTGCATAGTACTGTGTATCCCACATTGTAGAGAAATACACCCTTGCTCTAAGCTCTAGGGGGCGCAGGCCAGGCCTCTATAAGTGCTTTGGGTAGACTATATTGATTAAGAAAAGTGACATTACAGGTAGTATACAAACTTTATCATTATGCATCTCTCAGGAATGTATCCCATGACCTCAGTACTACTACCGTGCTGCTTTATCAGCTGCCCAACCTGTTGAGCTACAAAAGGACTTGAAGACTGCTATTCCAATATCTTCTCTTTAGTTTGAAACACAAAACATAAACAAACCGTCACACTTAATATCTAAAAAAAAAGTTAATGAAAACAGTGAAAGAAAAGCTCAAATAAATAGTTGGATGGTACCTTTTTTTTAATTCCTTGGGCAGACATGCAAAGTGTTTGAACAAAATATGAATTCAATCAAAATCTCCATACAAATATAGAATGAAATGGCTTACTACATTAAAATGCTTTAAAATGTAGAAATAATGATAGTACAATGATTTGGTTTTTCACTTGAATCTTTGTTTGTTTTATGTGATGTTGTAGAATTCACTTTGAGGTGGTACTAAAAGTAGATGTATTGCTGTATGCTGTCGCCTGTGTGAATTATTTTCAATTGGTAGAGCTGAGGGACAACAACATCAATAATAATGATAAGCAGAATATTACATATTGCTAAAAGTCTATTAATATGCAGTGTTTAGTTTTGAATGAACATACGGATCTACCTGATCCTATCCAGATCCATACCAAGCATGGGTACCACTGTGTTGGGAATGAAAACTACATAAAAACAGACCCACCATTGTTTCTAAAAGCCATCATGTATTTTCTCTGTGGTCATGCAAATTTAATTTACGAATCAGAAGGTCACTGTGAACGTCACCCCCGAGGTAACAACATACAGGATGCCCAATAAAAACTGTGTTTGTGTGTGTGTGTGGGGTGGGTGGGGGAAGGTGGGGCGGGGGGGTGGTTTAGTGCTGAACGTACTTAGTTGTCTTGTCGTTGCAAAAGTACTTATTTCTATTTGCTTTTAAAGCAATAATTATGGAAATGATTTGAGTAATAACACAGCAGTGTAGTCGGGATATATGCATGCACATTAAGTAATGCTATTTCTATTGCTATTTAGACAGCCATAAACAGTGACAGTAAATCAATGCACATTACAACATCCAAACAACAAAAGCAGCCTGCAGAGAGTGAGCTCTGCTCTGGGTTTATATACGTATGATGCTGCAGCGGTGGAATGTTTTTGGCCTGGGAACGATTCTTGCAAATGATTATTGCTCATTGACCTTGCCCGCGCTTCCGATCTGTGATCCAGACATTCTTTGTCTAATTAGAAAAATATTAAGGCACGTGATTTACAATTGTTGCTATTTTTTGCTTTTACACAACTTCCATCCATTGTCTGAAAATGTGCTCCCGGGAAATTGGGATCCAGAGTGAGAGAGAGGGACACACAGAGGTCGCTCGGCCAAGGTCAGGAGGAGTAGACCGCATTCCACCAAAGGACAAAGGATGGACAAGAAACATAATGCCTTGCTCTTGGGCTCTCGGTGTTTCACCACTGTACTGCTAGAAGGCTGTGTTGTTAATGGTGTCTAAGGCTCCTGTATTTCACCACTGTACTGCTAGAAGGCTATGTTGTTAATGGTGTCTGAGGCTGCTAGTTGATGGCTTAAAGAGAAGGAGGTGGTTGTGGTGTGACATGTGTACCATCTTATGGAAATGTAAAATGGCAAAAGACTCGTAAAGTGGCTTATATATTCATGCTTCCCACTGGAGTCATTATTATTCTCACCAATGTCCACTGTTAGTGGTCCACTGTTATTTTTAAAATAGTTTGAATGTTACGTTTTATTTTCTTGAAATTGTTGGTGCTAGTTGTGTGAAATCTGTTCAGCGCTGACTATTCAAACTGTAGTTCCCACTTGCTTCCTGGGGGCAACTATTTATACAAGTGTCTGCTTCTCTGAGCTTACAGCGTTTCAAGGACCAGCTTCCATGGTGTTTATTCGGTCTTATCTCCGCCTTTATCAGAAGCATGGAAATTGACTTCTGCAATCAGATAAGTGCACAATGTGTCTGATTATCTCCCAAAGCAGGGAGGGGGGAAGGAAAAAAAATACTTTTTGCTCTTGTTTTTGTTGTTTTACTTCTGAAAAGGAAAGGATTTGGTTTGTTTATCTTTGTGTTGTCTTCGGTCTTGCCAGAGTTTGTTTCTTGTGTTTCAAAGGGAGAGTCAACATATGTCTGCAGATGTCACATCCCCTGTATAAGATGGCTGACCAGCACCAACCAGTTTGTTGCTGGACTAAGGCATCAAACAACTAGTGCGTTTTGAGGGTGAGAATTTCTCCTTCTAACAATTCAACTGATCAGAATGTATCCCTCGTTACTGTTTCATTTCGACTAGTTTATTCACAGACGCGTTTCGGCCTAAGCCATCGTCAGTGTGTCAATATGTCTCAGTTTAAGTTTAGGTTAATCTTGAAGTATGCTTTGCAGGACATTTTTAATAAAAACTCTCTGTGCTTTTCCCATTCCGTCTTATCGCAAGAAGACAATCCTTTGGGAAATGTCTGGTCCATGGGACCAAGAGAAAGCCATTCTGTCTTGCCTGAGGCCTCATTAGTTGATTATCTGTGTGTCTCAAAAACCTTCTCCAGACAGATTGCCTTGAGCAGTTTCTTTTCCACTAAAAATATCTGCTTAAATTGAGGTGTATGACCCCTTTTCCTTGGGGGCTTATTTGCTATATGGTTCGTTAGATTTGGTTTAAGGGAACATATAGATTTGTTTCGTCTTTTAATAAAAAACAACGGAAATGTATTATTTGTGTTATTCATGCAATCTGGGGTAAAGAGGATAGGATGTTTACATGCTTTTCCTTTCTCGTGTTCTTGCGTTCCTTTCCCCATTGTACGTACATGCTGAAGGAGCTCCATGCCAGCCCATAGGCGTGCTGGCCTGACGTAGGAGGATCTAGTGCCGTATCTGATTCTCAGAAATCATTATACCTGTCAAGTCTAACATTTGGATCTCATTTGTCTTGCTGTTGTACCTAACTGCCAACACCCTTCCACAAAAGAAAATCACAGAAATACACAGTTAAATATTCATATGTTTCTATTTATTGTAATTAACGTTTTAAGCAGTGTCACAATTAAGTTATGGCTTCACTTGGTGGGTTTGTTAGCTGTCTAACCTCTACCATCTGCTTTTGTAGAGATCAGAATTTGAAACAGATTTTTAAAAAATGTACTTTACATTAAATAGAATCTGCCATCCAATATCACACTGACCTTTCTCTGTGAGTCTGGTAGATGAGTTTTAAACCCTGTAAAGGTGGCAGAGCATACATAAAATAACAACTTTTGTTATCTTATGTGTATCAAGGCTAAACTACCTACCTGGAACAGTGCACATTGAGGCTATGGCTAAGCTATGTACAATACACTCTCCATGAAGGATGATGCATCTATGCAGCTTGCAATTTTCCATCAATCCTGAGCAAGTGATGAAACTTTAATTCAAAGACATACACAATCTGGTACCTTGTCATTCATTGTTCATGTCTCTGCTATACACATTTCTGCAGGTTAACCTGCCCATAAAGGAGCCCTTAAACGGGGAGGAAACCATTACGCGTGTCTGTCTGGGTCTGCTCTAAGAGTCTCTCAAAAAGGATCACAGAATGATTTTCCCAGGTGACCACACTTCAGTCTTCTCCATTTCAGTCTTGGCATTCCTAAATAGCTGGACAATAGTCCAAGCCCTTGGAAGTGGACCAAGGACATTTCCTTATGGCACTTTCCGTGTGACTTTTGTTAGCCTCAACCTTTGGATAAGATTAATAAACCTGTAAGGGCTGTGTTTAAAGATTAGCCAGTTATTTGTAAGTAACTGCCGCTTTGTAGCCATGTAACCAATTTAATCATCGATATCTCACTGGAAGCAAGAAAAAAAATAATAATGAAGGAAATTATTAATTGAAAAAACTGTGCTCCTTTTACCATTCCATTCCCACCTCCCTGGAAAACAGATTATTTTAGTCAGAAGTTTTCAATTAAGTGAATTTACAGTTTAAAGCACAAAACACATCATCAATAATTCAAACCATTACATTGTATTCATAGTATTTAAGGAGAATTATTGTTAAATAATGGTTGTAAAATATCTTATATTTGTATATAAAACCAGACAAAACATTAACCAACCTCCCACCTTTTAAATATATGTTCTGCGCACTTATAGCTTAACAGCTAGTCATCTTCACTGATTGGAAAGTGAAGTGTTCCCATAAATATACCTGTCCGATTAGAGATAAACCATCCTGAATGTTTGGTTCCTCCTCTCGAGTCGGACTTCCAGCAGAGGCACTTAAATGTGAGCTAGGGTTGTCACCACAGGGGAACTACCCCTCACATGCCATGGAGCTATAGTCAGACGCACATAAATAAGTGGGTGTTGAGGAGTACCACTTTGTATATCACCTGTCCAATAACACAGCCCAGCACAGCACCTCTCCTCCAAGGATGTTCCAAACACTTGGAACATGGAGGAGGAGTCCTCAGGGAGAGGAATGGCATGCTAACTTGTCTCTCTCCCTCTCTCTCCCCCCCCCCCCCCCCATGTCCGTCTAGTTTAATACACTCTTAGGCTTTCTGATGGGCTTTATGCATTCCTCCGGGCCTGGCACTACATGTCTCCAGGAACTGTCTGTTTGTGGTCATGAGTGCACTTTTTTTTTCTTCTTCTTCTTTAAACAACTCTGCTAAAGTTGCAAGATGCTGGCCAGGCCATCATTCTACAAACTGATAAATATTCACTGACTAGCATAAGAGTGTGTGTGTGTGTGTGTGTGTGTGTGTGTGTGTGTGTGTGTGTGTGTGTGTGTGTGTGTGTGTGTGTGTGTGTGTGTGTGTGTGTGTGTGTGTGTGTGTGTGTGTGTGTGTGTGAAAAGGCAGCCCCTCCTTTTCAACAAAGCACCTGACACCACCCGCGACATTTAAACTGAACGCTACTTCTCTGCCACACGGAAACACGCACACACGCATCCATTCAAAAGACGGTACTTTGGAATGCAGCACGGTGCCGGCCAACCGTGTCTCCGTTCTAACACCACACGATCATAATTCACAAATCCCTCTGTTACTCACCCAGTTACCAGTCACCATCAAAGCGATCAGCTAGGTACCAGCTGTATCCGCTCCATAACATTTCACGCAGTTAATCCATACATTTTCGCACCACACAAACAACCACTGACATCATACGCACTTCCTGGTCCCGCAAACTTTCCGTTCCCCAAGAAACCGGAGCACTGGACATTTGCAGGATTTATTGTATATGTTGATTGCCTGATTGGAACAGGGGAAAGGGAATGATTTGTGTGGGGGTCATGTTATTGTATCTTGTTTAGCTGTGTAGAAATGGACTGAGAAGTCACCTCTAAGTCTAAGACGTAGTATGGCCCAATTCAGATAATTGGAGGGCTTTATATTAGCTAGAGATTTTCTTACTTCTGGGTGTGGGAGTCTGGAGAGCAGACCTCTGGAAGTCCTAGGGCCACCATCCTGGTGTGGGAGTTAGTGCAATCTTTTCACAGTGTGTGTGTGTGTGTGTGTGTGTGTGTGTGTGTGTGTGTGTGTGTGTGTGTGTGTGTGTGTGTGTGTGTGTGTGTGTGTGTGTGTGTGTGAGCATATGGTCAGAAACCTGCTCCCTGCTCCTTGTGAGTGTGCGTGATCAGATCAGGGAGGGCTGTCAGCCAGCTATTGTCTGTGCCTTGTCACACAATCGAAGCATAAATCTGTTTTCAGTTGTTAATGATAAGCACAAAGGATATTGATGTCAGAAACTCCCTGAGAGCCAGCTTTTGTTATTTTCCTCCTCGATAGCATTGGTATGATAACAGACAGTCCATCCTCCCCAGATGGTGAAGGCTGCAAACACCTTAGACTCGGAGTTCATGGCAAGGACCAAGTTTCCCAGAGCAACCCTCACAGGGATGTTTGTTTCGTAGTTCTCGGATATCTGGTGCTTATTCTTCGACTCTCAACTTTATCATCCTAACTAGATATTCGAACCGCAGAACCTCCAAGCCCACATTGTTATGAGAGTGCACAACAGTTTCTGGACGCAGGAGGAACAACTTCGTCTTGTCACATCGGAACTCACAAACAAAGGAATTCTGGGTATTATTACAGAAAGCTCACGTCATGTTGTAAATAAAAACATCATGCAGAATCCGTCCTCCTTTGGTCCTGAGACTGAACAAGGTCCAGAGTAATATCCTGAGGATTTCCATAATTCTGGATGTGCCTTTATTGTCAGGAAAACCCTAATCCATCTTCAGTTCTGCTTTTTCACGAAACTCACGATAACAACACATGCACAGCACAAAAACACCATATGCAAAACATATTCTCTGTGAACCTGCATCTATGAAACAAACACATTTGCTTTTTCTGTAACCCTAAGCAGTCAAGTAAATTAATTATGTCAAATTTCTCTCATCCTCTCTACATTATACAAGTGTAACAAATCATTCAGATTCAATTTAGACGCTTTGAGATCAGGCCGCACTAGCTGGAATATGCAGAACAACAAATGTAAAAAGGAAGGGAATAACATGTTACATGTTACATGTAACATGTTACCTAGGCTATAGGCTACATTTGATATCAAATTCAAATTCAAATTGCTTCAGCGCAGCTAAATTCTTATGACTTGGCAGGCGCAGTAGACGGCATACAAGATCAAAAAAAGTACATGGTGATGGCGACTGTTCAGTGGGTCAATGTTGATGATTCAGAAGCCTTACAGCCTGGGGGGAAAAGCTGTTTTTAAGTCTGGTAGTCCGTGCTCGGATGCTCCGGTAACGTCTACCAGACGGCAGCAGTGTGAGTATTCCATAACATGGGTGGCTGTGGTCCTTAATCATGTAGGCCTAGACTTTTTTTTTAACAGTCTACAGATGTTACAGGTTATAGATGTTTGCAACTGGTTTGAGGTCATTGCCATTCTTTCGTCAAACTACATGTTCATTTAATTTGCGTTTGTAACATAGCTTTGACATAGACGTTATTAAAATGTCACCATTTGCCCCATAAAGTTGATTATTGACACCGGATCAGCAAGGGAAAATCTTAGCAGAAACCCTGTGATCTTGATATATACTGTCACTACATAGTGTTGTACTTTTTTTTTACTAGTTAGCTAATTTTTTAACATTCTATCTTGAAAACATTTTTGGTTCTTTTTTTTTTATTGAATATTGTGTTCGAGAAAGAGACGCATTTTTTTGTTCATCAAAGTATCCAAATGTTGTTAACGTCACTGGCCTGACTGGCACTTAATCGTGATGTTGGCAAAAGTTGGATTCAGCTGGCTTATCTTCAGTTTTAGCAAAAAAATAAGAAAATAGAAATCAGACTATTCTAAGCAGTGAAGATTCTGCTCAGGGCCGTCATTATAGGGGCTGCAGCAGGTGCGGTTGCACCTGGGCCCGTGGGTCTAGGGGGCCCGTACCCGGGGGTCGAAGACATATCTATGTCAATCTAAATAATTTGAATAGCCAAGTCGCATTGCCAAAAATTATGATGTAGACCCATATTCAGCAAAGAAATTACACTGACAAGTGCTATAGGCAGAATATGTGTGCGGGGGGAGGGGGCGTGGTGGTGGTTACAAACATGAAAAACAGGGTACTGTTTTGGAATGTTTTGGAAATCACTGCCTTACGCCACTGACAAGTGCCCGTCATAATAGCCTGGGCCTGTTGTAACTACGTTACGCCACTGATTCTGCTGAAAGCAACACGATTTAGGAGTCTGCTTAAGTTAGTGCTAGCATTACTGTTAGGACGGAAGCTAGCAGCCAGCTACGTAGAATGAACTTCAAATAGGTAGGAATACTATTTAATTTTATCGTCCCATCTTGCTGTTTGATAGCCTATTGTAGCGGCTCCGTTTAGTCTTGTGGTTGCATATTGTTGTTACTTATTTATGCCTAAAGCTTTATTTATACTTAATATTGCTCAGCATATGGTCGCCGACAAAAAAGAGAGTTTCGCTCATGTTGCTGCATTTACGCTTCAGCGAACAGTCTCCTCCACTCAGCAGTCGAGTGACACTCAACACACTGACGTAGGCGGACGGAGCCTACGGTGGCTTTTACACACAATGGCGCGTGCCAGGCTAAGCATAAATTTGGCTTAAATGAAGGAATTCCTGTGCATACTGAGAAAAATTATCCTTTGGGCACCTCTGAACTATTACTACTAGACTAGTAATACTAGTTGTGGCTCTCGATGCTCTTGAATGAAGGTGTTTTTTTATGTCAATGCCCATGTAGCAAAAGACAGACCTTGGCCTCATCACAGGGAATTTGAGGTATGCAAGAGCAGAGTTCTGGACAGAGGCACTAAGCTCATTTCCTTATCAGGCACGTTTCAGCAGTCTATTCATTAATGTGGTTGTTTTCAAGCCTTCTTAATGTCATGGCATGGGTCAAAAGTTACAAAAGCATGATATGGTGAGGACACAGAGTGGTTTTACCAGGAAAGTGGTTAGCGGCTCCTCTGAATGTTGGTTCAGCAGATCTAAATTGCTCTTGGTTTGATGAGTAAGGGCAAAGAGGAAAATACATTTTAGGACCAATATTATCTCGAATTCAAAGTTATTGCAATGTATGGAAATGTTCTGTTTTCTTTCTATTCTTTGAGATGTTCTCAAAACAGTGTAGAGTTCTTGACATGGTTACTCCTTGGTTACTCCTTGCTCTGACTCCAAAACGCTTAATTAATTAATAAATAAATAAATACATGACTTAATTAATTAATTCAATGAATTTCTGTCATAGCATTCAAACAAACAGACTCATTTTTGTTGTTAGTCTGGGATGACGTTTGTCTCCTCAGAGAGCTAACACACAGCACCGCTCCAGAGCACTTTCTTTCAGCACCCCAGCCTGGTCCTCCTGTGAGACCTTCCCTCCGATCTCAACGAGGCCATGCAAAAACGTTATGGGCTGATGAAAGCCCAGCGTGACAGATCCGTGGGCCGTTTCCATGGCAGTGAAGACCTCCAACCAAGCCATTCAGCAAAGTTTTTTGTGTGTGTGTGTGTGTGTGTGGTTATGTGTGAGAGAGTGTGAGTAGGCCTATATTCTTCACTGCTGGAGAAGACATGGATGGTGACCACGCTGTGCTGCTCAGGAAACCAAGAGTTAAAAGACACCACAGACAATGGAGAGAGCCTGTAAAAGCAACAATGCGTCTGAGATCTGAGTAGTGTGTATGCGGTGGGCCACATAAGCGATCTCTTAAAAGATGGACAGACTGCCATTGGTGACTTCCTGTCTGCTGCCACTGGATGTCAAGCAGCTGTATGGACATTGCACATCCTGTGCGCCAACCGCCAAGGCCCTCTCCATACCACTGGCATTTCATCAGAAGCCTTCTCTGAACTGAGTCAGCGAACAAAAGTACTATGGGCTTACTTCATGGAAGGGGTGTCTTAGATAGCAGAAAGCTTGACTCAAACTGGAGCGTCAAATCAGATTTAAATTACACTTCGATTTTTTTATATTACGCTACCCACATCTTCTCTGTCTCACAGTTCATGTTATGATACAAACTGTTTGGTGTGAGTGAGTGAGTGAGAGAGAGAGAGAGAGAGAGAGAGAGACAGAGAGAGAGAGAAAGTGTGTGTGTGTGTGTGTGTGTGTGTGTGAGTGTATGGCGGTTGTGTTTGACTTAGATTTGACAAAGGTTTCCAGGAATCTAAAGGGGGAGGGTAAATCTACTCATGCACATAGTCATTGAGTTAAAATGTTGCAATACAAAATCATAGACAAACGCACACTTCACCAGTCATTCATTCTGAAATAATTGTATTAATTAAGTTCATACATTTATAATGTATTATCTACTTACATTTACCTCATTATCACTTGCAGTGCTCAATGATTTCCTCAAGAGCAACATTTGATAAAACTGCCAACTAATCAAAGTCTTTTATTCTGGTGAGCTTAGACAATGTAGTCTGCTAATCACATTGCGATTGTGGAAGTCCGATAAGCACAACACTGTTCAAGAACGTTATTATTGCTAGTACTTCCTGTGCTAGGCAAGTACACCAATGCTTAACCACAGAAAAAAACATGACAGTTACCTTCTCCTTGCAGTTTGGGGTTTTAACCACTACATAATACAAAGTTGCATAAACAGGACCATTTCAACATCTTGTACGTGGTATGCATTTTTAAGACAAATTCTATAAATGCAAAGTAACACATGAAACAGCACAGATTTTGAGGTTACAAGCTGATTTCTGAGGGATGACCTGTGTTTTCCATATATTTAGAGATGAATGTCATTCATGAATTTCGAGTCAGTCCAAACGGAAACAAAAATTCTATAATTTCACACATGGGGATCTTCACACTCTATTTAAGATGAACTGTGTGGTCTATGTGTACGTATTTTCTGAGAAAAGAGTGACAGACTTGCTGACTGAACAGTTCCCAAACAATTTGTCTCAGTCAGCAGGCAATATTGAGTGACAGACAGGTTGAGCAAAAAATGCACAAGCCATGTCTGAAAATGTAAATGTGTCACCGGGGTATGTATTATGTAAGTGAGCTGGCAATGAAATTGAGAGCGGCATTGAGCTGTGTCCTCATTAGTGTCTGGCCTCATGATAGTCGTTTGGAGCCTAATGTTTCTGTCGTTCAATGCTGAATGGAGTCCTTTGAGACCAATTGGGACAATTTAATGGAGCGGCCATTGTACACAGCGCTCAACGTTACACTGTGATGATCTCAAGAAAGACATGCCTAAATGCCTCTGACACCCTGGCTGGTCCGCCAGTGAGTCCATTTATAGATATCATCAGAGGTCTGTCATTTCCACTTTATGTCCCTCAAACATTACAAGTATTGTAATTTTCTTTTCAAATTGAAAGTCGTCCCCAACCAGTTACATCTCAGCTTCATGAGTACTGCAGTCACTGTTAGTATTATGATTAATAGTAGTAGCAGACGCAGTAGTACTTATAATGACAGTTGGTGTAGCTTTTGGTTTTAAGAGGTTTTGCTTTTCTACAATTTTAAAAAACAATAAACTCTTCTTGTTACAGGTTACAGGCTCTGTGCATTGATGTTACCTACTCATATTATGCCAATGACTTTTTCATGAAGCAATTAGATAAATATGAGCAATTAGGAAAATGAGTCTGTCACACAGTGTTTCATAGGTCACTGGCTTCTCTCTGCACCCCTACTGGAGAACCCAAGCTCCTCCCAAACTTTGCTGAAAGAGCAGTTTGATGCTGCCTTTGGCACTGCTGCTCTGCTACGCTGGGCAGGGCTGCGCACGTCCACCTTTGATCCGTTGGCAGAAACCATATGAAAGTAGGGCAGTTTTAAAAGCTTCCTATTGTTCAGGTCAGTGACACATATGTAAGGGCTGAAAAAAAAACATCCCCATCTTGAAATCTTGAAATCTCATAAAAGTTCCATGTAGGCATAGACCGTGAAACACATCTGAAGGAGGTGGTGGTGGTGGGGGGGAGGGGGTTGGGAAAGTAATTGAAACCCACCCAACCACTAAAATACATGAACAGAGGCATTTATTTATATTAATATACGTATATATGCACGACGGAGATGTAAACTAACCTTTGTAGGTCTCCAGCCATTCTAACCTGAACAGCTCCTCTCAGCTTGGGCCACAGCTGAGGAGAACATAGTTAGAGCTCCTCCAGGGTGATTCGCTGGACAGGGCATGGCAGAGCAAGACTCAGTCTGGAAGCAGGACGAACACAGTCATCTCCGGGTTTAACCAACAAAACAGACGAATAGGTCTTCTCTATTTGCATCAAAGCTAAAAACATTTGAGGAATGCACAACCTGCAAAGTGCAAACCCACAATGAATGCTTTCAAGCAGTGCCTTTATTTTACCTTTATTTTGGGTAAATTCTGGCATCACACAGGCATGCCCCAAAGTAACCCAGGCACCTGAGGATCCCATCTGCAACCTCATGACTGTGGTCTGTGCATCACATTATCTTATTTTAACATTCTTCTGCACATTTTTGGTACTGAAAACACTGCTAGCACCTGCTAGAGTGTGAGTAGCTTTATTTATTATGACATGTTTCAAGTGATACAGATGTACATACATACAAGTGCCAGTGGACTAATTGGTTTTAAATTAAACATTTGGAGTTGGTAATCACAACTATGACAAAGGTTATCACTAGGAGAGTACAACAGGAAGTATTTGATAGAGACACACCACTGACTCACAGTGACAGTGTTCTTTGCCAGCTTCAACAGAAACATGACTATGCTGGCACCTCTGAAACTTTTCTGAAATGTGATTACGTGCTAAATTGCTCAGGTTCTTACAAAGAATTCCTGCACATTAATTTATGTGAATATCCTTCCACTGTAGCATTATTTAAACAGTGGTTGCATTTGGTTAAGTGAGTGGCTCATGGTTTCAGCTTATCATAAATTCATATCATGTAGATCAGTGGTTCCAAACTTTTTACAGTCCCATACCCCTTCAGACATTCAATCTCCAGCTACGTCCTAACCCCTCCCCCCCCCCCCGTTTTTTGTCATGTTTGTAACCTCCGCCACGCCCCCTCCCCCCGCGATACATGGTCAGCATATAATACTTGAAACTCTGAAATAGTTAAACTTATATTCTTAATTTATTTATAGGTATGGATATGATTGGACGTTTACATTTGTATTTATAAACCTTCAAGCAAATGTAATACAACTCTATTTGCCCAAAGGGATGCTAGGCAGATGTCTTTCAAGAAATGCTTTAACAGTGTTTTTTTGTCTTCCCTTTGAAGGACATAGCAAGGGTGCAGTGATCAAAGAGAACAATAAGAGCCATGTTAATCATTTCTATGACAGCCCCGCCTAATTGGCAACAACGATATAGCACAACCTTTTAACCTGGTGTCCTCAAAACATAGTTTTATTTATCAGGGTTTACTATCTCACACAGTTTACATGTATTACCTCCTTCATCTCACAGTTTAGATTATACACATCCCCTCAGTTTATGCAATATGTCTATGAGTGTCCAAGTCATCATTGTGTGTATCTTTATCTGTAATCCTCCCAAAAGGTCATGCGTAATGGAACACCGTATATCCTGGGGATGGTATGAATGGTATGTTATGACCCGTCATTGTCTTATGATGGAAGAGGAGTAAATCATTGCCAAAGAGTAGTTAAGACACAGTTACCTTAAAATGACTGGATGCACTGCTCTAATAAAAAGGTGAACGTTATGATTTAATAATGTTTTGAAAAATATATAATAGGCTACCAACAGCCCAACTGGCACTGATAAAAGCCTACTTTCATAATAACTGGCGTCATGATATTGTTGGGGATGCCTTGCTGTTTCTGTGGCTTTTTTTTACAATTCCGCAGGGTGTTTCAACCCAAACCACAGACCTACATACTGCATAGCCTGGACAGCTAGTGTGGAATGATAGGTGTGTATACCTGTCTTTTACATGACCATATTCCATTAAAATTCATGTGAAGAATTGATTTAAAAAAAACTCCAAACCTGGCAAATTGTTGTACAGTGCTGCTTTAAATGCATAGGCACGATTTACTTTAATTATTGATAGCCATTGATTGAAGTTAAATCCCCACTTAAAGTTGGTCTCAATTAATCTCAGTAATCACATAGCATGACTGATACAGCATCACCAATAGCTGCTTCTTGAGTCACTTTTTTTTCTCTCTTTAAGCACTGAGGACAACAGACTACACTAATGTTTGCTTATCAGGGAAACTGCATTATTTCACAAAAGTGACGGCCTTGACAGGAATGTTAGTTGGAATCCATATATGAATCAGTGACTTGTGGGTGCTGGAATGTGGCATCATGGAGGATTTGTATTAAATCTTTACTGTACAGACACATCAATTTTACTAGAACTGGAACTGACCTGCCCTGTCTATGTTCAGTATCTCTCCTACAGCCCAACTTTTGTCATTTTACTAAGAAATTCAATAATATATAAACTCTTACTTTTTTTTTTTAATTGGTAAAAAAAAAAAAAAAAAAAGATCTAACTACCACATTGACAAACTGTCACACATTTCAGAAGGAAGGAAG